>NC_081325.1:300872-601744 GCF_026419965.1 Kogia breviceps | reverse complement strand
AGCCTTGTTAAGCTGATGGGCGGGATGTCAATGGCCAACAGCCAATCTTCACAAGTGTATCCTCTTTCCCAAACCATGGAAAACACAGAACCACAGAGCATAGGGCACTTCCACACATGGGCGTTGACCTTGGGAAAATCAAAAAATCAACCAGACACAGGGACCCCAAAGTTGAGGGCTGCTGTCTTGACAAGAACCTCCACTCCGGTACACGTTTCATATCCCAGGAAAGAGCCAAGTGGACAAAGACGAGTGGACAAGTGGACAAAGACAAGTGGACAAGTGGACAAGTGGTGCTACGTAGGTCCAATGGAGTGTCACTCAGCCATGAAATCCACGTCATGAGGCTGGTAGCAGCATCCTGAGTGGATTTAGGTACGATCATCCTCAGTGAAATAAGTCCCACAAAAAAAGAAACTTATGATATCACTTATCGAGGGAATGTAAAAATCGCTCCCCATGCACGGAATCCCCAAACAGAACAGAGTCACGCTTTTAGAAAACACACTTATGCCTGCTTCAGGGGAAAGGTGAGGTGGGGTGACGCATAAAACTCGAGTTTGAAATGAGCACAGATACCCTTCCGAAAACCGAATATGGAATGGACACGACCTACTCCTTGCTCAATCAACTGGACTCACCAGACCCTGTTCGTCGCACAAGTATCTATCCGACTAGTAAGCATCTTAAAAGCTAAGTCTTGATATCTCTGTGTAAGTGCATCAAGTGTGTGTAAAGCGGCCTAAAACCAGCAGGGAAAATCAGCTCAGACCCATTCTGAGGATACATTTCCAACATAAAGAAGAAACAAGCAGGGCAAAACAGAGAGAACTTCTTCCAAAATGCGTTCAGGGACTGGCATGCAACCAGGATTGACCACATCTACAGCCCCAGCGGCAGAAGACATAAGGCTGGACACTCTTGGGGCTGAGACGATTGGTGAGGTTGGGAAAGCAAATGCAGACCCTTGAAAGGAATCCTGCGTGCTCCCCATTCCATGGGTCCCAACTCTCCAGGTTCAACGCAATCTTCCGACAGCGAAAGCACTCATTGGAAACCCAGCGGATGCTACACCGTGGGATCGGGAAAGCTTTCTGAAACTCACCTCAGTTTTCATCTCCTGGTGCTCGTGTTCTCCATTCAGGCCCCCTTACTAACAATCTCCCCACTTGGAGACTCGGCGCCTTTCCATGCCTCTTTCGTACCGTCTGCAATTTGTCCGCAGGATGAACTGCAAGAGGGGGAACCAATGAGAGACTCGCTGGAGGTGTTTGGTCGGGCACATGTCACTCTCATTTCCCATCACGAAGAAGAATTCACCAGAGGTTCAGCCTGCCACCCCGGATCGACAATAGGGCGTGAAGCCATCCAGCCGTGTTGCGTCCCACTCACAAAAAAGCGACTTGGGAAATGGAGCTCAGGGGCACTGCACTTCCCAAACCTGCAGAGTTCTAAACGATAACTATCGCCCCAAAATATATTGAGGTCAGGCTACGAAGAGGCGCTGAACGCAAGGCAGAACTGCAGGAAACGGATGTCAACGGGTACATCGGAATGGCCCCGATAGCACATGAAAAGCGCCAGAACGTGGACAATGATGCGGTTGGCCAAAAAGGGCGTATGCGTTTTTTCCTGAATATATTCAGGAAAAAACGCATACGCCCTTTTTGGCCAACCAAGCAACCTGGGAGAGCAAATCAGCACTACAAAGAAATCTCTCGCCCCCCCCGGGGCAAAAGGGCCAGGCGAAAAAAGTCTAAAAACCAGAAAGGCAGGACAGGCCACGGAGTCAAGGGAGCCTTGTTAAGCTGATGGGCGGGATGTCAATGGCCAACAGCCAATCTTCACAAGTGTATCCTCTTTCCCAAGCCATGTAACACACAGAACCAGAGAGCATAGGGCACTTCCACACATGGGCGTTGACCTTGGGAAAATCAAAAAATCAACCAGACACAGGGACCCCAAAGTTGAGGGCTGCTGTCTTGACAAGAACCTCCACTCCGGTACACGTTTCATATCCCAGGAAAGAGCCAAGTGGACAAAGACGAGTGGACAAGTGGACAAAGACAAGTGGACAAGTGGACAAGTGGTGCTACGTAGGTCCAATGGAGTGTCACTCAGCCATGAAATCCACGTCATGAGGCTGGTAGCAGCATCCTGAGTGGATTTAGGTACGATCATCCTCAGTGAAATAAGTCCCACAAAAAAAGAAACTTATGATATCACTTATCGAGGGAATGTAAAAATCGCTCCCCATGCACTGAATCCCCAAACAGAACAGAGTCACGCTTTTAGAAAACACACTTATGCCTGCTTCAGGGGAAAGGTGAGGTGGGGTGACGCATAAAACTCGAGTTTGAAATGAGCACAGATACCCTTCCGAAAACCGAATATGGAATGGACACGACCTACTCCTTGCTCAATCAACTGGACTCACCAGACCCTGTTCGTCGCACAAGTATCTATCCGACTAGTAAGCATCTTAAAATCTAAGTCTTGATATCTCTGTGTAAGTGCATCAAGTGTGTGTAAAGCGGCCTAAAACCAGCAGGGAAAATCAGCTCAGACCCATTCTGAGGATACATTTCCAACATAAAGAAGAAACAAGCAGGGCAAAACAGAGAGAACTTCTTCCAAAATGCGTTCAGGGACTGGCATGCAACCAGGATTGACCACATCTACAGCCCCAGCGGCAGAAGACATAAGGCTGGACACTCTTGGGGCTGAGACGATTGGTGAGGTTGGGAAAGCAAATGCAGACCCTTGAAAGGAATCCTGCGTGCTCCCCATTCCATGGGTCCCAACTCTCCAGGTTCAACGCAATCTTCCGACAGCGAAAGCACTCATTGGAAACCCAGCGGATGCTACACCGTGGGATCGGGAAAGCTTTCTGAAACTCACCTCAGTTTTCATCTCCTGGTGCTCGTGTTCTCCATTCAGGCCCCCTTACTAACAATCTCCCCACTTGGAGACTCGGCGCCTTTCCATGCCTCTTTCGTACCGTCTGCAATTTGTCCGCAGGATGAACTGCAAGAGGGGGAACCAATGAGAGACTCGCTGGAGGTGTTTGGTCGGGCACATGTCACTCTCATTTCCCATCACGAAGAAGAATTCACCAGCGGTTCAGCCTGCCACCCCGGATCGACAATAGGGCGTGAAGCCATCCAGCCGTGTTGCGTCCCACTCACAAAAAAGCGACTTGGGAAATGGAGCTCAGGGGCACTGCACTTCCCAAACCTGCAGAGTTCTAAACGATAACTATCGCCCCAAAATATATTGAGGTCAGGCTACGAAGAGGCGCTGAACGCAAGGCAGAACTGCAGGAAACGGATGTCAACGGCTACATCGGAATGGCCCCGATAGCACATGAAAAGCGCCAGAACGTGGACAATGATGCGGTTGGCCAAAAAGGGCGTATGCGTTTTTTCCTGAATATATTCAGGAAAAAACGCATACGCCCTTTTTGGCCAACCAAGCAACCTGGGAGAGCAAATCAGCACTACAAAGAAATCTCTCGCCCCCCCCGGGGCAAAAGGGCCAGGCGAAAAAAGTCTAAAAACCAGAAAGGCAGGACAGGCCACGGAGTCAAGGGAGCCTTGTTAAGCTGATGGGCGGGATGTCAATGGCCAACAGCCAATCTTCACAAGTGTATCCTCTTTCCCAAACCATGTAACACACAGAACCACAGAGCATAGGGCACTTCCACACATGGGCGTTGACCTTGGGAAAATCAAAAAATCAACCAGACACAGGGACCCCAAAGTTGAGGGCTGCTGTCTTGACAAGAACCTCCACTCCGGTACACGATTCATATCCCAGGAAAGAGCCAAGTGGACAAAGACGAGTGGACAAGTGGACAAAGACAAGTGGACAAGTGGACAAGTGGTGCTACGTAGGTCCAATGGAGTGTCACTCAGCCATGAAATCCACGTCATGAGGCTGGTAGCAGCATCCTGAGTGGATTTAGGTACGATCATCCTCAGTGAAATAAGTCCCACAAAAAAAGAAACTTATGATATCACTTATCGAGGGAATGTAAAAATCGCTCCCCATGCACTGAATCCCCAAACAGAACAGAGTCACGCTTTTAGAAAACACACTTATGCCTGCTTCAGGGGAAAGGTGAGGTGGGGTGACGCATAAAACTCGAGTTTGAAATGAGCACAGATACCCTTCCGAAAACCGAATATGGAATGGACACGACCTACTCCTTGCTCAATCAACTGGACTCACCAGACCCTGTTCGTCGCACAAGTATCTATCCGACTAGTAAGCATCTTCAAAGCTAAGTCTTGATATCTCTGTGTAAGTGCATCAAGTGTGTGTAAAGCGGCCTAAAACCAGCAGGGAAAATCAGCTCAGACCCATTCTGAGGATACATTTCCAACATAAAGAAGAAACAAGCAGGGCAAAACAGAGAGAAATTCTTCCAAAATGCGTTCAGGGACTGGCATGCAACCAGGATTGACCACATCTACAGCCCCAGCGGCAGAAGACATAAGGCTGGACACTCTTGGGGCTGAGACGATTGGTGAGGTTGGGAAAGCAAATGCAGACCCTTGAAAGGAATCCTGCGTGCTCCCCATTCCATGGGTCCCAACTCTCCAGGTTCAACGCAATCTTCCGACAGCGAAAGCACTCATTGGAAACCCAGCGGATGCTACACCGTGGGATCGGGAAAGCTTTCTGAAACTCACCTCAGTTTTCATCTCCTGGTGCTCGTGTTCTCCATTCAGGCCCCCTTACTAACAATCTCCCCACTTGGAGACTCGGCGCCTTTCCATGCCTCTTTCGTACCGTCTGCAATTTGTCCGCAGGATGAACTGCAAGAGGGGGAACCAATGAGAGACTCGCTGGAGGTGTTTGGTCGGGCACATGTCACTCTCATTTCCCATCACGAAGAAGAATTCACCAGCGGTTCAGCCTGCCACCCCGGATCGACAATAGGGCGTGAAGCCATCCAGCCGTGTTGCGTCCCACTCACAAAAAAGCGACTTGGGAAATGGAGCTCAGGGGCACTGCACTTCCCAAACCTGCAGAGTTCTAAACGATAACTATCGCCCCAAAATATATTGAGGTCAGGCTACGAAGAGGCGCTGAACGCAAGGCAGAACTGCAGGAAACGGATGTCAACGGCTACATCGGAATGGCCCCGATAGCACATGAAAAGCGCCAGAACGTGGACAATGATGCGGTTGGCCAAAAAGGGCGTATGCGTTTTTTCCTGAATATATTCAGGAAAAAACGCATACGCCCTTTTTGGCCAACCAAGCAACCTGGGAGAGCAAATCAGCACTACAAAGAAATCTCTCGCCGCCCCCGGGGCAAAAGGGCCAGGCGAAAAAAGTCTAAAAACCAGAAAGGCAGGACAGGCCACGGAGTCAAGGGAGCCTTGTTAAGCTGATGGGCGGGATGTCAATGGCCAACAGCCAATCTTCACAAGTGTATCCTCTTTCCCAAACCATGTAACACACAGAACCAGAGAGCATAGGGCACTTCCACACATGGGCGTTGACCTTGGGAAAATCAAAAAATCAACCAGACACAGGGACCCCAAAGTTGAGGGCTGCTGTCTTGACAAGAACCTCCACTCCGGTACACGTTTCATATCCCAGGAAAGAGCCAAGTGGACAAAGACGAGTGGACAAGTGGACAAAGACAAGTGGACAAGTGGACAAGTGGTGCTACGTAGGTCCAATGGAGTGTCACTCAGCCATGAAATCCACGTCATGAGGCTGGTAGCAGCATCCTGAGTGGATTTAGGTACGATCATCCTCAGTGAAATAAGTCCCACAAAAAAAGAAACTTATGATATCACTTATCGAGGGAATGTAAAAATCGCTCCCCATGCACGGAATCCCCAAACAGAACAGAGTCACGCTTTTAGAAAACACACTTATGCCTGCTTCAGGGGAAAGGTGAGGTGGGGTGACGCATAAAACTCGAGTTTGAAATGAGCACAGATACCCTTCCGAAAACCGAATATGGAATGGACACGACCTACTCCTTGCTCAATCAACTGGACTCACCAGACCCTGTTCGTCGCACAAGTATCTATCCGACTAGTAAGCATCTTAAAAGCTAAGTCTTGATATCTCTGTGTAAGTGCATCAAGTGTGTGTAAAGCGGCCTAAAACCAGCAGGGAAAATCAGCTCAGACCCATTCTGAGGATACATTTCCAACATAAAGAAGAAACAAGCAGGGCAAAACAGAGAGAACTTCTTCCAAAATGCGTTCAGGGACTGGCATGCAACCAGGATTGACCACATCTACAGCCCCAGCGGCAGAAGACATAAGGCTGGACACTCTTGGGGCTGAGACGATTGGTGAGGTTGGGAAAGCAAATGCAGACCCTTGAAAGGAATCCTGCGTGCTCCCCATTCCATGGGTCCCAACTCTCCAGGTTCAACGCAATCTTCCGACAGCGAAAGCACTCATTGGAAACCCAGCGGATGCTACACCGTGGGATCGGGAAAGCTTTCTGAAACTCACCTCAGTTTTCATCTCCTGGTGCTCGTGTTCTCCATTCAGGCCCCCTTACTAACAATCTCCCCACTTGGAGACTCGGCGCCTTTCCATGCCTCTTTCGTACCGTCTGCAATTTGTCCGCAGGATGAACTGCAAGAGGGGGAACCAATGAGAGACTCGCTGGAGGTGTTTGGTCGGGCACATGTCACTCTCATTTCCCATCACGAAGAAGAATTCACCAGAGGTTCAGCCTGCCACCCCGGATCGACAATAGGGCGTGAAGCCATCCAGCCGTGTTGCGTCCCACTCACAAAAAAGCGACTTGGGAAATGGAGCTCAGGGGCACTGCACTTCCCAAACCTGCAGAGTTCTAAACGATAACTATCGCCCCAAAATATATTGAGGTCAGGCTACGAAGAGGCGCTGAACGCAAGGCAGAACTGCAGGAAACGGATGTCAACGGCTACATCGGAATGGCCCCGATAGCACATGAAAAGCGCCAGAACGTGGACAATGATGCGGTTGGCCAAAAAGGGCGTATGCGTTTTTTCCTGAATATATTCAGGAAAAAACGCATACGCCCTTTTTGGCCAACCAAGCAACCTGGGAGAGCAAATCAGCACTACAAAGAAATCTCTCGCCGCCCCCGGGGCAAAAGGGCCAGGCGAAAAAAGTCTAAAAACCAGAAAGGCAGGACAGGCCACGGAGTCAAGGGAGCCTTGTTAAGCTGATGGGCGGGATGTCAATGGCCAACAGCCAATCTTCACAAGTGTATCCTCTTTCCCAAGCCATGTAACACACAGAACCAGAGAGCATAGGGCACTTCCACACATGGGCGTTGACCTTGGGAAAATCAAAAAATCAACCAGACACAGGGACCCCAAAGTTGAGGGCTGCTGTCTTGACAAGAACCTCCACTCCGGTACACGTTTCATATCCCAGGAAAGAGCCAAGTGGACAAAGACGAGTGGACAAGTGGACAAAGACAAGTGGACAAGTGGACAAGTGGTGCTACGTAGGTCCAATGGAGTGTCACTCAGCCATGAAATCCACGTCATGAGGCTGGTAGCAGCATCCTGAGTGGATTTAGGTACGATCATCCTCAGTGAAATAAGTCCCACAAAAAAAGAAACTTATGATATCACTTATCGAGGGAATGTAAAAATCGCTCCCCATGCACTGAATCCCCAAACAGAACAGAGTCACGCTTTTAGAAAACACACTTATGCCTGCTTCAGGGGAAAGGTGAGGTGGGGTGACGCATAAAACTCGAGTTTGAAATGAGCACAGATACCCTTCCGAAAACCGAATATGGAATGGACACGACCTACTCCTTGCTCAATCAACTGGACTCACCAGACCCTGTTCGTCGCACAAGTATCTATCCGACTAGTAAGCATCTTCAAAGCTAAGTCTTGATATCTCTGTGTAAGTGCATCAAGTGTGTGTAAAGCGGCCTAAAACCAGCAGGGAAAATCAGCTCAGACCCATTCTGAGGATACATTTCCAACATAAAGAAGAAACAAGCAGGGCAAAACAGAGAGAAATTCTTCCAAAATGCGTTCAGGGACTGGCATGCAACCAGGATTGACCACATCTACAGCCCCAGCGGCAGAAGACATAAGGCTGGACACTCTTGGGGCTGAGACGATTGGTGAGGTTGGGAAAGCAAATGCAGACCCTTGAAAGGAATCC
Organism: Kogia breviceps; assembly: GCF_026419965.1. Lineage (NCBI taxonomy): Eukaryota > Metazoa > Chordata > Mammalia > Artiodactyla > Physeteridae > Kogia > Kogia breviceps. The sequence continues at coordinate 593,580 of NC_081325.1, read as the reverse complement.
TGCGTGCTCCCCATTCCATGGGTCCCAACTCTCCAGGTTCAACGCAATCTTCCGGCAGCGAAAGCACTCATTGGAAACCCAGCGGATGCTACACCGTGGGATCGGGAAAGCTTTCTGAAACTCACCTCAGTTTTCATCTCCTGGTGCTCGTGTTCTCCATTCAGGCCCCCTTACTAACAATCTCCCCACTTGGAGACTCGGCGCCTTTCCATGCCTCTTTCGTACCGTCTGCAATTTGTCCGCAGGATGAACTGCAAGAGGGGGAACCAATGAGAGACTCGCTGGAGGTGTTTGGTCGGGCACATGTCACTCTCATTTCCCATCACGAAGAAGAATTCACCAGAGGTTCAGCCTGCCACCCCGGATCGACAATAGGGCGTGAAGCCATCCAGCCGTGTTGCGTCCCACTCACAAAAAAGCGACTTGGGAAATGGAGCTCAGGGGCACTGCACTTCCCAAACCTGCAGAGTTCTAAACGATAACTATCGCCCCAAAATATATTGAGGTCAGGCTACGAAGAGGCGCTGAACGCAAGGCAGAACTGCAGGAAACGGATGTCAACGGCTACATCGGAATGGCCCCGATAGCACATGAAAAGCGCCAGAACGTGGACAATGATGCGGTTGGCCAAAAAGGGCGTATGCGTTTTTTCCTGAATATATTCAGGAAAAAACGCATACGCCCTTTTTGGCCAACCAAGCAACCTGGGAGAGCAAATCAGCACTACAAAGAAATCTCTCGCCGCCCCCGGGGCAAAAGGGCCAGGCGAAAAAAGTCTAAAAACCAGAAAGGCAGGACAGGCCACGGAGTCAAGGGAGCCTTGTTAAGCTGATGGGCGGGATGTCAATGGCCAACAGCCAATCTTCACAAGTGTATCCTCTTTCCCAAACCATGTAAAACACAGAACCACAGAGCATAGGGCACTTCCACACATGGGCGTTGACCTTGGGAAAATCAAAAAATCAACCAGACACAGGGACCCCAAAGTTGAGGGCTGCTGTCTTGACAAGAACCTCCACTCCGGTACACGTTTCATATCCCAGGAAAGAGCCAAGTGGACAAAGACGAGTGGACAAGTGGACAAAGACAAGTGGACAAGTGGACAAGTGGTGCTACGTAGGTCCAATGGAGTGTCACTCAGCCATGAAATCCACGTCATGAGGCTGGTAGCAGCATCCTGAGTGGATTTAGGTACGATCATCCTCAGTGAAATAAGTCCCACAAAAAAAGAAACTTATGATATCACTTATCGAGGGAATGTAAAAATCGCTCCCCATGCACGGAATCCCCAAACAGAACAGAGTCACGCTTTTAGAAAACACACTTATGCCTGCTTCAGGGGAAAGGTGAGGTGGGGTGACGCATAAAACTCGAGTTTGAAATGAGCACAGATACCCTTCCGAAAACCGAATATGGAATGGACACGACCTACTCCTTGCTCAATCAACTGGACTCACCAGACCCTGTTCGTCGCACAAGTATCTATCCGACTAGTAAGCATCTTAAAAGCTAAGTCTTGATATCTCTGTGTAAGTGCATCAAGTGTGTGTAAAGCGGCCTAAAACCAGCAGGGAAAATCAGCTCAGACCCATTCTGAGGATACATTTCCAACATAAAGAAGAAACAAGCAGGGCAAAACAGAGAGAACTTCTTCCAAAATGCGTTCAGGGACTGGCATGCAACCAGGATTGACCACATCTACAGCCCCAGCGGCAGAAGACATAAGGCTGGACACTCTTGGGGCTGAGACGATTGGTGAGGTTGGGAAAGCAAATGCAGACCCTTGAAAGGAATCCTGCGTGCTCCCCATTCCATGGGTCCCAACTCTCCAGGTTCAACGCAATCTTCCGACAGCGAAAGCACTCATTGGAAACCCAGCGGATGCTACACCGTGGGATCGGGAAAGCTTTCTGAAACTCACCTCAGTTTTCATCTCCTGGTGCTCGTGTTCTCCATTCAGGCCCCCTTACTAACAATCTCCCCACTTGGAGACTCGGCGCCTTTCCATGCCTCTTTCGTACCGTCTGCAATTTGTCCGCAGGATGAACTGCAAGAGGGGGAGCCAATGAGAGACTCGCTGGAGGTGTTTGGTCGGGCACATGTCACTCTCATTTCCCATCACGAAGAAGAATTCACCAGCGGTTCAGCCTGCCACCCCGGATCGACAATAGGGCGTGAAGCCATCCAGCCGTGTTGCGTCCCACTCACAAAAAAGCGACTTGGGAAATGGAGCTCAGGGGCACTGCACTTCCCAAACCTGCAGAGTTCTAAACGATAACTATCGCCCCAAAATATATTGAGGTCAGGCTACGAAGAGGCGCTGAACGCAAGGCAGAACTGCAGGAAACGGATGTCAACGGCTACATCGGAATGGCCCCGATAGCACATGAAAAGCGCCAGAACGTGGACAATGATGCGGTTGGCCAAAAAGGGCGTATGCGTTTTTTCCTGAATATATTCAGGAAAAAACGCATACGCCCTTTTTGGCCAACCAAGCAACCTGGGAGAGCAAATCAGCACTACAAAGAAATCTCTCGCCCCCCCCGGGGCAAAAGGGCCAGGCGAAAAAAGTCTAAAAACCAGAAAGGCAGGACAGGCCACGGAGTCAAGGGAGCCTTGTTAAGCTGATGGGCGGGATGTCAATGGCCAACAGCCAATCTTCACAAGTGTATCCTCTTTCCCAAACCATGTAACACACAGAACCACAGAGCATAGGGCACTTCCACACATGGGCGTTGACCTTGGGAAAATCAAAAAATCAACCAGACACAGGGACCCCAAAGTTGAGGGCTGCTGTCTTGACAAGAACCTCCACTCCGGTACACGATTCATATCCCAGGAAAGAGCCAAGTGGACAAAGACGAGTGGACAAGTGGACAAAGACAAGTGGACAAGTGGACAAGTGGTGCTACGTAGGTCCAATGGAGTGTCACTCAGCCATGAAATCCACGTCATGAGGCTGGTAGCAGCATCCTGAGTGGATTTAGGTACGATCATCCTCAGTGAAATAAGTCCCACAAAAAAAGAAACTTATGATATCACTTATCGAGGGAATGTAAAAATCGCTCCCCATGCACTGAATCCCCAAACAGAACAGAGTCACGCTTTTAGAAAACACACTTATGCCTGCTTCAGGGGAAAGGTGAGGTGGGGTGACGCATAAAACTCGAGTTTGAAATGAGCACAGATACCCTTCCGAAAACCGAATATGGAATGGACACGACCTACTCCTTGCTCAATCAACTGGACTCACCAGACCCTGTTCGTCGCACAAGTATCTATCCGACTAGTAAGCATCTTCAAAGCTAAGTCTTGATATCTCTGTGTAAGTGCATCAAGTGTGTGTAAAGCGGCCTAAAACCAGCAGGGAAAATCAGCTCAGACCCATTCTGAGGATACATTTCCAACATAAAGAAGAAACAAGCAGGGCAAAACAGAGAGAAATTCTTCCAAAATGCGTTCAGGGACTGGCATGCAACCAGGATTGACCACATCTACAGCCCCAGCGGCAGAAGACATAAGGCTGGACACTCTTGGGGCTGAGACGATTGGTGAGGTTGGGAAAGCAAATGCAGACCCTTGAAAGGAATCCTGCGTGCTCCCCATTCCATGGGTCCCAACTCTCCAGGTTCAACGCAATCTTCCGGCAGCGAAAGCACTCATTGGAAACCCAGCGGATGCTACACCGTGGGATCGGGAAAGCTTTCTGAAACTCACCTCAGTTTTCATCTCCTGGTGCTCGTGTTCTCCATTCAGGCCCCCTTACTAACAATCTCCCCACTTGGAGACTCGGCGCCTTTCCATGCCTCTTTCGTACCGTCTGCAATTTGTCCGCAGGATGAACTGCAAGAGGGGGAACCAATGAGAGACTCGCTGGAGGTGTTTGGTCGGGCACATGTCACTCTCATTTCCCATCACGAAGAAGAATTCACCAGAGGTTCAGCCTGCCACCCCGGATCGACAATAGGGCGTGAAGCCATCCAGCCGTGTTGCGTCCCACTCACAAAAAAGCGACTTGGGAAATGGAGCTCAGGGGCACTGCACTTCCCAAACCTGCAGAGTTCTAAACGATAACTATCGCCCCAAAATATATTGAGGTCAGGCTACGAAGAGGCGCTGAACGCAAGGCAGAACTGCAGGAAACGGATGTCAACGGCTACATCGGAATGGCCCCGATAGCACATGAAAAGCGCCAGAACGTGGACAATGATGCGGTTGGCCAAAAAGGGCGTATGCGTTTTTTCCTGAATATATTCAGGAAAAAACGCATACGCCCTTTTTGGCCAACCAAGCAACCTGGGAGAGCAAATCAGCACTACAAAGAAATCTCTCGCCGCCCCCGGGGCAAAAGGGCCAGGCGAAAAAAGTCTAAAAACCAGAAAGGCAGGACAGGCCACGGAGTCAAGGGAGCCTTGTTAAGCTGATGGGCGGGATGTCAATGGCCAACAGCCAATCTTCACAAGTGTATCCTCTTTCCCAAACCATGGAAAACACAGAACCACAGAGCATAGGGCACTTCCACACATGGGCGTTGACCTTGGGAAAATCAAAAAATCAACCAGACACAGGGACCCCAAAGTTGAGGGCTGCTGTCTTGACAAGAACCTCCACTCCGGTACACGTTTCATATCCCAGGAAAGAGCCAAGTGGACAAAGACGAGTGGACAAGTGGACAAAGACAAGTGGACAAGTGGACAAGTGGTGCTACGTAGGTCCAATGGAGTGTCACTCAGCCATGAAATCCACGTCATGAGGCTGGTAGCAGCATCCTGAGTGGATTTAGGTACGATCATCCTCAGTGAAATAAGTCCCACAAAAAAAGAAACTTATGATATCACTTATCGAGGGAATGTAAAAATCGCTCCCCATGCACGGAATCCCCAAACAGAACAGAGTCACGCTTTTAGAAAACACACTTATGCCTGCTTCAGGGGAAAGGTGAGGTGGGGTGACGCATAAAACTCGAGTTTGAAATGAGCACAGATACCCTTCCGAAAACCGAATATGGAATGGACACGACCTACTCCTTGCTCAATCAACTGGACTCACCAGACCCTGTTCGTCGCACAAGTATCTATCCGACTAGTAAGCATCTTCAAAGCTAAGTCTTGATATCTCTGTGTAAGTGCATCAAGTGTGTGTAAAGCGGCCTAAAACCAGCAGGGAAAATCAGCTCAGACCCATTCTGAGGATACATTTCCAACATAAAGAAGAAACAAGCAGGGCAAAACAGAGAGAACTTCTTCCAAAATGCGTTCAGGGACTGGCATGCAACCAGGATTGACCACATCTACAGCCCCAGCGGCAGAAGACATAAGGCTGGACACTCTTGGGGCTGAGACGATTGGTGAGGTTGGGAAAGCAAATGCAGACCCTTGAAAGGAATCCTGCGTGCTCCCCATTCCATGGGTCCCAACTCTCCAGGTTCAACGCAATCTTCCGACAGCGAAAGCACTCATTGGAAACCCAGCGGATGCTACACCGTGGGATCGGGAAAGCTTTCTGAAACTCACCTCAGTTTTCATCTCCTGGTGCTCGTGTTCTCCATTCAGGCCCCCTTACTAACAATCTCCCCACTTGGAGACTCGGCGCCTTTCCATGCCTCTTTCGTACCGTCTGCAATTTGTCCGCAGGATGAACTGCAAGAGGGGGAACCAATGAGAGACTCGCTGGAGGTGTTTGGTCGGGCACATGTCACTCTCATTTCCCATCACGAAGAAGAATTCACCAGCGGTTCAGCCTGCCACCCCGGATCGACAATAGGGCGTGAAGCCATCCAGCCGTGTTGCGTCCCACTCACAAAAAAGCGACTTGGGAAATGGAGCTCAGGGGCACTGCACTTCCCAAACCTGCAGAGTTCTAAACGATAACTATCGCCCCAAAATATATTGAGGTCAGGCTACGAAGAGGCGCTGAACGCAAGGCAGAACTGCAGGAAACGGATGTCAACGGGTACATCGGAATGGCCCCGATAGCACATGAAAAGCGCCAGAACGTGGACAATGATGCGGTTGGCCAAAAAGGGCGTATGCGTTTTTTCCTGAATATATTCAGGAAAAAACGCATACGCCCTTTTTGGCCAACCAAGCAACCTGGGAGAGCAAATCAGCACTACAAAGAAATCTCTCGCCCCCCCCGGGGCAAAAGGGCCAGGCGAAAAAAGTCTAAAAACCAGAAAGGCAGGACAGGCCACGGAGTCAAGGGAGCCTTGTTAAGCTGATGGGCGGGATGTCAATGGCCAACAGCCAATCTTCACAAGTGTATCCTCTTTCCCAAGCCATGTAACACACAGAACCAGAGAGCATAGGGCACTTCCACACATGGGCGTTGACCTTGGGAAAATCAAAAAATCAACCAGACACAGGGACCCCAAAGTTGAGGGCTGCTGTCTTGACAAGAACCTCCACTCCGGTACACGTTTCATATCCCAGGAAAGAGCCAAGTGGACAAAGACGAGTGGACAAGTGGACAAAGACAAGTGGACAAGTGGACAAGTGGTGCTACGTAGGTCCAATGGAGTGTCACTCAGCCATGAAATCCACGTCATGAGGCTGGTAGCAGCATCCTGAGTGGATTTAGGTACGATCATCCTCAGTGAAATAAGTCCCACAAAAAAAGAAACTTATGATATCACTTATCGAGGGAATGTAAAAATCGCTCCCCATGCACGGAATCCCCAAACAGAACAGAGTCACGCTTTTAGAAAACACACTTATGCCTGCTTCAGGGGAAAGGTGAGGTGGGGTGACGCATAAAACTCGAGTTTGAAATGAGCACAGATACCCTTCCGAAAACCGAATATGGAATGGACACGACCTACTCCTTGCTCAATCAACTGGACTCACCAGACCCTGTTCGTCGCACAAGTATCTATCCGACTAGTAAGCATCTTAAAAGCTAAGTCTTGATATCTCTGTGTAAGTGCATCAAGTGTGTGTAAAGCGGCCTAAAACCAGCAGGGAAAATCAGCTCAGACCCATTCTGAGGATACATTTCCAACATAAAGAAGAAACAAGCAGGGCAAAACAGAGAGAACTTCTTCCAAAATGCGTTCAGGGACTGGCATGCAACCAGGATTGACCACATCTACAGCCCCAGCGGCAGAAGACATAAGGCTGGACACTCTTGGGGCTGAGACGATTGGTGAGGTTGGGAAAGCAAATGCAGACCCTTGAAAGGAATCCTGCGTGCTCCCCATTCCATGGGTCCCAACTCTCCAGGTTCAACGCAATCTTCCGACAGCGAAAGCACTCATTGGAAACCCAGCGGATGCTACACCGTGGGATCGGGAAAGCTTTCTGAAACTCACCTCAGTTTTCATCTCCTGGTGCTCGTGTTCTCCATTCAGGCCCCCTTACTAACAATCTCCCCACTTGGAGACTCGGCGCCTTTCCATGCCTCTTTCGTACCGTCTGCAATTTGTCCGCAGGATGAACTGCAAGAGGGGGAACCAATGAGAGACTCGCTGGAGGTGTTTGGTCGGGCACATGTCACTCTCATTTCCCATCACGAAGAAGAATTCACCAGAGGTTCAGCCTGCCACCCCGGATCGACAATAGGGCGTGAAGCCATCCAGCCGTGTTGCGTCCCACTCACAAAAAAGCGACTTGGGAAATGGAGCTCAGGGGCACTGCACTTCCCAAACCTGCAGAGTTCTAAACGATAACTATCGCCCCAAAATATATTGAGGTCAGGCTACGAAGAGGCGCTGAACGCAAGGCAGAACTGCAGGAAACGGATGTCAACGGCTACATCGGAATGGCCCCGATAGCACATGAAAAGCGCCAGAACGTGGACAATGATGCGGTTGGCCAAAAAGGGCGTATGCGTTTTTTCCTGAATATATTCAGGAAAAAACGCATACGCCCTTTTTGGCCAACCAAGCAACCTGGGAGAGCAAATCAGCACTACAAAGAAATCTCTCGCCGCCCCCGGGGCAAAAGGGCCAGGCGAAAAAAGTCTAAAAACCAGAAAGGCAGGACAGGCCACGGAGTCAAGGGAGCCTTGTTAAGCTGATGGGCGGGATGTCAATGGCCAACAGCCAATCTTCACAAGTGTATCCTCTTTCCCAAACCATGTAAAACACAGAACCACAGAGCATAGGGCACTTCCACACATGGGCGTTGACCTTGGGAAAATCAAAAAATCAACCAGACACAGGGACCCCAAAGTTGAGGGCTGCTGTCTTGACAAGAACCTCCACTCCGGTACACGTTTCATATCCCAGGAAAGAGCCAAGTGGACAAAGACGAGTGGACAAGTGGACAAAGACAAGTGGACAAGTGGACAAGTGGTGCTACGTAGGTCCAATGGAGTGTCACTCAGCCATGAAATCCACGTCATGAGGCTGGTAGCAGCATCCTGAGTGGATTTAGGTACGATCATCCTCAGTGAAATAAGTCCCACAAAAAAAGAAACTTATGATATCACTTATCGAGGGAATGTAAAAATCGCTCCCCATGCACGGAATCCCCAAACAGAACAGAGTCACGCTTTTAGAAAACACACTTATGCCTGCTTCAGGGGAAAGGTGAGGTGGGGTGACGCATAAAACTCGAGTTTGAAATGAGCACAGATACCCTTCCGAAAACCGAATATGGAATGGACACGACCTACTCCTTGCTCAATCAACTGGACTCACCAGACCCTGTTCGTCGCACAAGTATCTATCCGACTAGTAAGCATCTTCAAAGCTAAGTCTTGATATCTCTGTGTAAGTGCATCAAGTGTGTGTAAAGCGGCCTAAAACCAGCAGGGAAAATCAGCTCAGACCCATTCTGAGGATACATTTCCAACATAAAGAAGAAACAAGCAGGGCAAAACAGAGAGAACTTCTTCCAAAATGCGTTCAGGGACTGGCATGCAACCAGGATTGACCACATCTACAGCCCCAGCGGCAGAAGACATAAGGCTGGACACTCTTGGGGCTGAGACGATTGGTGAGGTTGGGAAAGCAAATGCAGACCCTTGAAAGGAATCCTGCGTGCTCCCCATTCCATGGGTCCCAACTCTCCAGGTTCAACGCAATCTTCCGACAGCGAAAGCACTCATTGGAAACCCAGCGGATGCTACACCGTGGGATCGGGAAAGCTTTCTGAAACTCACCTCAGTTTTCATCTCCTGGTGCTCGTGTTCTCCATTCAGGCCCCCTTACTAACAATCTCCCCACTTGGAGACTCGGCGCCTTTCCATGCCTCTTTCGTACCGTCTGCAATTTGTCCGCAGGATGAACTGCAAGAGGGGGAACCAATGAGAGACTCGCTGGAGGTGTTTGGTCGGGCACATGTCACTCTCATTTCCCATCACGAAGAAGAATTCACCAGCGGTTCAGCCTGCCACCCCGGATCGACAATAGGGCGTGAAGCCATCCAGCCGTGTTGCGTCCCACTCACAAAAAAGCGACTTGGGAAATGGAGCTCAGGGGCACTGCACTTCCCAAACCTGCAGAGTTCTAAACGATAACTATCGCCCCAAAATATATTGAGGTCAGGCTACGAAGAGGCGCTGAACGCAAGGCAGAACTGCAGGAAACGGATGTCAACGGCTACATCGGAATGGCCCCGATAGCACATGAAAAGCGCCAGAACGTGGACAATGATGCGGTTGGCCAAAAAGGGCGTATGCGTTTTTTCCTGAATATATTCAGGAAAAAACGCATACGCCCTTTTTGGCCAACCAAGCAACCTGGGAGAGCAAATCAGCACTACAAAGAAATCTCTCGCCCCCCCCGGGGCAAAAGGGCCAGGCGAAAAAAGTCTAAAAACCAGAAAGGCAGGACAGGCCACGGAGTCAAGGGAGCCTTGTTAAGCTGATGGGCGGGATGTCAATGGCCAACAGCCAATCTTCACAAGTGTATCCTCTTTCCCAAGCCATGTAACACACAGAACCAGAGAGCATAGGGCACTTCCACACATGGGCGTTGACCTTGGGAAAATCAAAAAATCAACCAGACACAGGGACCCCAAAGTTGAGGGCTGCTGTCTTGACAAGAACCTCCACTCCGGTACACGTTTCATATCCCAGGAAAGAGCCAAGTGGACAAAGACGAGTGGACAAGTGGACAAAGACAAGTGGACAAGTGGACAAGTGGTGCTACGTAGGTCCAATGGAGTGTCACTCAGCCATGAAATCCACGTCATGAGGCTGGTAGCAGCATCCTGAGTGGATTTAGGTACGATCATCCTCAGTGAAATAAGTCCCACAAAAAAAGAAACTTATGATATCACTTATCGAGGGAATGTAAAAATCGCTCCCCATGCACGGAATCCCCAAACAGAACAGAGTCACGCTTTTAGAAAACACACTTATGCCTGCTTCAGGGGAAAGGTGAGGTGGGGTGACGCATAAAACTCGAGTTTGAAATGAGCACAGATACCCTTCCGAAAACCGAATATGGAATGGACACGACCTACTCCTTGCTCAATCAACTGGACTCACCAGACCCTGTTCGTCGCACAAGTATCTATCCGACTAGTAAGCATCTTAAAAGCTAAGTCTTGATATCTCTGTGTAAGTGCATCAAGTGTGTGTAAAGCGGCCTAAAACCAGCAGGGAAAATCAGCTCAGACCCATTCTGAGGATACATTTCCAACATAAAGAAGAAACAAGCAGGGCAAAACAGAGAGAACTTCTTCCAAAATGCGTTCAGGGACTGGCATGCAACCAGGATTGACCACATCTACAGCCCCAGCGGCAGAAGACATAAGGCTGGACACTCTTGGGGCTGAGACGATTGGTGAGGTTGGGAAAGCAAATGCAGACCCTTGAAAGGAATCCTGCGTGCTCCCCATTCCATGGGTCCCAACTCTCCAGGTTCAACGCAATCTTCCGACAGCGAAAGCACTCATTGGAAACCCAGCGGATGCTACACCGTGGGATCGGGAAAGCTTTCTGAAACTCACCTCAGTTTTCATCTCCTGGTGCTCGTGTTCTCCATTCAGGCCCCCTTACTAACAATCTCCCCACTTGGAGACTCGGCGCCTTTCCATGCCTCTTTCGTACCGTCTGCAATTTGTCCGCAGGATGAACTGCAAGAGGGGGAACCAATGAGAGACTCGCTGGAGGTGTTTGGTCGGGCACATGTCACTCTCATTTCCCATCACGAAGAAGAATTCACCAGCGGTTCAGCCTGCCACCCCGGATCGACAATAGGGCGTGAAGCCATCCAGCCGTGTTGCGTCCCACTCACAAAAAAGCGACTTGGGAAATGGAGCTCAGGGGCACTGCACTTCCCAAACCTGCAGAGTTCTAACCGATAACTATCGCCCCAAAATATATTGAGGTCAGGCTACGAAGAGGCGTTGAACGCAAGGCAGAACTGCAGGAAACGGATGTCAACGGCTACATCGGAATGGCCCCGATAGCACATGAAAAGCGCCAGAACGTGGACAATGATGCGGTTGGCCAAAAAGGGCGTATGCGTTTTTTCCTGAATATATTCAGGAAAAAACGCATACGCCCTTTTTGGCCAACCAAGCAACCTGGGAGAACAAATCAGCACTACAAAGAAATCTCTCGCCCCCCCCCCGGGGCAAAAGGGCCAGGCGAAAAAAGTCTAAAAACCAGAAAGGCAGGACAGCCCACGGAGTCAAGGGAGCCTTGTTAAGCTGATGGGCGGGATGTCAATGGCCAACAGCCAATCTTCACAAGTGTATCCTCTTTCCCAAACCATGGAAAACACAGAACCACAGAGCATAGGGCACTTCCACACATGGGCGTTGACCTTGGGAAAATCAAAAAATCAACCAGACACAGGGACCCCAAAGTTGAGGGCTGCTGTCTTGACAAGAACCTCCACTCCGGTACACGTTTCATATCCCAGGAAAGAGCCAAGTGGACAAAGACGAGTGGACAAGTGGACAAAGACAAGTGGACAAGTGGACAAGTGGTGCTACGTAGGTCCAATGGAGTGTCACTCAGCCATGAAATCCACGTCATGAGGCTGGTAGCAGCATCCTGAGTGGATTTAGGTACGATCATCCTCAGTGAAATAAGTCCCACAAAAAAAGAAACTTATGATATCACTTATCGAGGGAATGTAAAAATCGCTCCCCATGCACGGAATCCCCAAACAGAACAGAGTCACGCTTTTAGAAAACACACTTATGCCTGCTTCAGGGGAAAGGTGAGGTGGGGTGACGCATAAAACTCGAGTTTGAAATGAGCACAGATACCCTTCCGAAAACCGAATATGGAATGGACACGACCTACTCCTTGCTCAATCAACTGGACTCACCAGACCCTGTTCGTCGCACAAGTATCTATCCGACTAGTAAGCATCTTAAAAGCTAAGTCTTGATATCTCTGTGTAAGTGCATCAAGTGTGTGTAAAGCGGCCTAAAACCAGCAGGGAAAATCAGCTCAGACCCATTCTGAGGATACATTTCCAACATAAAGAAGAAACAAGCAGGGCAAAACAGAGAGAACTTCTTCCAAAATGCGTTCAGGGACTGGCATGCAACCAGGATTGACCACATCTACAGCCCCAGCGGCAGAAGACATAAGGCTGGACACTCTTGGGGCTGAGACGATTGGTGAGGTTGGGAAAGCAAATGCAGACCCTTGAAAGGAATCCTGCGTGCTCCCCATTCCATGGGTCCCAACTCTCCAGGTTCAACGCAATCTTCCGACAGCGAAAGCACTCATTGGAAACCCAGCGGATGCTACACCGTGGGATCGGGAAAGCTTTCTGAAACTCACCTCAGTTTTCATCTCCTGGTGCTCGTGTTCTCCATTCAGGCCCCCTTACTAACAATCTCCCCACTTGGAGACTCGGCGCCTTTCCATGCCTCTTTCGTACCGTCTGCAATTTGTCCGCAGGATGAACTGCAAGAGGGGGAACCAATGAGAGACTCGCTGGAGGTGTTTGGTCGGGCACATGTCACTCTCATTTCCCATCACGAAGAAGAATTCACCAGCGGTTCACCCTGCCACCCCGGATCGACAATAGGGCGTGAAGCCATCCAGCCGTGTTGCGTCCCACTCACAAAAAAGCGACTTGGGAAATGGAGCTCAGGGGCACTGCACTTCCCAAACCTGCAGAGTTCTAACCGATAACTATCGCCCCAAAATATATTGAGGTCAGGCTACGAAGAGGCGTTGAACGCAAGGCAGAACTGCAGGAAACGGATGTCAACGGCTACATCGGAATGGCCCCGATAGCACATGAAAAGCGCCAGAACGTGGACAATGATGCGGTTGGCCAAAAAGGGCGTATGCGTTTTTTCCTGAATATATTCAGGAAAAAACGCATACGCCCTTTTTGGCCAACCAAGCAACCTGGGAGAACAAATCAGCACTACAAAGAAATCTCTCGCCCCCCCCCCGGGGCAAAAGGGCCAGGCGAAAAAAGTCTAAAAACCAGAAAGGCAGGACAGCCCACGGAGTCAAGGGAGCCTTGTTAAGCTGATGGGCGGGATGTCAATGGCCAACAGCCAATCTTCACAAGTGTATCCTCTTTCCCAAACCATGGAAAACACAGAACCACAGAGCATAGGGCACTTCCACACATGGGCGTTGACCTTGGGAAAATCAAAAAATCAACCAGACACAGGGACCCCAAAGTTGAGGGCTGCTGTCTTGACAAGAACCTCCACTCCGGTACACGTTTCATATCCCAGGAAAGAGCCAAGTGGACAAAGACGAGTGGACAAGTGGACAAAGACAAGTGGACAAGTGGACAAGTGGTGCTACGTAGGTCCAATGGAGTGTCACTCAGCCATGAAATCCACGTCATGAGGCTGGTAGCAGCATCCTGAGTGGATTTAGGTACGATCATCCTCAGTGAAATAAGTCCCACAAAAAAAGAAACTTATGATATCACTTATCGAGGGAATGTAAAAATCGCTCCCCATGCACGGAATCCCCAAACAGAACAGAGTCACGCTTTTAGAAAACACACTTATGCCTGCTTCAGGGGAAAGGTGAGGTGGGGTGACGCATAAAACTCGAGTTTGAAATGAGCACAGATACCCTTCCGAAAACCGAATATGGAATGGACACGACCTACTCCTTGCTCAATCAACTGGACTCACCAGACCCTGTTCGTCGCACAAGTATCTATCCGACTAGTAAGCATCTTCAAAGCTAAGTCTTGATATCTCTGTGTAAGTGCATCAAGTGTGTGTAAAGCGGCCTAAAACCAGCAGGGAAAATCAGCTCAGACCCATTCTGAGGATACATTTCCAACATAAAGAAGAAACAAGCAGGGCAAAACAGAGAGAACTTCTTCCAAAATGCGTTCAGGGACTGGCATGCAACCAGGATTGACCACATCTACAGCCCCAGCGGCAGAAGACATAAGGCTGGACACTCTTGGGGCTGAGACGATTGGTGAGGTTGGGAAAGCAAATGCAGACCCTTGAAAGGAATCCTGCGTGCTCCCCATTCCATGGGTCCCAACTCTCCAGGTTCAACGCAATCTTCCGACAGCGAAAGCACTCATTGGAAACCCAGCGGATGCTACACCGTGGGATCGGGAAAGCTTTCTGAAACTCACCTCAGTTTTCATCTCCTGGTGCTCGTGTTCTCCATTCAGGCCCCCTTACTAACAATCTCCCCACTTGGAGACTCGGCGCCTTTCCATGCCTCTTTCGTACCGTCTGCAATTTGTCCGCAGGATGAACTGCAAGAGGGGGAACCAATGAGAGACTCGCTGGAGGTGTTTGGTCGGGCACATGTCACTCTCATTTCCCATCACGAAGAAGAATTCACCAGCGGTTCAGCCTGCCACCCCGGATCGACAATAGGGCGTGAAGCCATCCAGCCGTGTTGCGTCCCACTCACAAAAAAGCGACTTGGGAAATGGAGCTCAGGGGCACTGCACTTCCCAAACCTGCAGAGTTCTAAACGATAACTATCGCCCCAAAATATATTGAGGTCAGGCTACGAAGAGGCGCTGAACGCAAGGCAGAACTGCAGGAAACGGATGTCAACGGCTACATCGGAATGGCCCCGATAGCACATGAAAAGCGCCAGAACGTGGACAATGATGCGGTTGGCCAAAAAGGGCGTATGCGTTTTTTCCTGAATATATTCAGGAAAAAACGCATACGCCCTTTTTGGCCAACCAAGCAACCTGGGAGAGCAAATCAGCACTACAAAGAAATCTCTCGCCCCCCCCGGGGCAAAAGGGCCAGGCGAAAAAAGTCTAAAAACCAGAAAGGCAGGACAGGCCACGGAGTCAAGGGAGCCTTGTTAAGCTGATGGGCGGGATGTCAATGGCCAACAGCCAATCTTCACAAGTGTATCCTCTTTCCCAAACCATGGAAAACACAGAACCACAGAGCATAGGGCACTTCCACACATGGGCGTTGACCTTGGGAAAATCAAAAAATCAACCAGACACAGGGACCCCAAAGTTGAGGGCTGCTGTCTTGACAAGAACCTCCACTCCGGTACACGTTTCATATCCCAGGAAAGAGCCAAGTGGACAAAGACGAGTGGACAAGTGGACAAAGACAAGTGGACAAGTGGACAAGTGGTGCTACGTAGGTCCAATGGAGTGTCACTCAGCCATGAAATCCACGTCATGAGGCTGGTAGCAGCATCCTGAGTGGAATTAGGTACGATCATCCTCAGTGAAATAAGTCCCACAAAAAAAGAAACTTATGATATCACTTATCGAGGGAATGTAAAAATCGCTCCCCATGCACTGAATCCCCAAACAGAACAGAGTCACGCTTTTAGAAAACACACTTATGCCTGCTTCAGGGGAAAGGTGAGGTGGGGTGACGCATAAAACTCGAGTTTGAAATGAGCACAGATACCCTTCCGAAAACCGAATATGGAATGGACACGACCTACTCCTTGCTCAATCAACTGGACTCACCAGACCCTGTTCGTCGCACAAGTATCTATCCGACTAGTAAGCATCTTAAAAGCTAAGTCTTGATATCTCTGTGTAAGTGCATCAAGTGTGTGTAAAGCGGCCTAAAACCAGCAGGGAAAATCAGCTCAGACCCATTCTGAGGATACATTTCCAACATAAAGAAGAAACAAGCAGGGCAAAACAGAGAGAACTTCTTCCAAAATGCGTTCAGGGACTGGCATGCAACCAGGATTGACCACATCTACAGCCCCAGCGGCAGAAGACATAAGGCTGGACACTCTTGGGGCTGAGACGATTGGTGAGGTTGGGAAAGCAAATGCAGACCCTTGAAAGGAATCCTGCGTGCTCCCCATTCCATGGGTCCCAACTCTCCAGGTTCAACGCAATCTTCCGACAGCGAAAGCACTCATTGGAAACCCAGCGGATGCTACACCGTGGGATCGGGAAAGCTTTCTGAAACTCACCTCAGTTTTCATCTCCTGGTGCTCGTGTTCTCCATTCAGGCCCCCTTACTAACAATCTCCCCACTTGGAGACTCGGCGCCTTTCCATGCCTCTTTCGTACCGTCTGCAATTTGTCCGCAGGATGAACTGCAAGAGGGGGAACCAATGAGAGACTCGCTGGAGGTGTTTGGTCGGGCACATGTCACTCTCATTTCCCATCACGAAGAAGAATTCACCAGCGGTTCAGCCTGCCACCCCGGATCGACAATAGGGCGTGAAGCCATCCAGCCGTGTTGCGTCCCACTCACAAAAAAGCGACTTGGGAAATGGAGCTCAGGGGCACTGCACTTCCCAAACCTGCAGAGTTCTAAACGATAACTATCGCCCCAAAATATATTGAGGTCAGGCTACGAAGAGGCGTTGAACGCAAGGCAGAACTGCAGGAAACGGATGTCAACGGCTACATCGGAATGGCCCCGATAGCACATGAAAAGCGCCAGAACGTGGACAATGATGCGGTTGGCCAAAAAGGGCGTATGCGTTTTTTCCTGAATATATTCAGGAAAAAACGCATACGCCCTTTTTGGCCAACCAAGCAACCTGGGAGAACAAATCAGCACTACAAAGAAATCTCTCGCCCCCCCCCGGGGCAAAAGGGCCAGGCGAAAAAAGTCTAAAAACCAGAAAGGCAGGACAGCCCACGGAGTCAAGGGAGCCTTGTTAAGCTGATGGGCGGGATGTCAATGGCCAACAGCCAATCTTCACAAGTGTATCCTCTTTCCCAAACCATGTAAAACACAGAACCACAGAGCATAGGGCACTTCCACACATGGGCGTTGACCTTGGGAAAATCAAAAAATCAACCAGACACAGGGACCCCAAAGTTGAGGGCTGCTGTCTTGACAAGAACCTCCACTCCGGTACACGTTTCATATCCCAGGAAAGAGCCAAGTGGACAAAGACGAGTGGACAAGTGGACAAAGACAAGTGGACAAGTGGACAAGTGGTGCTACGTAGGTCCAATGGAGTGTCACTCAGCCATGAAATCCACGTCATGAGGCTGGTAGCAGCATCCTGAGTGGATTTAGGTACGATCATCCTCAGTGAAATAAGTCCCACAAAAAAAGAAACTTATGATATCACTTATCGAGGGAATGTAAAAATCGCTCCCCATGCACTGAATCCCCAAACAGAACAGAGTCACGCTTTTAGAAAACACACTTATGCCTGCTTCAGGGGAAAGGTGAGGTGGGGTGACGCATAAAACTCGAGTTTGAAATGAGCACAGATACCCTTCCGAAAACCGAATATGGAATGGACACGACCTACTCCTTGCTCAATCAACTGGACTCACCAGACCCTGTTCGTCGCACAAGTATCTATCCGACTAGTAAGCATCTTAAAAGCTAAGTCTTGATATCTCTGTGTAAGTGCATCAAGTGTGTGTAAAGCGGCCTAAAACCAGCAGGGAAAATCAGCTCAGACCCATTCTGAGGATACATTTCCAACATAAAGAAGAAACAAGCAGGGCAAAACAGAGAGAACTTCTTCCAAAATGCGTTCAGGGACTGGCATGCAACCAGGATTGACCACATCTACAGCCCCAGCGGCAGAAGACATAAGGCTGGACACTCTTGGGGCTGAGACGATTGGTGAGGTTGGGAAAGCAAATGCAGACCCTTGAAAGGAATCCTGCGTGCTCCCCATTCCATGGGTCCCAACTCTCCAGGTTCAACGCAATCTTCCGACAGCGAAAGCACTCATTGGAAACCCAGCGGATGCTACACCGTGGGA
The DNA here is from genome assembly GCF_026419965.1 of Kogia breviceps. Classification (NCBI taxonomy): domain Eukaryota; kingdom Metazoa; phylum Chordata; class Mammalia; order Artiodactyla; family Physeteridae; genus Kogia; species Kogia breviceps. Next base: position 575,514 of record NC_081325.1, on the reverse strand, counting down.
TCGGGAAAGCTTTCTGAAACTCACCTCAGTTTTCATCTCCTGGTGCTCGTGTTCTCCATTCAGGCCCCCTTACTAACAATCTCCCCACTTGGAGACTCGGCGCCTTTCCATGCCTCTTTCGTACCGTCTGCAATTTGTCCGCAGGATGAACTGCAAGAGGGGGAACCAATGAGAGACTCGCTGGAGGTGTTTGGTCGGGCACATGTCACTCTCATTTCCCATCACGAAGAAGAATTCACCAGCGGTTCAGCCTGCCACCCCGGATCGACAATAGGGCGTGAAGCCATCCAGCCGTGTTGCGTCCCACTCACAAAAAAGCGACTTGGGAAATGGAGCTCAGGGGCACTGCACTTCCCAAACCTGCAGAGTTCTAAACGATAACTATCGCCCCAAAATATATTGAGGTCAGGCTACGAAGAGGCGCTGAACGCAAGGCAGAACTGCAGGAAACGGATGTCAACGGGTACATCGGAATGGCCCCGATAGCACATGAAAAGCGCCAGAACGTGGACAATGATGCGGTTGGCCAAAAAGGGCGTATGCGTTTTTTCCTGAATATATTCAGGAAAAAACGCATTCGCCCTTTTTGGCCAACCAAGCAACCTGGGAGAGCAAATCAGCACTACAAAGAAATCTCTCGCCCCCCCCGGGGCAAAAGGGCCAGGCGAAAAAAGTCTAAAAACCAGAAAGGCAGGACAGGCCACGGAGTCAAGGGAGCCTTGTTAAGCTGATGGGCGGGATGTCAATGGCCAACAGCCAATCTTCACAAGTGTATCCTCTTTCCCAAGCCATGTAACACACAGAACCAGAGAGCATAGGGCACTTCCACACATGGGCGTTGACCTTGGGAAAATCAAAAAATCAACCAGACACAGGGACCCCAAAGTTGAGGGCTGCTGTCTTGACAAGAACCTCCACTCCGGTACACGTTTCATATCCCAGGAAAGAGCCAAGTGGACAAAGACGAGTGGACAAGTGGACAAAGACAAGTGGACAAGTGGACAAGTGGTGCTACGTAGGTCCAATGGAGTGTCACTCAGCCATGAAATCCACGTCATGAGGCTGGTAGCAGCATCCTGAGTGGATTTAGGTACGATCATCCTCAGTGAAATAAGTCCCACAAAAAAAGAAACTTATGATATCACTTATCGAGGGAATGTAAAAATCGCTCCCCATGCACGGAATCCCCAAACAGAACAGAGTCACGCTTTTAGAAAACACACTTATGCCTGCTTCAGGGGAAAGGTGAGGTGGGGTGACGCATAAAACTCGAGTTTGAAATGAGCACAGATACCCTTCCGAAAACCGAATATGGAATGGACACGACCTACTCCTTGCTCAATCAACTGGACTCACCAGACCCTGTTCGTCGCACAAGTATCTATCCGACTAGTAAGCATCTTCAAAGCTAAGTCTTGATATCTCTGTGTAAGTGCATCAAGTGTGTGTAAAGCGGCCTAAAACCAGCAGGGAAAATCAGCTCAGACCCATTCTGAGGATACATTTCCAACATAAAGAAGAAACAAGCAGGGCAAAACAGAGAGAACTTCTTCCAAAATGCGTTCAGGGACTGGCATGCAACCAGGATTGACCACATCTACAGCCCCAGCGGCAGAAGACATAAGGCTGGACACTCTTGGGGCTGAGACGATTGGTGAGGTTGGGAAAGCAAATGCAGACCCTTGAAAGGAATCCTGCGTGCTCCCCATTCCATGGGTCCCAACTCTCCAGGTTCAACGCAATCTTCCGACAGCGAAAGCACTCATTGGAAACCCAGCGGATGCTACACCGTGGGATCGGGAAAGCTTTCTGAAACTCACCTCAGTTTTCATCTCCTGGTGCTCGTGTTCTCCATTCAGGCCCCCTTACTAACAATCTCCCCACTTGGAGACTCGGCGCCTTTCCATGCCTCTTTCGTACCGTCTGCAATTTGTCCGCAGGATGAACTGCAAGAGGGGGAACCAATGAGAGACTCGCTGGAGGTGTTTGGTCGGGCACATGTCACTCTCATTTCCCATCACGAAGAAGAATTCACCAGCGGTTCAGCCTGCCACCCCGGATCGACAATAGGGCGTGAAGCCATCCAGCCGTGTTGCGTCCCACTCACAAAAAAGCGACTTGGGAAATGGAGCTCAGGGGCACTGCACTTCCCAAACCTGCAGAGTTCTAAACGATAACTATCGCCCCAAAATATATTGAGGTCAGGCTACGAAGAGGCGCTGAACGCAAGGCAGAACTGCAGGAAACGGATGTCAACGGGTACATCGGAATGGCCCCGATAGCACATGAAAAGCGCCAGAACGTGGACAATGATGCGGTTGGCCAAAAAGGGCGTATGCGTTTTTTCCTGAATATATTCAGGAAAAAACGCATACGCCCTTTTTGGCCAACCAAGCAACCTGGGAGAGCAAATCAGCACTACAAAGAAATCTCTCGCCCCCCCCGGGGCAAAAGGGCCAGGCGAAAAAAGTCTAAAAACCAGAAAGGCAGGACAGGCCACGGAGTCAAGGGAGCCTTGTTAAGCTGATGGGCGGGATGTCAATGGCCAACAGCCAATCTTCACAAGTGTATCCTCTTTCCCAAACCATGTAAAACACAGAACCACAGAGCATAGGGCACTTCCACACATGGGCGTTGACCTTGGGAAAATCAAAAAATCAACCAGACACAGGGACCCCAAAGTTGAGGGCTGCTGTCTTGACAAGAACCTCCACTCCGGTACACGATTCATATCCCAGGAAAGAGCCAAGTGGACAAAGACGAGTGGACAAGTGGACAAAGACAAGTGGACAAGTGGACAAGTGGTGCTACGTAGGTCCAATGGAGTGTCACTCAGCCATGAAATCCACGTCATGAGGCTGGTAGCAGCATCCTGAGTGGATTTAGGTACGATCATCCTCAGTGAAATAAGTCCCACAAAAAAAGAAACTTATGATATCACTTATCGAGGGAATGTAAAAATCGCTCCCCATGCACTGAATCCCCAAACAGAACAGAGTCACGCTTTTAGAAAACACACTTATGCCTGCTTCAGGGGAAAGGTGAGGTGGGGTGACGCATAAAACTCGAGTTTGAAATGAGCACAGATACCCTTCCGAAAACCGAATATGGAATGGACACGACCTACTCCTTGCTCAATCAACTGGACTCACCAGACCCTGTTCGTCGCACAAGTATCTATCCGACTAGTAAGCATCTTAAAAGCTAAGTCTTGATATCTCTGTGTAAGTGCATCAAGTGTGTGTAAAGCGGCCTAAAACCAGCAGGGAAAATCAGCTCAGACCCATTCTGAGGATACATTTCCAACATAAAGAAGAAACAAGCAGGGCAAAACAGAGAGAACTTCTTCCAAAATGCGTTCAGGGACTGGCATGCAACCAGGATTGACCACATCTACAGCCCCAGCGGCAGAAGACATAAGGCTGGACACTCTTGGGGCTGAGACGATTGGTGAGGTTGGGAAAGCAAATGCAGACCCTTGAAAGGAATCCTGCGTGCTCCCCATTCCATGGGTCCCAACTCTCCAGGTTCAACGCAATCTTCCGACAGCGAAAGCACTCATTGGAAACCCAGCGGATGCTACACCGTGGGATCGGGAAAGCTTTCTGAAACTCACCTCAGTTTTCATCTCCTGGTGCTCGTGTTCTCCATTCAGGCCCCCTTACTAACAATCTCCCCACTTGGAGACTCGGCGCCTTTCCATGCCTCTTTCGTACCGTCTGCAATTTGTCCGCAGGATGAACTGCAAGAGGGGGAACCAATGAGAGACTCGCTGGAGGTGTTTGGTCGGGCACATGTCACTCTCATTTCCCATCACGAAGAAGAATTCACCAGCGGTTCAGCCTGCCACCCCGGATCGACAATAGGGCGTGAAGCCATCCAGCCGTGTTGCGTCCCACTCACAAAAAAGCGACTTGGGAAATGGAGCTCAGGGGCACTGCACTTCCCAAACCTGCAGAGTTCTAAACGATAACTATCGCCCCAAAATATATTGAGGTCAGGCTACGAAGAGGCGTTGAACGCAAGGCAGAACTGCAGGAAACGGATGTCAACGGCTACATCGGAATGGCCCCGATAGCACATGAAAAGCGCCAGAACGTGGACAATGATGCGGTTGGCCAAAAAGGGCGTATGCGTTTTTTCCTGAATATATTCAGGAAAAAACGCATACGCCCTTTTTGGCCAACCAAGCAACCTGGGAGAACAAATCAGCACTACAAAGAAATCTCTCGCCCCCCCCCCCGGGGCAAAAGGGCCAGGCGAAAAAAGTCTAAAAACCAGAAAGGCAGGACAGCCCACGGAGTCAAGGGAGCCTTGTTAAGCTGATGGGCGGGATGTCAATGGCCAACAGCCAATCTTCACAAGTGTATCCTCTTTCCCAAACCATGGAAAACACAGAACCACAGAGCATAGGGCACTTCCACACATGGGCGTTGACCTTGGGAAAATCAAAAAATCAACCAGACACAGGGACCCCAAAGTTGAGGGCTGCTGTCTTGACAAGAACCTCCACTCCGGTACACGTTTCATATCCCAGGAAAGAGCCAAGTGGACAAAGACGAGTGGACAAGTGGACAAAGACAAGTGGACAAGTGGACAAGTGGTGCTACGTAGGTCCAATGGAGTGTCACTCAGCCATGAAATCCACGTCATGAGGCTGGTAGCAGCATCCTGAGTGGATTTAGGTACGATCATCCTCAGTGAAATAAGTCCCACAAAAAAAGAAACTTATGATATCACTTATCGAGGGAATGTAAAAATCGCTCCCCATGCACGGAATCCCCAAACAGAACAGAGTCACGCTTTTAGAAAACACACTTATGCCTGCTTCAGGGGAAAGGTGAGGTGGGGTGACGCATAAAACTCGAGTTTGAAATGAGCACAGATACCCTTCCGAAAACCGAATATGGAATGGACACGACCTACTCCTTGCTCAATCAACTGGACTCACCAGACCCTGTTCGTCGCACAAGTATCTATCCGACTAGTAAGCATCTTAAAAGCTAAGTCTTGATATCTCTGTGTAAGTGCATCAAGTGTGTGTAAAGCGGCCTAAAACCAGCAGGGAAAATCAGCTCAGACCCATTCTGAGGATACATTTCCAACATAAAGAAGAAACAAGCAGGGCAAAACAGAGAGAACTTCTTCCAAAATGCGTTCAGGGACTGGCACGCAACCAGGATTGACCACATCTACAGCCCCAGCGGCAGAAGACATAAGGCTGGACACTCTTGGGGCTGAGACGATTGGTGAGGTTGGGAAAGCAAATGCAGACCCTTGAAAGGAATCCTGCGTGCTCCCCATTCCATGGGTCCCAACTCTCCAGGTTCAACGCAATCTTCCGACAGCGAAAGCACTCATTGGAAACCCAGCGGATGCTACACCGTGGGATCGGGAAAGCTTTCTGAAACTCACCTCAGTTTTCATCTCCTGGTGCTCGTGTTCTCCATTCAGGCCCCCTTACTAACAATCTCCCCACTTGGAGACTCGGCGCCTTTCCATGCCTCTTTCGTACCGTCTGCAATTTGTCCGCAGGATGAACTGCAAGAGGGGGAACCAATGAGAGACTCGCTGGAGGTGTTTGGTCGGGCACATGTCACTCTCATTTCCCATCACGAAGAAGAATTCACCAGCGGTTCAGCCTGCCACCCCGGATCGACAATAGGGCGTGAAGCCATCCAGCCGTGTTGCGTCCCACTCACAAAAAAGCGACTTGGGAAATGGAGCTCAGGGGCACTGCACTTCCCAAACCTGCAGAGTTCTAAACGATAACTATCGCCCCAAAATATATTGAGGTCAGGCTACGAAGAGGCGCTGAACGCAAGGCAGAACTGCAGGAAACGGATGTCAACGGGTACATCGGAATGGCCCCGATAGCACATGAAAAGCGCCAGAACGTGGACAATGATGCGGTTGGCCAAAAAGGGCGTATGCGTTTTTTCCTGAATATATTCAGGAAAAACCGCATACGCCCTTTTTGGCCAACCAAGCAACCTGGGAGAGCAAATCAGCACTACAAAGAAATCTCTCGCCCCCCCCCGGGGCAAAAGGGCCAGGCGAAAAAAGTCTAAAAACCAGAAAGGCAGGACAGGCCACGGAGTCAAGGGAGCCTTGTTAAGCTGATGGGCGGGATGTCAATGGCCAACAGCCAATCTTCACAAGTGTATCCTCTTTCCCAAACCATGTAAAACACAGAACCACAGAGCATAGGGCACTTCCACACATGGGCGTTGACCTTGGGAAAATCAAAAAATCAACCAGACACAGGGAAACCAAAGTTGAGGGCTGCTGTCTTGACAAGAACCTCCACTCCGGTACACGATTCATATCCCAGGAAAGAGCCAAGTGGACAAAGACGAGTGGACAAGTGGACAAAGACAAGTGGACAAGTGGACAAGTGGTGCTACGTAGGTCCAATGGAGTGTCACTCAGCCATGAAATCCACGTCATGAGGCTGGTAGCAGCATCCTGAGTGGATTTAGGTACGATCATCCTCAGTGAAATAAGTCCCACAAAAAAAGAAACTTATGATATCACTTATCGAGGGAATGTAAAAATCGCTCCCCATGCACGGAATCCCCAAACAGAACAGAGTCACGCTTTTAGAAAACACACTTATGCCTGCTTCAGGGGAAAGGTGAGGTGGGGTGACGCATAAAACTCGAGTTTGAAATGAGCACAGATACCCTTCCGAAAACCGAATATGGAATGGACACGACCTACTCCTTGCTCAATCAACTGGACTCACCAGACCCTGTTCGTCGCACAAGTATCTATCCGACTAGTAAGCATCTTAAAAGCTAAGTCTTGATATCTCTGTGTAAGTGCATCAAGTGTGTGTAAAGCGGCCTAAAACCAGCAGGGAAAATCAGCTCAGACCCATTCTGAGGATACATTTCCAACATAAAGAAGAAACAAGCAGGGCAAAACAGAGAGAACTTCTTCCAAAATGCGTTCAGGGACTGGCATGCAACCAGGATTGACCACATCTACAGCCCCAGCGGCAGAAGACATAAGGCTGGACACTCTTGGGGCTGAGACGGTTGGTGAGGTTGGGAAAGCAAATGCAGACCCTTGAAAGGAATCCTGCGTGCTCCCCATTCCATGGGTCCCAACTCTCCAGGTTCAACGCAATCTTCCGACAGCGAAAGCACTCATTGGAAACCCAGCGGATGCTACACCGTGGGATCGGGAAAGCTTTCTGAAACTCACCTCAGTTTTCATCTCCTGGTGCTCGTGTTCTCCATTCAGGCCCCCTTACTAACAATCTCCCCACTTGGAGACTCGGCGCCTTTCCATGCCTCTTTCGTACCGTCTGCAATTTGTCCGCAGGATGAACTGCAAGAGGGGGAACCAATGAGAGACTCGCTGGAGGTGTTTGGTCGGGCACATGTCACTCTCATTTCCCATCACGAAGAAGAATTCACCAGCGGTTCAGCCTGCCACCCCGGATCGACAATAGGGCGTGAAGCCATCCAGCCGTGTTGCGTCCCACTCACAAAAAAGCGACTTGGGAAATGGAGCTCAGGGGCACTGCACTTCCCAAACCTGCAGAGTTCTAAACGATAACTATCGCCCCAAAATATATTGAGGTCAGGCTACGAAGAGGCGCTGAACGCAAGGCAGAACTGCAGGAAACGGATGTCAACGGCTACATCGGAATGGCCCCGATAGCACATGAAAAGCGCCAGAACGTGGACAATGATGCGGTTGGCCAAAAAGGGCGTATGCGTTTTTTCCTGAATATATTCAGGAAAAAACGCATACGCCCTTTTTGGCCAACCAAGCAACCTGGGAGAGCAAATCAGCACTACAAAGAAATCTCTCGCCGCCCCCGGGGCAAAAGGGCCAGGCGAAAAAAGTCTAAAAACCAGAAAGGCAGGACAGGCCACGGAGTCAAGGGAGCCTTGTTAAGCTGATGGGCGGGATGTCAATGGCCAACAGCCAATCTTCACAAGTGTATCCTCTTTCCCAAACCATGTAAAACACAGAACCACAGAGCATAGGGCACTTCCACACATGGGCGTTGACCTTGGGAAAATCAAAAAATCAACCAGACACAGGGACCCCAAAGTTGAGGGCTGCTGTCTTGACAAGAACCTCCACTCCGGTACACGTTTCATATCCCAGGAAAGAGCCAAGTGGACAAAGACGAGTGGACAAGTGGACAAAGACAAGTGGACAAGTGGACAAGTGGTGCTACGTAGGTCCAATGGAGTGTCACTCAGCCATGAAATCCACGTCATGAGGCTGGTAGCAGCATCCTGAGTGGATTTAGGTACGATCATCCTCAGTGAAATAAGTCCCACAAAAAAAGAAACTTATGATATCACTTATCGAGGGAATGTAAAAATCGCTCCCCATGCACGGAATCCCCAAACAGAACAGAGTCACGCTTTTAGAAAACACACTTATGCCTGCTTCAGGGGAAAGGTGAGGTGGGGTGACGCATAAAACTCGAGTTTGAAATGAGCACAGATACCCTTCCGAAAACCGAATATGGAATGGACACGACCTACTCCTTGCTCAATCAACTGGACTCACCAGACCCTGTTCATCGCACAAGTATCTATCCGACTAGTAAGCATCTTAAAAGCTAAGTCTTGATATCTCTGTGTAAGTGCATCAAGTGTGTGTAAAGCGGCCTAAAACCAGCAGGGAAAATCAGCTCAGACCCATTCTGAGGATACATTTCCAACATAAAGAAGAAACAAGCAGGGCAAAACAGAGAGAACTTCTTCCAAAATGCGTTCAGGGACTGGCATGCAACCAGGATTGACCACATCTACAGCCCCAGCGGCAGAAGACATAAGGCTGGACACTCTTGGGGCTGAGACGATTGGTGAGGTTGGGAAAGCAAATGCAGACCCTTGAAAGGAATCCTGCGTGCTCCCCATTCCATGGGTCCCAACTCTCCAGGTTCAACGCAATCTTCCGACAGCGAAAGCACTCATTGGAAACCCAGCGGATGCTACACCGTGGGATCGGGAAAGCTTTCTGAAACTCACCTCAGTTTTCATCTCCTGGTGCTCGTGTTCTCCATTCAGGCCCCCTTACTAACAATCTCCCCACTTGGAGACTCGGCGCCTTTCCATGCCTCTTTCGTACCGTCTGCAATTTGTCCGCAGGATGAACTGCAAGAGGGGGAACCAATGAGAGACTCGCTGGAGGTGTTTGGTCGGGCACATGTCACTCTCATTTCCCATCACGAAGAAGAATTCACCAGCGGTTCAGCCTGCCACCCCGGATCGACAATAGGGCGTGAAGCCATCCAGCCGTGTTGCGTCCCACTCACAAAAAAGCGACTTGGGAAATGGAGCTCAGGGGCACTGCACTTCCCAAACCTGCAGAGTTCTAAACGATAACTATCGCCCCAAAATATATTGAGGTCAGGCTACGAAGAGGCGCTGAACGCAAGGCAGAACTGCAGGAAACGGATGTCAACGGGTACATCGGAATGGCCCCGATAGCACATGAAAAGCGCCAGAACGTGGACAATGATGCGGTTGGCCAAAAAGGGCGTATGCGTTTTTTCCTGAATATATTCAGGAAAAAACGCATACGCCCTTTTTGGCCAACCAAGCAACCTGGGGGAGCAAATCAGCACTACAAAGAAATCTCTCGCCCCCCCCGGGGCAAAAGGGCCAGGCGAAAAAAGTCTAAAAACCAGAAAGGCAGGACAGGCCACGGAGTCAAGGGAGCCTTGTTAAGCTGATGGGCGGGATGTCAATGGCCAACAGCCAATCTTCACAAGTGTATCCTCTTTCCCAAGCCATGTAACACACAGAACCAGAGAGCATAGGGCACTTCCACACATGGGCGTTGACCTTGGGAAAATCAAAAAATCAACCAGACACAGGGACCCCAAAGTTGAGGGCTGCTGTCTTGACAAGAACCTCCACTCCGGTACACGTTTCATATCCCAGGAAAGAGCCAAGTGGACAAAGACGAGTGGACAAGTGGACAAAGACAAGTGGACAAGTGGACAAGTGGTGCTACGTAGGTCCAATGGAGTGTCACTCAGCCATGAAATCCACGTCATGAGGCTGGTAGCAGCATCCTGAGTGGATTTAGGTACGATCATCCTCAGTGAAATAAGTCCCACAAAAAAAGAAACTTATGATATCACTTATCGAGGGAATGTAAAAATCGCTCCCCATGCACTGAATCCCCAAACAGAACAGAGTCACGCTTTTAGAAAACACACTTATGCCTGCTTCAGGGGAAAGGTGAGGTGGGGTGACGCATAAAACTCGAGTTTGAAATGAGCACAGATACCCTTCCGAAAACCGAATATGGAATGGACACGACCTACTCCTTGCTCAATCAACTGGACTCACCAGACCCTGTTCGTCGCACAAGTATCTATCCGACTAGTAAGCATCTTAAAAGCTAAGTCTTGATATCTCTGTGTAAGTGCATCAAGTGTGTGTAAAGCGGCCTAAAACCAGCAGGGAAAATCAGCTCAGACCCATTCTGAGGATACATTTCCAACATAAAGAAGAAACAAGCAGGGCAAAACAGAGAGAACTTCTTCCAAAATGCGTTCAGGGACTGGCATGCAACCAGGATTGACCACATCTACAGCCCCAGCGGCAGAAGACATAAGGCTGGACACTCTTGGGGCTGAGACGATTGGTGAGGTTGGGAAAGCAAATGCAGACCCTTGAAAGGAATCCTGCGTGCTCCCCATTCCATGGGTCCCAACTCTCCAGGTTCAACGCAATCTTCCGACAGCGAAAGCACTCATTGGAAACCCAGCGGATGCTACACCGTGGGATCGGGAAAGCTTTCTGAAACTCACCTCAGTTTTCATCTCCTGGTGCTCGTGTTCTCCATTCAGGCCCCCTTACTAACAATCTCCCCACTTGGAGACTCGGCGCCTTTCCATGCCTCTTTCGTACCGTCTGCAATTTGTCCGCAGGATGAACTGCAAGAGGGGGAACCAATGAGAGACTCGCTGGAGGTGTTTGGTCGGGCACATGTCACTCTCATTTCCCATCACGAAGAAGAATTCACCAGCGGTTCAGCCTGCCACCCCGGATCGACAATAGGGCGTGAAGCCATCCAGCCGTGTTGCGTCCCACTCACAAAAAAAGCGACTTGGGAAATGGAGCTCAGGGGCACTGCACTTCCCAAACCTGCAGAGTTCTAAACGATAACTATCGCCCCAAAATATATTGAGGTCAGGCTACGAAGAGGCGCTGAACGCAAGGCAGAACTGCAGGAAACGGATGTCAACGGCTACATCGGAATGGCCCCGATAGCACATGAAAAGCGCCAGAACGTGGACAATGATGCGGTTGGCCAAAAAGGGCGTATGCGTTTTTTCCTGAATATATTCAGGAAAAAACGCATACGCCCTTTTTGGCCAACCAAGCAACCTGGGAGAGCAAATCAGCACTACAAAGAAATCTCTCGCCCCCCACGGGGCAAAAGGGCCAGGCGAAAAAAGTCTAAAAACCAGAAAGGCAGGACAGGCCACGGAGTCAAGGGAGCCTTGTTAAGCTGATGGGCGGGATGTCAATGGCCAACAGCCAATCTTCACAAGTGTATCCTCTTTCCCAAACCATGTAAAACACAGAACCACAGAGCATAGGGCACTTCCACACATGGGCGTTGACCTTGGGAAAATCAAAAAATCAACCAGACACAGGGACCCCAAAGTTGAGGGCTGCTGTCTTGACAAGAACCTCCACTCCGGTACACGATTCATATCCCAGGAAAGAGCCAAGTGGACAAAGACGAGTGGACAAGTGGACAAAGACAAGTGGACAAGTGGACAAGTGGTGCTACGTAGGTCCAATGGAGTGTCACTCAGCCATGAAATCCACGTCATGAGGCTGGTAGCAGCATCCTGAGTGGATTTAGGTACGATCATCCTCAGTGAAATAAGTCCCACAAAAAAAGAAACTTATGATATCACTTATCGAGGGAATGTAAAAATCGCTCCCCATGCACGGAATCCCCAAACAGAACAGAGTCACGCTTTTAGAAAACACACTTATGCCTGCTTCAGGGGAAAGGTGAGGTGGGGTGACGCATAAAACTCGAGTTTGAAATGAGCACAGATACCCTTCCGAAAACCGAATATGGAATGGACACGACCTACTCCTTGCTCAATCAACTGGACTCACCAGACCCTGTTCGTCGCACAAGTATCTATCCGACTAGTAAGCATCTTAAAAGCTAAGTCTTGATATCTCTGTGTAAGTGCATCAAGTGTGTGTAAAGCGGCCTAAAACCAGCAGGGAAAATCAGCTCAGACCCATTCTGAGGATACATTTCCAACATAAAGAAGAAACAAGCAGGGCAAAACAGAGAGAACTTCTTCCAAAATGCGTTCAGGGACTGGCATGCAACCAGGATTGACCACATCTACAGCCCCAGCGGCAGAAGACATAAGGCTGGACACTCTTGGGGCTGAGACGATTGGTGAGGTTGGGAAAGCAAATGCAGACCCTTGAAAGGAATCCTGCGTGCTCCCCATTCCATGGGTCCCAACTCTCCAGGTTCAACGCAATCTTCCGACAGCGAAAGCACTCATTGGAAACCCAGCGGATGCTACACCGTGGGATCGGGAAAGCTTTCTGAAACTCACCTCAGTTTTCATCTCCTGGTGCTCGTGTTCTCCATTCAGGCCCCCTTACTAACAATCTCCCCACTTGGAGACTCGGCGCCTTTCCATGCCTCTTTCGTACCGTCTGCAATTTGTCCGCAGGATGAACTGCAAGAGGGGGAACCAATGAGAGACTCGCTGGAGGTGTTTGGTCGGGCACATGTCACTCTCATTTCCCATCACGAAGAAGAATTCACCAGCGGTTCAGCCTGCCACCCCGGATCGACAATAGGGCGTGAAGCCATCCAGCCGTGTTGCGTCCCACTCACAAAAAAGCGACTTGGGAAATGGAGCTCAGGGGCACTGCACTTCCCAAACCTGCAGAGTTCTAAACGATAACTATCGCCCCAAAATATATTGAGGTCAGGCTACGAAGAGGCGCTGAACGCAAGGCAGAACTGCAGGAAACGGATGTCAACGGCTACATCGGAATGGCCCCGATAGCACATGAAAAGCGCCAGAACGTGGACAATGATGCGGTTGGCCAAAAAGGGCGTATGCGTTTTTTCCTGAATATATTCAGGAAAAAACGCATACGCCCTTTTTGGCCAACCAAGCAACCTGGGAGAACAAATCAGCACTACAAAGAAATCTCTCGCCCCCCCCCCGGGGCAAAAGGGCCAGGCGAAAAAAGTCTAAAAACCAGAAAGGCAGGACAGCCCACGGAGTCAAGGGAGCTTTGTTAAGCTGATGGGCGGGATGTCAATGGCCAACAGCCAATCTTCACACGTGTATCCTCTTTCCCAAACCATGTAAAACACAGAACCACAGAGCATAGGGCACTTCCACACATGGGCGTTGACCTTGGGAAAATCAAAAAATCAACCAGACACAGGGACCCCAAAGTTGAGGGCTGCTGTCTTGACAAGAACCTCCACTCCGGTACACGTTTCATATCCCAGGAAAGAGCCAAGTGGACAAAGACGAGTGGACAAGTGGACAAAGACAAGTGGACAAGTGGACAAGTGGTGCTACGTAGGTCCAATGGAGTGTCACTCAGCCATGAAATCCACGTCATGAGGCTGGTAGCAGCATCCTGAGTGGATTTAGGTACGATCATCCTCAGTGAAATAAGTCCCACAAAAAAAGAAACTTATGATATCACTTATCGAGGGAATGTAAAAATCGCTCCCCATGCACGGAATCCCCAAACAGAACAGAGTCACGCTTTTAGAAAACACACTTATGCCTGCTTCAGGGGAAAGGTGAGGTGGGGTGACGCATAAAACTCGAGTTTGAAATGAGCACAGATACCCTTCCGAAAACCGAATATGGAATGGACACGACCTACTCCTTGCTCAATCAACTGGACTCACCAGACCCTGTTCGTCGCACAAGTATCTATCCGACTAGTAAGCATCTTAAAAGCTAAGTCTTGATATCTCTGTGTAAGTGCATCAAGTGTGTGTAAAGCGGCCTAAAACCAGCAGGGAAAATCAGCTCAGACCCATTCTGAGGATACATTTCCAACATAAAGAAGAAACAAGCAGGGCAAAACAGAGAGAACTTCTTCCAAAATGCGTTCAGGGACTGGCATGCAACCAGGATTGACCACATCTACAGCCCCAGCGGCAGAAGACATAAGGCTGGACACTCTTGGGGCTGAGACGATTGGTGAGGTTGGGAAAGCAAATGCAGACCCTTGAAAGGAATCCTGCGTGCTCCCCATTCCATGGGTCCCAACTCTCCAGGTTCAACGCAATCTTCCGACAGCGAAAGCACTCATTGGAAACCCAGCGGATGCTACACCGTGGGATCGGGAAAGCTTTCTGAAACTCACCTCAGTTTTCATCTCCTGGTGCTCGTGTTCTCCATTCAGGCCCCCTTACTAACAATCTCCCCACTTGGAGACTCGGCGCCTTTCCATGCCTCTTTCGTACCGTCTGCAATTTGTCCGCAGGATGAACTGCAAGAGGGGGAACCAATGAGAGACTCGCTGGAGGTGTTTGGTCGGGCACATGTCACTCTCATTTCCCATCACGAAGAAGAATTCACCAGCGGTTCAGCCTGCCACCCCGGATCGACAATAGGGCGTGAAGCCATCCAGCCGTGTTGCGTCCCACTCACAAAAAAGCGACTTGGGAAATGGAGCTCAGGGGCACTGCACTTCCCAAACCTGCAGAGTTCTAAACGATAACTATCGCCCCAAAATATATTGAGGTCAGGCTACGAAGAGGCGCTGAACGCAAGGCAGAACTGCAGGAAACGGATGTCAACGGCTACATCGGAATGGCCCCGATAGCACATGAAAAGCGCCAGAACGTGGACAATGATGCGGTTGGCCAAAAAGGGCGTATGCGTTTTTTCCTGAATATATTCAGGAAAAAACGCATACGCCCTTTTTGGCCAACCAAGCAACCTGGGAGAGCAAATCAGCACTACAAAGAAATCTCTCGCCCCCCCCCGGGGCAAAAGGGCCAGGCGAAAAAAGTCTAAAAACCAGAAAGGCAGGACAGGCCACGGAGTCAAGGGAGCCTTGTTAAGCTGATGGGCGGGATGTCAATGGCCAACAGCCAATCTTCACAAGTGTATCCTCTTTCCCAAACCATGTAAAACACAGAACCACAGAGCATAGGGCACTTCCACACATGGGCGTTGACCTTGGGAAAATCAAAAAATCAACCAGACACAGGGACCCCAAAGTTGAGGGCTGCTGTCTTGACAAGAACCTCCACTCCGGTACACGATTCATATCCCAGGAAAGAGCCAAGTGGACAAAGACGAGTGGACAAGTGGACAAAGACAAGTGGACAAGTGGACAAGTGGTGCTACGTAGGTCCAATGGAGTGTCACTCAGCCATGAAATCCACGTCATGAGGCTGGTAGCAGCATCCTGAGTGGATTTAGGTACGATCATCCTCAGTGAAATAAGTCCCACAAAAAAAGAAACTTATGATATCACTTATCGAGGGAATGTAAAAATCGCTCCCCATGCACGGAATTCCCAAACAGAACAGAGTCACGCTTTTAGAAAACACACTTATGCCTGCTTCAGGGGAAAGGTGAGGTGGGGTGACGCATAAAACTCGAGTTTGAAATGAGCACAGATACCCTTCCGAAAACCGAATATGGAATGGACACGACCTACTCCTTGCTCAATCAACTGGACTCACCAGACCCTGTTCGTCGCACAAGTATCTATCCGACTAGTAAGCATCTTAAAATCTAAGTCTTGATATCTCTGTGTAAGTGCATCAAGTGTGTGTAAAGCGGCCTAAAACCAGCAGGGAAAATCAGCTCAGACCCATTCTGAGGATACATTTCCAACATAAAGAAGAAACAAGCAGGGCAAAACAGAGAGAACTTCTTCCAAAATGCGTTCAGGGACTGGCATGCAACCAGGATTGACCACATCTACAGCCCCAGCGGCAGAAGACATAAGGCTGGACACTCTTGGGGCTGAGACGATTGGTGAGGTTGGGAAAGCAAATGCAGACCCTTGAAAGGAATCCTGCGTGCTCCCCATTCCATGGGTCCCAACTCTCCAGGTTCAACGCAATCTTCCGACAGCGAAAGCACTCATTGGAAACCCAGCGGATGCTACACCGTGGGATCGGGAAAGCTTTCTGAAACTCACCTCAGTTTTCATCTCCTGGTGCTCGTGTTCTCCATTCAGGCCCCCTTACTAACAATCTCCCCACTTGGAGACTCGGCGCCTTTCCATGCCTCTTTCGTACCGTCTGCAATTTGTCCGCAGGATGAACTGCAAGAGGGGGAACCAATGAGAGACTCGCTGGAGGTGTTTGGTCGGGCACATGTCACTCTCATTTCCCATCACGAAGAAGAATTCACCAGCGGTTCAGCCTGCCACCCCGGATCGACAATAGGGCGTGAAGCCATCCAGCCGTGTTGCGTCCCACTCACAAAAAAGCGACTTGGGAAATGGAGCTCAGGGGCACTGCACTTCCCAAACCTGCAGAGTTCTAAACGATAACTATCGCCCCAAAATATATTGAGGTCAGGCTACGAAGAGGCGTTGAACGCAAGGCAGAACTGCAGGAAACGGATGTCAACGGCTACATCGGAATGGCCCCGATAGCACATGAAAAGCGCCAGAACGTGGACAATGATGCGGTTGGCCAAAAAGGGCGTATGCGTTTTTTCCTGAATATATTCAGGAAAAAACGCATACGCCCTTTTTGGCCAACCAAGCAACCTGGGAGAACAAATCAGCACTACAAAGAAATCTCTCGCCCCCCCCCCCGGGGCAAAAGGGCCAGGCGAAAAAAGTCTAAAAACCAGAAAGGCAGGACAGCCCACGGAGTCAAGGGAGCCTTGTTAAGCTGATGGGCGGGATGTCAATGGCCAACAGCCAATCTTCACAAGTGTATCCTCTTTCCCAAACCATGGAAAACACAGAACCACAGAGCATAGGGCACTTCCACACATGGGCGTTGACCTTGGGAAAATCAAAAAATCAACCAGACACAGGGACCCCAAAGTTGAGGGCTGCTGTCTTGACAAGAACCTCCACTCCGGTACACGTTTCATATCCCAGGAAAGAGCCAAGTGGACAAAGACGAGTGGACAAGTGGACAAAGACAAGTGGACAAGTGGACAAGTGGTGCTACGTAGGTCCAATGGAGTGTCACTCAGCCATGAAATCCACGTCATGAGGCTGGTAGCAGCATCCTGAGTGGATTTAGGTACGATCATCCTCAGTGAAATAAGTCCCACAAAAAAAGAAACTTATGATATCACTTATCGAGGGAATGTAAAAATCGCTCCCCATGCACGGAATCCCCAAACAGAACAGAGTCACGCTTTTAGAAAACACACTTATGCCTGCTTCAGGGGAAAGGTGAGGTGGGGTGACGCATAAAACTCGAGTTTGAAATGAGCACAGATACCCTTCCGAAAACCGAATATGGAATGGACACGACCTACTCCTTGCTCAATCAACTGGACTCACCAGACCCTGTTCGTCGCACAAGTATCTATCCGACTAGTAAGCATCTTAAAATCTAAGTCTTGATATCTCTGTGTAAGTGCATCAAGTGTGTGTAAAGCGGCCTAAAACCAGCAGGGAAAATCAGCTCAGACCCATTCTGAGGATACATTTCCAACATAAAGAAGAAACAAGCAGGGCAAAACAGAGAGAACTTCTTCCAAAATGCGTTCAGGGACTGGCATGCAACCAGGATTGACCACATCTACAGCCCCAGCGGCAGAAGACATAAGGCTGGACACTCTTGGGGCTGAGACGATTGGTGAGGTTGGGAAAGCAAATGCAGACCCTTGAAAGGAATCCTGCGTGCTCCCCATTCCATGGGTCCCAACTCTCCAGGTTCAACGCAATCTTCCGACAGCGAAAGCACTCATTGGAAACCCAGCGGATGCTACACCGTGGGATCGGGAAAGCTTTCTGAAACTCACCTCAGTTTTCATCTCCTGGTGCTCGTGTTCTCCATTCAGGCCCCCTTACTAACAATCTCCCCACTTGGAGACTCGGCGCCTTTCCATGCCTCTTTCGTACCGTCTGCAATTTGTCCGCAGGATGAACTGCAAGAGGGGGAACCAATGAGAGACTCGCTGGAGGTGTTTGGTCGGGCACATGTCACTCTCATTTCCCATCACGAAGAAGAATTCACCAGCGGTTCAGCCTGCCACCCCGGATCGACAATAGGGCGTGAAGCCATCCAGCCGTGTTGCGTCCCACTCACAAAAAAGCGACTTGGGAAATGGAGCTCAGGGGCACTGCACTTCCCAAACCTGCAGAGTTCTAAACGATAACTATCGCCCCAAAATATATTGAGGTCAGGCTACGAAGAGGCGTTGAACGCAAGGCAGAACTGCAGGAAACGGATGTCAACGGCTACATCGGAATGGCCCCGATAGCACATGAAAAGCGCCAGAACGTGGACAATGATGCGGTTGGCCAAAAAGGGCGTATGCGTTTTTTCCTGAATATATTCAGGAAAAAACGCATACGCCCTTTTTGGCCAACCAAGCAACCTGGGAGAACAAATCAGCACTACAAAGAAATCTCTCGCCCCCCCCCCCGGGGCAAAAGGGCCAGGCGAAAAAAGTCTAAAAACCAGAAAGGCAGGACAGCCCACGGAGTCAAGGGAGCCTTGTTAAGCTGATGGGCGGGATGTCAATGGCCAACAGCCAATCTTCACAAGTGTATCCTCTTTCCCAAACCATGGAAAACACAGAACCACAGAGCATAGGGCACTTCCACACATGGGCGTTGACCTTGGGAAAATCAAAAAATCAACCAGACACAGGGACCCCAAAGTTGAGGGCTGCTGTCTTGACAAGAACCTCCACTCCGGTACACGTTTCATATCCCAGGAAAGAGCCAAGTGGACAAAGACGAGTGGACAAGTGGACAAAGACAAGTGGACAAGTGGACAAGTGGTGCTACGTAGGTCCAATGGAGTGTCACTCAGCCATGAAATCCACGTCATGAGGCTGGTAGCAGCATCCTGAGTGGATTTAGGTACGATCATCCTCAGTGAAATAAGTCCCACAAAAAAAGAAACTTATGATATCACTTATCGAGGGAATGTAAAAATCGCTCCCCATGCACGGAATCCCCAAACAGAACAGAGTCACGCTTTTAGAAAACACACTTATGCCTGCTTCAGGGGAAAGGTGAGGTGGGGTGACGCATAAAACTCGAGTTTGAAATGAGCACAGATACCCTTCCGAAAACCGAATATGGAATGGACACGACCTACTCCTTGCTCAATCAACTGGACTCACCAGACCCTGTTCGTCGCACAAGTATCTATCCGACTAGTAAGCATCTTAAAAGCTAAGTCTTGATATCTCTGTGTAAGTGCATCAAGTGTGTGTAAAGCGGCCTAAAACCAGCAGGGAAAATCAGCTCAGACCCATTCTGAGGATACATTTCCAACATAAAGAAGAAACAAGCAGGGCAAAACAGAGAGAACTTCTTCCAAAATGCGTTCAGGGACTGGCATGCAACCAGGATTGACCACATCTACAGCCCCAGCGGCAGAAGACATAAGGCTGGACACTCTTGGGGCTGAGACGATTGGTGAGGTTGGGAAAGCAAATGCAGACCCTTGAAAGGAATCCTGCGTGCTCCCCATTCCATGGGTCCCAACTCTCCAGGTTCAACGCAATCTTCCGACAGCGAAAGCACTCATTGGAAACCCAGCGGATGCTACACCGTGGGATCGGGAAAGCTTTCTGAAACTCACCTCAGTTTTCATCTCCTGGTGCTCGTGTTCTCCATTCAGGCCCCCTTACTAACAATCTCCCCACTTGGAGACTCGGCGCCTTTCCATGCCTCTTTCGTACCGTCTGCAATTTGTCCGCAGGATGAACTGCAAGAGGGGGAACCAATGAGAGACTCGCTGGAGGTGTTTGGTCGGGCACATGTCACTCTCATTTCCCATCACGAAGAAGAATTCACCAGCGGTTCAGCCTGCCACCCCGGATCGACAATAGGGCGTGAAGCCATCCAGCCGTGTTGCGTCCCACTCACAAAAAAGCGACTTGGGAAATGGAGCTCAGGGGCACTGCACTTCCCAAACCTGCAGAGTTCTAAACGATAACTATCGCCCCAAAATATATTGAGGTCAGGCTACGAAGAGGCGTTGAACGCAAGGCAGAACTGCAGGAAACGGATGTCAACGGCTACATCGGAATGGCCCCGATAGCACATGAAAAGCGCCAGAACGTGGACAATGATGCGGTTGGCCAAAAAGGGCGTATGCGTTTTTTCCTGAATATATTCAGGAAAAAACGCATACGCCCTTTTTGGCCAACCAAGCAACCTGGGAGAACAAATCAGCACTACAAAGAAATCTCTCGCCCCCCCCCCGGGGCAAAAGGGCCAGGCGAAAAAAGTCTAAAAACCAGAAAGGCAGGACAGCCCACGGAGTCAAGGGAGCCTTGTTAAGCTGATGGGCGGGATGTCAATGGCCAACAGCCAATCTTCACAAGTGTATCCTCTTTCCCAAACCATGGAAAACACAGAACCACAGAGCATAGGGCACTTCCACACATGGGCGTTGACCTTGGGAAAATCAAAAAATCAACCAGACACAGGGACCCCAAAGTTGAGGGCTGCTGTCTTGACAAGAACCTCCACTCCGGTACACGTTTCATATCCCAGGAAAGAGCCAAGTGGACAAAGACGAGTGGACAAGTGGACAAAGACAAGTGGACAAGTGGACAAGTGGTGCTACGTAGGTCCAATGGAGTGTCACTCAGCCATGAAATCCACGTCATGAGGCTGGTAGCAGCATCCTGAGTGGATTTAGGTACGATCATCCTCAGTGAAATAAGTCCCACAAAAAAAGAAACTTATGATATCACTTATCGAGGGAATGTAAAAATCGCTCCCCATGCACGGAATCCCCAAACAGAACAGAGTCACGCTTTTAGAAAACACACTTATGCCTGCTTCAGGGGAAAGGTGAGGTGGGGTGACGCATAAAACTCGAGTTTGAAATGAGCACAGATACCCTTCCGAAAACCGAATATGGAATGGACACGACCTACTCCTTGCTCAATCAACTGGACTCACCAGACCCTGTTCGTCGCACAAGTATCTATCCGACTAGTAAGCATCTTAAAAGCTAAGTCTTGATATCTCTGTGTAAGTGCATCAAGTGTGTGTAAAGCGGCCTAAAACCAGCAGGGAAAATCAGCTCAGACCCATTCTGAGGATACATTTCCAACATAAAGAAGAAACAAGCAGGGCAAAACAGAGAGAACTTCTTCCAAAATGCGTTCAGGGACTGGCATGCAACCAGGATTGACCACATCTACAGCCCCAGCGGCAGAAGACATAAGGCTGGACACTCTTGGGGCTGAGACGATTGGTGAGGTTGGGAAAGCAAATGCAGACCCTTGAAAGGAATCCTGCGTGCTCCCCATTCCATGGGTCCCAACTCTCCAGGTTCAACGCAATCTTCCGACAGCGAAAGCACTCATTGGAAACCCAGCGGATGCTACACCGTGGGATCGGGAAAGCTTTCTGAAACTCACCTCAGTTTTCATCTCCTGGTGCTCGTGTTCTCCATTCAGGCCCCCTTACTAACAATCTCCCCACTTGGAGACTCGGCGCCTTTCCATGCCTCTTTCGTACCGTCTGCAATTTGTCCGCAGGATGAACTGCAAGAGGGGGAACCAATGAGAGACTCGCTGGAGGTGTTTGGTCGGGCACATGTCACTCTCATTTCCCATCACGAAGAAGAATTCACCAGCGGTTCAGCCTGCCACCCCGGATCGACAATAGGGCGTGAAGCCATCCAGCCGTGTTGCGTCCCACTCACAAAAAAGCGACTTGGGAAATGGAGCTCAGGGGCACTGCACTTCCCAAACCTGCAGAGTTCTAACCGATAACTATCGCCCCAAAATATATTGAGGTCAGGCTACGAAGAGGCGTTGAACGCAAGGCAGAACTGCAGGAAACGGATGTCAACGGCTACATCGGAATGGCCCCGATAGCACATGAAAAGCGCCAGAACGTGGACAATGATGCGGTTGGCCAAAAAGGGCGTATGCGTTTTTACCTGAATATATTCAGGAAAAAACGCATACGCCCTTTTTGGCCAACCAAGCAACCTGGGAGAACAAATCAGCACTACAAAGAAATCTCTCGCCCCCCCCCCCGGGGCAAAAGGGCCAGGCGAAAAAAGTCTAAAAACCAGAAAGGCAGGACAGCCCACGGAGTCAAGGGAGCCTTGTTAAGCTGATGGGCGGGATGTCAATGGCCAACAGCCAATCTTCACAAGTGTATCCTCTTTCCCAAACCATGTAAAACACAGAACCACAGAGCATAGGGCACTTCCACACATGGGCGTTGACCTTGGGAAAATCAAAAAATCAACCAGACACAGGGACCCCAAAGTTGAGGGCTGCTGTCTTGACAAGAACCTCCACTCCGGTACACGTTTCATATCCCAGGAAAGAGCCAAGTGGACAAAGACGAGTGGACAAGTGGACAAAGACAAGTGGACAAGTGGACAAGTGGTGCTACGTAGGTCCAATGGAGTGTCACTCAGCCATGAAATCCACGTCATGAGGCTGGTAGCAGCATCCTGAGTGGATTTAGGTACGATCATCCTCAGTGAAATAAGTCCCACAAAAAAAGAAACTTATGATATCACTTATCGAGGGAATGTAAAAATCGCTCCCCATGCACGGAATCCCCAAACAGAACAGAGTCACGCTTTTAGAAAACACACTTATGCCTGCTTCAGGGGAAAGGTGAGGTGGGGTGACGCATAAAACTCGAGTTTGAAATGAGCACAGATACCCTTCCGAAAACCGAATATGGAATGGACACGACCTACTCCTTGCTCAATCAACTGGACTCACCAGACCCTGTTCGTCGCACAAGTATCTATCCGACTAGTAAGCATCTTAAAAGCTAAGTCTTGATATCTCTGTGTAAGTGCATCAAGTGTGTGTAAAGCGGCCTAAAACCAGCAGGGAAAATCAGCTCAGACCCATTCTGAGGATACATTTCCAACATAAAGAAGAAACAAGCAGGGCAAAACAGAGAGAACTTCTTCCAAAATGCGTTCAGGGACTGGCATGCAACCAGGATTGACCACATCTACAGCCCCAGCGGCAGAAGACATAAGGCTGGACACTCTTGGGGCTGAGACGATTGGTGAGGTTGGGAAAGCAAATGCAGACCCTTGAAAGGAATCCTGCGTGCTCCCCATTCCATGGGTCCCAACTCTCCAGGTTCAACGCAATCTTCCGACAGCGAAAGCACTCATTGGAAACCCAGCGGATGCTACACCGTGGGATCGGGAAAGCTTTCTGAAACTCACCTCAGTTTTCATCTCCTGGTGCTCGTGTTCTCCATTCAGGCCCCCTTACTAACAATCTCCCCACTTGGAGACTCGGCGCCTTTCCATGCCTCTTTCGTACCGTCTGCAATTTGTCCGCAGGATGAACTGCAAGAGGGGGAACCAATGAGAGACTCGCTGGAGGTGTTTGGTCGGGCACATGTCACTCTCATTTCCCATCACGAAGAAGAATTCACCAGCGGTTCAGCCTGCCACCCCGGATCGACAATAGGGCGTGAAGCCATCCAGCCGTGTTGCGTCCCACTCACAAAAAAGCGACTTGGGAAATGGAGCTCAGGGGCACTGCACTTCCCAAACCTGCAGAGTTCTAACCGATAACTATCGCCCCAAAATATATTGAGGTCAGGCTACGAAGAGGCGTTGAACGCAAGGCAGAACTGCAGGAAACGGATGTCAACGGCTACATCGGAATGGCCCCGATAGCACATGAAAAGCGCCAGAACGTGGACAATGATGCGGTTGGCCAAAAAGGGCGTATGCGTTTTTTCCTGAATATATTCAGGAAAAAACGCATACGCCCTTTTTGGCCAACCAAGCAACCTGGGAGAACAAATCAGCACTACAAAGAAATCTCTCGCCCCCCCCCCCGGGGCAAAAGGGCCAGGCGAAAAAAGTCTAAAAACCAGAAAGGCAGGACAGCCCACGGAGTCAAGGGAGCCTTGTTAAGCTGATGGGCGGGATGTCAATGGCCAACAGCCAATCTTCACAAGTGTATCCTCTTTCCCAAACCATGTAAAACACAGAACCACAGAGCATAGGGCACTTCCACACATGGGCGTTGACCTTGGGAAAATCAAAAAATCAACCAGACACAGGGACCCCAAAGTTGAGGGCTGCTGTCTTGACAAGAACCTCCACTCCGGTACACGTTTCATATCCCAGGAAAGAGCCAAGTGGACAAAGACGAGTGGACAAGTGGACAAAGACAAGTGGACAAGTGGACAAGTGGTGCTACGTAGGTCCAATGGAGTGTCACTCAGCCATGAAATCCACGTCATGAGGCTGGTAGCAGCATCCTGAGTGGATTTAGGTACGATCATCCTCAGTGAAATAAGTCCCACAAAAAAAGAAACTTATGATATCACTTATCGAGGGAATGTAAAAATCGCTCCCCATGCACGGAATCCCCAAACAGAACAGAGTCACGCTTTTAGAAAACACACTTATGCCTGCTTCAGGGGAAAGGTGAGGTGGGGTGACGCATAAAACTCGAGTTTGAAATGAGCACAGATACCCTTCCGAAAACCGAATATGGAATGGACACGACCTACTCCTTGCTCAATCAACTGGACTCACCAGACCCTGTTCGTCGCACAAGTATCTATCCGACTAGTAAGCATCTTAAAATCTAAGTCTTGATATCTCTGTGTAAGTGCATCAAGTGTGTGTAAAGCGGCCTAAAACCAGCAGGGAAAATCAGCTCAGACCCATTCTGAGGATACATTTCCAACATAAAGAAGAAACAAGCAGGGCAAAACAGAGAGAACTTCTTCCAAAATGCGTTCAGGGACTGGCATGCAACCAGGATTGACCACATCTACAGCCCCAGCGGCAGAAGACATAAGGCTGGACACTCTTGGGGCTGAGACGATTGGTGAGGTTGGGAAAGCAAATGCAGACCCTTGAAAGGAATCCTGCGTGCTCCCCATTCCATGGGTCCCAACTCTCCAGGTTCAACGCAATCTTCCGACAGCGAAAGCACTCATTGGAAACCCAGCGGATGCTACACCGTGGGATCGGGAAAGCTTTCTGAAACTCACCTCAGTTTTCATCTCCTGGTGCTCGTGTTCTCCATTCAGGCCCCCTTACTAACAATCTCCCCACTTGGAGACTCGGCGCCTTTCCATGCCTCTTTCGTACCGTCTGCAATTTGTCCGCAGGATGAACTGCAAGAGGGGGAACCAATGAGAGACTCGCTGGAGGTGTTTGGTCGGGCACATGTCACTCTCATTTCCCATCACGAAGAAGAATTCACCAGCGGTTCAGCCTGCCACCCCGGATCGACAATAGGGCGTGAAGCCATCCAGCCGTGTTGCGTCCCACTCACAAAAAAGCGACTTGGGAAATGGAGCTCAGGGGCACTGCACTTCCCAAACCTGCAGAGTTCTAACCGATAACTATCGCCCCAAAATATATTGAGGTCAGGCTACGAAGAGGCGTTGAACGCAAGGCAGAACTGCAGGAAACGGATGTCAACGGCTACATCGGAATGGCCCCGATAGCACATGAAAAGCGCCAGAACGTGGACAATGATGCGGTTGGCCAAAAAGGGCGTATGCGTTTTTACCTGAATATATTCAGGAAAAAACGCATACGCCCTTTTTGGCCAACCAAGCAACCTGGGAGAACAAATCAGCACTACAAAGAAATCTCTCGCCCCCCCCCCCCGGGGCAAAAGGGCCAGGCGAAAAAAGTCTAAAAACCAGAAAGGCAGGACAGCCCACGGAGTCAAGGGAGGCTTGTTAAGCTGATGGGCGGGATGTCAATGGCCAACAGCCAATCTTCACAAGTGTATCCTCTTTCCCAAACCATGGAAAACACAGAACCACAGAGCATAGGGCACTTCCACACATGGGCGTTGACCTTGGGAAAATCAAAAAATCAACCAGACACAGGGACCCCAAAGTTGAGGGCTGCTGTCTTGACAAGAACCTCCACTCCGGTACACGTTTCATATCCCAGGAAAGAGCCAAGTGGACAAAGACGAGTGGACAAGTGGACAAAGACAAGTGGACAAGTGGACAAGTGGTGCTACGTAGGTCCAATGGAGTGTCACTCAGCCATGAAATACACGTCATGAGGCTGGTAGCAGCATCCTGAGTGGATTTAGGTACGATCATCCTCAGTGAAATAAGTCCCACAAAAAAAGAAACTTATGATATCACTTATCGAGGGAATGTAAAAATCGCTCCCCATGCACGGAATCCCCAAACAGAACAGAGTCACGCTTTTAGAAAACACACTTATGCCTGCTTCAGGGGAAAGGTGAGGTGGGGTGACGCATAAAACTCGAGTTTGAAATGAGCACAGATACCCTTCCGAAAACCGAATATGGAATGGACACGACCTACTCCTTGCTCAATCAACTGGACTCACCAGACCCTGTTCGTCGCACAAGTATCTATCCGACTAGTAAGCATCTTAAAAGCTAAGTCTTGATATCTCTGTGTAAGTGCATCAAGTGTGTGTAAAGCGGCCTAAAACCAGCAGGGAAAATCAGCTCAGACCCATTCTGAGGATACATTTCCAACATAAAGAAGAAACAAGCAGGGCAAAACAGAGAGAACTTCTTCCAAAATGCGTTCAGGGACTGGCATGCAACCAGGATTGACCACATCTACAGCCCCAGCGGCAGAAGACATAAGGCTGGACACTCTTGGGGCTGAGACGATTGGTGAGGTTGGGAAAGCAAATGCAGACCCTTGAAAGGAATCCTGCGTGCTCCCCATTCCATGGGTCCCAACTCTCCAGGTTCAACGCAATCTTCCGACAGCGAAAGCACTCATTGGAAACCCAGCGGATGCTACACCGTGGGATCGGGAAAGCTTTCTGAAACTCACCTCAGTTTTCATCTCCTGGTGCTCGTGTTCTCCATTCAGGCCCCCTTACTAACAATCTCCCCACTTGGAGACTCGGCGCCTTTCCATGCCTCTTTCGTACCGTCTGCAATTTGTCCGCAGGATGAACTGCAAGAGGGGGAACCAATGAGAGACTCGCTGGAGGTGTTTGGTCGGGCACATGTCACTCTCATTTCCCATCACGAAGAAGAATTCACCAGCGGTTCAGCCTGCCACCCCGGATCGACAATAGGGCGTGAAGCCATCCAGCCGTGTTGCGTCCCACTCACAAAAAAGCGACTTGGGAAATGGAGCTCAGGGGCACTGCACTTCCCAAACCTGCAGAGTTCTAAACGATAACTATCGCCCCAAAATATATTGAGGTCAGGCTACGAAGAGGCGTTGAACGCAAGGCAGAACTGCAGGAAACGGATGTCAACGGCTACATCGGAATGGCCCCGATAGCACATGAAAAGCGCCAGAACGTGGACAATGATGCGGTTGGCCAAAAAGGGCGTATGCGTTTTTTCCTGAATATATTCAGGAAAAAACGCATACGCCCTTTTTGGCCAACCAAGCAACCTGGGAGAACAAATCAGCACTACAAAGAAATCTCTCGCCCCCCCCCCGGGGCAAAAGGGCCAGGCGAAAAAAGTCTAAAAACCAGAAAGGCAGGACAGGCCACGGAGTCAAGGGAGCCTTGTTAAGCTGATGGGCGGGATGTCAATGGCCAACAGCCAATCTTCACAAGTGTATCCTCTTTCCCAAACCATGGAAAACACAGAACCACAGAGCATAGGGCACTTCCACACATGGGCGTTGACCTTGGGAAAATCAAAAAATCAACCAGACACAGGGACCCCAAAGTTGAGGGCTGCTGTCTTGACAAGAACCTCCACTCCGGTACACGTTTCATATCCCAGGAAAGAGCCAAGTGGACAAAGACGAGTGGACAAGTGGACAAAGACAAGTGGACAAGTGGACAAGTGGTGCTACGTAGGTCCAATGGAGTGTCACTCAGCCATGAAATCCACGTCATGAGGCTGGTAGCAGCATCCTGAGTGGATTTAGGTACGATCATCCTCAGTGAAATAAGTCCCACAAAAAAAGAAACTTATGATATCACTTATCGAGGGAATGTAAAAATCGCTCCCCATGCACTGAATCCCCAAACAGAACAGAGTCACGCTTTTAGAAAACACACTTATGCCTGCTTCAGGGGAAAGGTGAGGTGGGGTGACGCATAAAACTCGAGTTTGAAATGAGCACAGATACCCTTCCGAAAACCGAATATGGAATGGACACGACCTACTCCTTGCTCAATCAACTGGACTCACCAGACCCTGTTCGTCGCACAAGTATCTATCCGACTAGTAAGCATCTTAAAAGCTAAGTCTTGATATCTCTGTGTAAGTGCATCAAGTGTGTGTAAAGCGGCCTAAAACCAGCAGGGAAAATCAGCTCAGACCCATTCTGAGGATACATTTCCAACATAAAGAAGAAACAAGCAGGGCAAAACAGAGAGAACTTCTTCCAAAATGCGTTCAGGGACTGGCATGCAACCAGGATTGACCACATCTACAGCCCCAGCGGCAGAAGACATAAGGCTGGACACTCTTGGGGCTGAGACGATTGGTGAGGTTGGGAAAGCAAATGCAGACCCTTGAAAGGAATCCTGCGTGCTCCCCATTCCATGGGTCCCAACTCTCCAGGTTCAACGCAATCTTCCGACAGCGAAAGCACTCATTGGAAACCCAGCGGATGCTACACCGTGGGATCGGGAAAGCTTTCTGAAACTCACCTCAGTTTTCATCTCCTGGTGCTCGTGTTCTCCATTCAGGCCCCCTTACTAACAATCTCCCCACTTGGAGACTCGGCGCCTTTCCATGCCTCTTTCGTACCGTCTGCAATTTGTCCGCAGGATGAACTGCAAGAGGGGGAACCAATGAGAGACTCGCTGGAGGTGTTTGGTCGGGCACATGTCACTCTCATTTCCCATCACGAAGAAGAATTCACCAGCGGTTCAGCCTGCCACCCCGGATCGACAATAGGGCGTGAAGCCATCCAGCCGTGTTGCGTCCCACTCACAAAAAAGCGACTTGGGAAATGGAGCTCAGGGGCACTGCACTTCCCAAACCTGCAGAGTTCTAAACGATAACTATCGCCCCAAAATATATTGAGGTCAGGCTACGAAGAGGCGTTGAACGCAAGGCAGAACTGCAGGAAACGGATGTCAACGGCTACATCGGAATGGCCCCGATAGCACATGAAAAGCGCCAGAACGTGGACAATGATGCGGTTGGCCAAAAAGGGCGTATGCGTTTTTTCCTGAATATATTCAGGAAAAAACGCATACGCCCTTTTTGGCCAACCAAGCAACCTGGGAGAACAAATCAGCACTACAAAGAAATCTCTCGCCCCCCCCCGGGGCAAAAGGGCCAGGCGAAAAAAGTCTAAAAACCAGAAAGGCAGGACAGCCCACGGAGTCAAGGGAGCCTTGTTAAGCTGATGGGCGGGATGTCAATGGCCAACAGCCAATCTTCACAAGTGTATCCTCTTTCCCAAACCATGGAAAACACAGAACCACAGAGCATAGGGCACTTCCACACATGGGCGTTGACCTTGGGAAAATCAAAAAATCAACCAGACACAGGGACCCCAAAGTTGAGGGCTGCTGTCTTGACAAGAACCTCCACTCCGGTACACGTTTCATATCCCAGGAAAGAGCCAAGTGGACAAAGACGAGTGGACAAGTGGACAAAGACAAGTGGACAAGTGGACAAGTGGTGCTACGTAGGTCCAATGGAGTGTCACTCAGCCATGAAATCCACGTCATGAGGCTGGTAGCAGCATCCTGAGTGGATTTAGGTACGATCATCCTCAGTGAAATAAGTCCCACAAAAAAAGAAACTTATGATATCACTTATCGAGGGAATGTAAAAATCGCTCCCCATGCACGGAATCCCCAAACAGAACAGAGTCACGCTTTTAGAAAACACACTTATGCCTGCTTCAGGGGAAAGGTGAGGTGGGGTGACGCATAAAACTCGAGTTTGAAATGAGCACAGATACCCTTCCGAAAACCGAATATGGAATGGACACGACCTACTCCTTGCTCAATCAACTGGACTCACCAGACCCTGTTCGTCGCACAAGTATCTATCCGACTAGTAAGCATCTTAAAAGCTAAGTCTTGATATCTCTGTGTAAGTGCATCAAGTGTGTGTAAAGCGGCCTAAAACCAGCAGGGAAAATCAGCTCAGACCCATTCTGAGGATACATTTCCAACATAAAGAAGAAACAAGCAGGGCAAAACAGAGAGAACTTCTTCCAAAATGCGTTCAGGGACTGGCATGCAACCAGGATTGACCACATCTACAGCCCCAGCGGCAGAAGACATAAGGCTGGACACTCTTGGGGCTGAGACGATTGGTGAGGTTGGGAAAGCAAATGCAGACCCTTGAAAGGAATCCTGCGTGCTCCCCATTCCATGGGTCCCAACTCTCCAGGTTCAACGCAATCTTCCGACAGCGAAAGCACTCATTGGAAACCCAGCGGATGCTACACCGTGGGATCGGGAAAGCTTTCTGAAACTCACCTCAGTTTTCATCTCCTGGTGCTCGTGTTCTCCATTCAGGCCCCCTTACTAACAATCTCCCCACTTGGAGACTCGGCGCCTTTCCATGCCTCTTTCGTACCGTCTGCAATTTGTCCGCAGGATGAACTGCAAGAGGGGGAACCAATGAGAGACTCGCTGGAGGTGTTTGGTCGGGCACATGTCACTCTCATTTCCCATCACGAAGAAGAATTCACCAGCGGTTCAGCCTGCCACCCCGGATCGACAATAGGGCGTGAAGCCATCCAGCCGTGTTGCGTCCCACTCACAAAAAAGCGACTTGGGAAATGGAGCTCAGGGGCACTGCACTTCCCAAACCTGCAGAGTTCTAAACGATAACTATCGCCCCAAAATATATTGAGGTCAGGCTACGAAGAGGCGTTGAACGCAAGGCAGAACTGCAGGAAACGGATGTCAACGGCTACATCGGAATGGCCCCGATAGCACATGAAAAGCGCCAGAACGTGGACAATGATGCGGTTGGCCAAAAAGGGCGTATGCGTTTTTTCCTGAATATATTCAGGAAAAAACGCATACGCCCTTTTTGGCCAACCAAGCAACCTGGGAGAACAAATCAGCACTACAAAGAAATCTCTCGCCCCCCCCCCCGGGGCAAAAGGGCCAGGCGAAAAAAGTCTAAAAACCAGAAAGGCAGGACAGCCCACGGAGTCAAGGGAGCCTTGTTAAGCTGATGGGCGGGATGTCAATGGCCAACAGCCAATCTTCACAAGTGTATCCTCTTTCCCAAACCATGGAAAACACAGAACCACAGAGCATAGGGCACTTCCACACATGGGCGTTGACCTTGGGAAAATCAAAAAATCAACCAGACACAGGGACCCCAAAGTTGAGGGCTGCTGTCTTGACAAGAACCTCCACTCCGGTACACGTTTCATATCCCAGGAAAGAGCCAAGTGGACAAAGACGAGTGGACAAGTGGACAAAGACAAGTGGACAAGTGGACAAGTGGTGCTACGTAGGTCCAATGGAGTGTCACTCAGCCATGAAATCCACGTCATGAGGCTGGTAGCAGCATCCTGAGTGGATTTAGGTACGATCATCCTCAGTGAAATAAGTCCCACAAAAAAAGAAACTTATGATATCACTTATCGAGGGAATGTAAAAATCGCTCCCCATGCACGGAATCCCCAAACAGAACAGAGTCACGCTTTTAGAAAACACACTTATGCCTGCTTCAGGGGAAAGGTGAGGTGGGGTGACGCATAAAACTCGAGTTTGAAATGAGCACAGATACCCTTCCGAAAACCGAATATGGAATGGACACGACCTACTCCTTGCTCAATCAACTGGACTCACCAGACCCTGTTCGTCGCACAAGTATCTATCCGACTAGTAAGCATCTTAAAAGCTAAGTCTTGATATCTCTGTGTAAGTGCATCAAGTGTGTGTAAAGCGGCCTAAAACCAGCAGGGAAAATCAGCTCAGACCCATTCTGAGGATACATTTCCAACATAAAGAAGAAACAAGCAGGGCAAAACAGAGAGAACTTCTTCCAAAATGCGTTCAGGGACTGGCATGCAACCAGGATTGACCACATCTACAGCCCCAGCGGCAGAAGACATAAGGCTGGACACTCTTGGGGCTGAGACGATTGGTGAGGTTGGGAAAGCAAATGCAGACCCTTGAAAGGAATCCTGCGTGCTCCCCATTCCATGGGTCCCAACTCTCCAGGTTCAACGCAATCTTCCGACAGCGAAAGCACTCATTGGAAACCCAGCGGATGCTACACCGTGGGATCGGGAAAGCTTTCTGAAACTCACCTCAGTTTTCATCTCCTGGTGCTCGTGTTCTCCATTCAGGCCCCCTTACTAACAATCTCCCCACTTGGAGACTCGGCGCCTTTCCATGCCTCTTTCGTACCGTCTGCAATTTGTCCGCAGGATGAACTGCAAGAGGGGGAACCAATGAGAGACTCGCTGGAGGTGTTTGGTCGGGCACATGTCACTCTCATTTCCCATCACGAAGAAGAATTCACCAGCGGTTCAGCCTGCCACCCCGGATCGACAATAGGGCGTGAAGCCATCCAGCCGTGTTGCGTCCCACTCACAAAAAAGCGACTTGGGAAATGGAGCTCAGGGGCACTGCACTTCCCAAACCTGCAGAGTTCTAAACGATAACTATCGCCCCAAAATATATTGAGGTCAGGCTACGAAGAGGCGCTGAACGCAAGGCAGAACTGCAGGAAACGGATGTCAACGGCTACATCGGAATGGCCCCGATAGCACATGAAAAGCGCCAGAACGTGGACAATGATGCGGTTGGCCAAAAAGGGCGTATGCGTTTTTTCCTGAATATATTCAGGAAAAAACGCATACGCCCTTTTTGGCCAACCAAGCAACCTGGGAGAACAAATCAGCACTACAAAGAAATCTCTCGCCCCCCCCCCCGGGGCAAAAGGGCCAGGCGAAAAAAGTCTAAAAACCAGAAAGGCAGGACAGGCCACGGAGTCAAGGGAGCCTTGTTAAGCTGATGGGCGGGATGTCAATGGCCAACAGCCAATCTTCACAAGTGTATCCTCTTTCCCAAACCATGTAAAACACAGAACCACAGAGCATAGGGCACTTCCACACATGGGCGTTGACCTTGGGAAAATCAAAAAATCAACCAGACACAGGGACCCCAAAGTTGAGGGCTGCTGTCTTGACAAGAACCTCCACTCCGGTACACGTTTCATATCCCAGGAAAGAGCCAAGTGGACAAAGACGAGTGGACAAGTGGACAAAGACAAGTGGACAAGTGGACAAGTGGTGCTACGTAGGTCCAATGGAGTGTCACTCAGCCATGAAATCCACGTCATGAGGCTGGTAGCAGCATCCTGAGTGGATTTAGGTACGATCATCCTCAGTGAAATAAGTCCCACAAAAAAAGAAACTTATGATATCACTTATCGAGGGAATGTAAAAATCGCTCCCCATGCACTGAATCCCCAAACAGAACAGAGTCACGCTTTTAGAAAACACACTTATGCCTGCTTCAGGGGAAAGGTGAGGTGGGGTGACGCATAAAACTCGAGTTTGAAATGAGCACAGATACCCTTCCGAAAACCGAATATGGAATGGACACGACCTACTCCTTGCTCAATCAACTGGACTCACCAGACCCTGTTCGTCGCACAAGTATCTATCCGACTAGTAAGCATCTTAAAAGCTAAGTCTTGATATCTCTGTGTAAGTGCATCAAGTGTGTGTAAAGCGGCCTAAAACCAGCAGGGAAAATCAGCTCAGACCCATTCTGAGGATACATTTCCAACATAAAGAAGAAACAAGCAGGGCAAAACAGAGAGAACTTCTTCCAAAATGCGTTCAGGGACTGGCATGCAACCAGGATTGACCACATCTACAGCCCCAGCGGCAGAAGACATAAGGCTGGACACTCTTGGGGCTGAGACGATTGGTGAGGTTGGGAAAGCAAATGCAGACCCTTGAAAGGAATCCTGCGTGCTCCCCATTCCATGGGTCCCAACTCTCCAGGTTCAACGCAATCTTCCGACAGCGAAAGCACTCATTGGAAACCCAGCGGATGCTACACCGTGGGATCGGGAAAGCTTTCTGAAACTCACCTCAGTTTTCATCTCCTGGTGCTCGTGTTCTCCATTCAGGCCCCCTTACTAACAATCTCCCCACTTGGAGACTCGGCGCCTTTCCATGCCTCTTTCGTACCGTCTGCAATTTGTCCGCAGGATGAACTGCAAGAGGGGGAACCAATGAGAGACTCGCTGGAGGTGTTTGGTCGGGCACATGTCACTCTCATTTCCCATCACGAAGAAGAATTCACCAGCGGTTCAGCCTGCCACCCCGGATCGACAATAGGGCGTGAAGCCATCCAGCCGTGTTGCGTCCCACTCACAAAAAAGCGACTTGGGAAATGGAGCTCAGGGGCACTGCACTTCCCAAACCTGCAGAGTTCTAAACGATAACTATCGCCCCAAAATATATTGAGGTCAGGCTACGAAGAGGCGTTGAACGCAAGGCAGAACTGCAGGAAACGGATGTCAACGGCTACATCGGAATGGCCCCGATAGCACATGAAAAGCGCCAGAACGTGGACAATGATGCGGTTGGCCAAAAAGGGCGTATGCGTTTTTTCCTGAATATATTCAGGAAAAAACGCATACGCCCTTTTTGGCCAACCAAGCAACCTGGGAGAACAAATCAGCACTACAAAGAAATCTCTCGCCCCCCCCCGGGGCAAAAGGGCCAGGCGAAAAAAGTCTAAAAACCAGAAAGGCAGGACAGGCCACGGAGTCAAGGGAGCCTTGTTAAGCTGATGGGCGGGATGTCAATGGCCAACAGCCAATCTTCACAAGTGTATCCTCTTTCCCAAACCATGTAAAACACAGAACCACAGAGCATAGGGCACTTCCACACATGGGCGTTGACCTTGGGAAAATCAAAAAATCAACCAGACACAGGGACCCCAAAGTTGAGGGCTGCTGTCTTGACAAGAACCTCCACTCCGGTACACGTTTCATATCCCAGGAAAGAGCCAAGTGGACAAAGACGAGTGGACAAGTGGACAAAGACAAGTGGACAAGTGGACAAGTGGTGCTACGTAGGTCCAATGGAGTGTCACTCAGCCATGAAATCCACGTCATGAGGCTGGTAGCAGCATCCTGAGTGGATTTAGGTACGATCATCCTCAGTGAAATAAGTCCCACAAAAAAAGAAACTTATGATATCACTTATCGAGGGAATGTAAAAATCGCTCCCCATGCACGGAATCCCCAAACAGAACAGAGTCACGCTTTTAGAAAACACACTTATGCCTGCTTCAGGGGAAAGGTGAGGTGGGGTGACGCATAAAACTCGAGTTTGAAATGAGCACAGATACCCTTCCGAAAACCGAATATGGAATGGACACGACCTACTCCTTGCTCAATCAACTGGACTCACCAGACCCTGTTCGTCGCACAAGTATCTATCCGACTAGTAAGCATCTTAAAAGCTAAGTCTTGATATCTCTGTGTAAGTGCATCAAGTGTGTGTAAAGCGGCCTAAAACCAGCAGGGAAAATCAGCTCAGACCCATTCTGAGGATACATTTCCAACATAAAGAAGAAACAAGCAGGGCAAAACAGAGAGAACTTCTTCCAAAATGCGTTCAGGGACTGGCATGCAACCAGGATTGACCACATCTACAGCCCCAGCGGCAGAAGACATAAGGCTGGACACTCTTGGGGCTGAGACGATTGGTGAGGTTGGGAAAGCAAATGCAGACCCTTGAAAGGAATCCTGCGTGCTCCCCATTCCATGGGTCCCAACTCTCCAGGTTCAACGCAATCTTCCGACAGCGAAAGCACTCATTGGAAACCCAGCGGATGCTACACCGTGGGATCGGGAAAGCTTTCTGAAACTCACCTCAGTTTTCATCTCCTGGTGCTCGTGTTCTCCATTCAGGCCCCCTTACTAACAATCTCCCCACTTGGAGACTCGGCGCCTTTCCATGCCTCTTTCGTACCGTCTGCAATTTGTCCGCAGGATGAACTGCAAGAGGGGGAACCAATGAGAGACTCGCTGGAGGTGTTTGGTCGGGCACATGTCACTCTCATTTCCCATCACGAAGAAGAATTCACCAGCGGTTCAGCCTGCCACCCCGGATCGACA
This sequence comes from Kogia breviceps, assembly GCF_026419965.1. NCBI lineage: Eukaryota > Metazoa > Chordata > Mammalia > Artiodactyla > Physeteridae > Kogia > Kogia breviceps. The sequence goes on along the minus strand of NC_081325.1, from coordinate 539,288 downwards.
ATAGGGCGTGAAGCCATCCAGCCGTGTTGCGTCCCACTCACAAAAAAGCGACTTGGGAAATGGAGGTCAGGGGCACTGCACTTCCCAAACCTGCAGAGTTCTAAACGATAACTATCGCCCCAAAATATATTGAGGTCAGGCTACGAAGAGGCGCTGAACGCAAGGCAGAACTGCAGGAAACGGATGTCAACGGGTACATCGGAATGGCCCCGATAGCACATGAAAAGCGCCAGAACGTGGACAATGATGCGGTTGGCCAAAAAGGGCGTATGCGTTTTTTCCTGAATATATTCAGGAAAAAACGCATACGCCCTTTTTGGCCAACCAAGCAACCTGGGAGAGCAAATCAGCACTACAAAGAAATCTCTCGCCCCCCCCGGGGCAAAAGGGCCAGGCGAAAAAAGTCTAAAAACCAGAAAGGCAGGACAGGCCACGGAGTCAAGGGAGCCTTGTTAAGCTGATGGGCGGGATGTCAATGGCCAACAGCCAATCTTCACAAGTGTATCCTCTTTCCCAAACCATGTAAAACACAGAACCACAGAGCATAGGGCACTTCCACACATGGGCGTTGACCTTGGGAAAATCAAAAAATCAACCAGACACAGGGACCCCAAAGTTGAGGGCTGCTGTCTTGACAAGAACCTCCACTCCGGTACACGATTCATATCCCAGGAAAGAGCCAAGTGGACAAAGACGAGTGGACAAGTGGACAAAGACAAGTGGACAAGTGGACAAGTGGTGCTACGTAGGTCCAATGGAGTGTCACTCAGCCATGAAATCCACGTCATGAGGCTGGTAGCAGCATCCTGAGTGGATTTAGGTACGATCATCCTCAGTGAAATAAGTCCCACAAAAAAAGAAACTTATGATATCACTTATCGAGGGAATGTAAAAATCGCTCCCCATGCACGGAATCCCCAAACAGAACAGAGTCACGCTTTTAGAAAACACACTTATGCCTGCTTCAGGGGAAAGGTGAGGTGGGGTGACGCATAAAACTCGAGTTTGAAATGAGCACAGATACCCTTCCGAAAACCGAATATGGAATGGACACGACCTACTCCTTGCTCAATCAACTGGACTCACCAGACCCTGTTCGTCGCACAAGTATCTATCCGACTAGTAAGCATCTTAAAATCTAAGTCTTGATATCTCTGTGTAAGTGCATCAAGTGTGTGTAAAGCGGCCTAAAACCAGCAGGGAAAATCAGCTCAGACCCATTCTGAGGATACATTTCCAACATAAAGAAGAAACAAGCAGGGCAAAACAGAGAGAACTTCTTCCAAAATGCGTTCAGGGACTGGCATGCAACCAGGATTGACCACATCTACAGCCCCAGCGGCAGAAGACATAAGGCTGGACACTCTTGGGGCTGAGACGATTGGTGAGGTTGGGAAAGCAAATGCAGACCCTTGAAAGGAATCCTGCGTGCTCCCCATTCCATGGGTCCCAACTCTCCAGGTTCAACGCAATCTTCCGACAGCGAAAGCACTCATTGGAAACCCAGCGGATGCTACACCGTGGGATCGGGAAAGCTTTCTGAAACTCACCTCAGTTTTCATCTCCTGGTGCTCGTGTTCTCCATTCAGGCCCCCTTACTAACAATCTCCCCACTTGGAGACTCGGCGCCTTTCCATGCCTCTTTCGTACCGTCTGCAATTTGTCCGCAGGATGAACTGCAAGAGGGGGAACCAATGAGAGACTCGCTGGAGGTGTTTGGTCGGGCACATGTCACTCTCATTTCCCATCACGAAGAAGAATTCACCAGCGGTTCAGCCTGCCACCCCGGATCGACAATAGGGCGTGAAGCCATCCAGCCGTGTTGCGTCCCACTCACAAAAAAGCGACTTGGGAAATGGAGCTCAGGGGCACTGCACTTCCCAAACCTGCAGAGTTCTAAACGATAACTATCGCCCCAAAATATATTGAGGTCAGGCTACGAAGAGGCGCTGAACGCAAGGCAGAACTGCAGGAAACGGATGTCAACGGCTACATCGGAATGGCCCCGATAGCACATGAAAAGCGCCAGAACGTGGACAATGATGCGGTTGGCCAAAAAGGGCGTATGCGTTTTTTCCTGAATATATTCAGGAAAAAACGCATACGCCCTTTTTGGCCAACCAAGCAACCTGGGAGAACAAATCAGCACTACAAAGAAATCTCTCGCCCCCCCCCCGGGGCAAAAGGGCCAGGCGAAAAAAGTCTAAAAACCAGAAAGGCAGGACAGGCCACGGAGTCAAGGGAGCCTTGTTAAGCTGATGGGCGGGATGTCAATGGCCAACAGCCAATCTTCACAAGTGTATCCTCTTTCCCAAACCATGTAAAACACAGAACCACAGAGCATAGGGCACTTCCACACATGGGCGTTGACCTTGGGAAAATCAAAAAATCAACCAGACACAGGGACCCCAAAGTTGAGGGCTGCTGTCTTGACAAGAACCTCCACTCCGGTACACGTTTCATATCCCAGGAAAGAGCCAAGTGGACAAAGACGAGTGGACAAGTGGACAAAGACAAGTGGACAAGTGGACAAGTGGTGCTACGTAGGTCCAATGGAGTGTCACTCAGCCATGAAATCCACGTCATGAGGCTGGTAGCAGCATCCTGAGTGGATTTAGGTACGATCATCCTCAGTGAAATAAGTCCCACAAAAAAAGAAACTTATGATATCACTTATCGAGGGAATGTAAAAATCGCTCCCCATGCACTGAATCCCCAAACAGAACAGAGTCACGCTTTTAGAAAACACACTTATGCCTGCTTCAGGGGAAAGGTGAGGTGGGGTGACGCATAAAACTCGAGTTTGAAATGAGCACAGATACCCTTCCGAAAACCGAATATGGAATGGACACGACCTACTCCTTGCTCAATCAACTGGACTCACCAGACCCTGTTCGTCGCACAAGTATCTATCCGACTAGTAAGCATCTTAAAAGCTAAGTCTTGATATCTCTGTGTAAGTGCATCAAGTGTGTGTAAAGCGGCCTAAAACCAGCAGGGAAAATCAGCTCAGACCCATTCTGAGGATACATTTCCAACATAAAGAAGAAACAAGCAGGGCAAAACAGAGAGAACTTCTTCCAAAATGCGTTCAGGGACTGGCATGCAACCAGGATTGACCACATCTACAGCCCCAGCGGCAGAAGACATAAGGCTGGACACTCTTGGGGCTGAGACGATTGGTGAGGTTGGGAAAGCAAATGCAGACCCTTGAAAGGAATCCTGCGTGCTCCCCATTCCATGGGTCCCAACTCTCCAGGTTCAACGCAATCTTCCGACAGCGAAAGCACTCATTGGAAACCCAGCGGATGCTACACCGTGGGATCGGGAAAGCTTTCTGAAACTCACCTCAGTTTTCATCTCCTGGTGCTCGTGTTCTCCATTCAGGCCCCCTTACTAACAATCTCCCCACTTGGAGACTCGGCGCCTTTCCATGCCTCTTTCGTACCGTCTGCAATTTGTCCGCAGGATGAACTGCAAGAGGGGGAACCAATGAGAGACTCGCTGGAGGTGTTTGGTCGGGCACATGTCACTCTCATTTCCCATCACGAAGAAGAATTCACCAGCGGTTCAGCCTGCCACCCCGGATCGACAATAGGGCGTGAAGCCATCCAGCCGTGTTGCGTCCCACTCACAAAAAAGCGACTTGGGAAATGGAGCTCAGGGGCACTGCACTTCCCAAACCTGCAGAGTTCTAAACGATAACTATCGCCCCAAAATATATTGAGGTCAGGCTACGAAGAGGCGTTGAACGCAAGGCAGAACTGCAGGAAACGGATGTCAACGGCTACATCGGAATGGCCCCGATAGCACATGAAAAGCGCCAGAACGTGGACAATGATGCGGTTGGCCAAAAAGGGCGTATGCGTTTTTTCCTGAATATATTCAGGAAAAAACGCATACGCCCTTTTTGGCCAACCAAGCAACCTGGGAGAACAAATCAGCACTACAAAGAAATCTCTCGCCCCCCCCCGGGGCAAAAGGGCCAGGCGAAAAAAGTCTAAAAACCAGAAAGGCAGGACAGCCCACGGAGTCAAGGGAGCCTTGTTAAGCTGATGGGCGGGATGTCAATGGCCAACAGCCAATCTTCACAAGTGTATCCTCTTTCCCAAACCATGTAAAACACAGAACCACAGAGCATAGGGCACTTCCACACATGGGCGTTGACCTTGGGAAAATCAAAAAATCAACCAGACACAGGGACCCCAAAGTTGAGGGCTGCTGTCTTGACAAGAACCTCCACTCCGGTACACGTTTCATATCCCAGGAAAGAGCCAAGTGGACAAAGACGAGTGGACAAGTGGACAAAGACAAGTGGACAAGTGGACAAGTGGTGCTACGTAGGTCCAATGGAGTGTCACTCAGCCATGAAATCCACGTCATGAGGCTGGTAGCAGCATCCTGAGTGGATTTAGGTACGATCATCCTCAGTGAAATAAGTCCCACAAAAAAAGAAACTTATGATATCACTTATCGAGGGAATGTAAAAATCGCTCCCCATGCACTGAATCCCCAAACAGAACAGAGTCACGCTTTTAGAAAACACACTTATGCCTGCTTCAGGGGAAAGGTGAGGTGGGGTGACGCATAAAACTCGAGTTTGAAATGAGCACAGATACCCTTCGGAAAACCGAATATGGAATGGACACGACCTACTCCTTGCTCAATCAACTGGACTCACCAGACCCTGTTCGTCGCACAAGTATCTATCCGACTAGTAAGCATCTTAAAAGCTAAGTCTTGATATCTCTGTGTAAGTGCATCAAGTGTGTGTAAAGCGGCCTAAAACCAGCAGGGAAAATCAGCTCAGACCCATTCTGAGGATACATTTCCAACATAAAGAAGAAACAAGCAGGGCAAAACAGAGAGAACTTCTTCCAAAATGCGTTCAGGGACTGGCATGCAACCAGGATTGACCACATCTACAGCCCCAGCGGCAGAAGACATAAGGCTGGACACTCTTGGGGCTGAGACGATTGGTGAGGTTGGGAAAGCAAATGCAGACCCTTGAAAGGAATCCTGCGTGCTCCCCATTCCATGGGTCCCAACTCTCCAGGTTCAACGCAATCTTCCGACAGCGAAAGCACTCATTGGAAACCCAGCGGATGCTACACCGTGGGATCGGGAAAGCTTTCTGAAACTCACCTCAGTTTTCATCTCCTGGTGCTCGTGTTCTCCATTCAGGCCCCCTTACTAACAATCTCCCCACTTGGAGACTCGGCGCCTTTCCATGCCTCTTTCGTACCGTCTGCAATTTGTCCGCAGGATGAACTGCAAGAGGGGGAACCAATGAGAGACTCGCTGGAGGTGTTTGGTCGGGCACATGTCACTCTCATTTCCCATCACGAAGAAGAATTCACCAGCGGTTCAGCCTGCCACCCCGGATCGACAATAGGGCGTGAAGCCATCCAGCCGTGTTGCGTCCCACTCACAAAAAAGCGACTTGGGAAATGGAGGTCAGGGGCACTGCACTTCCCAAACCTGCAGAGTTCTAAACGATAACTATCGCCCCAAAATATATTGAGGTCAGGCTACGAAGAGGCGCTGAACGCAAGGCAGAACTGCAGGAAACGGATGTCAACGGGTACATCGGAATGGCCCCGATAGCACATGAAAAGCGCCAGAACGTGGACAATGATGCGGTTGGCCAAAAAGGGCGTATGCGTTTTTTCCTGAATATATTCAGGAAAAAACGCATACGCCCTTTTTGGCCAACCAAGCAACCTGGGAGAGCAAATCAGCACTACAAAGAAATCTCTCGCCCCCCCCGGGGCAAAAGGGCCAGGCGAAAAAAGTCTAAAAACCAGAAAGGCAGGACAGGCCACGGAGTCAAGGGAGCCTTGTTAAGCTGATGGGCGGGATGTCAATGGCCAACAGCCAATCTTCACAAGTGTATCCTCTTTCCCAAACCATGGAAAACACAGAACCACAGAGCATAGGGCACTTCCACACATGGGCGTTGACCTTGGGAAAATCAAAAAATCAACCAGACACAGGGACCCCAAAGTTGAGGGCTGCTGTCTTGACAAGAACCTCCACTCCGGTACACGATTCATATCCCAGGAAAGAGCCAAGTGGACAAAGACGAGTGGACAAGTGGACAAAGACAAGTGGACAAGTGGACAAGTGGTGCTACGTAGGTCCAATGGAGTGTCACTCAGCCATGAAATCCACGTCATGAGGCTGGTAGCAGCATCCTGAGTGGATTTAGGTACGATCATCCTCAGTGAAATAAGTCCCACAAAAAAAGAAACTTATGATATCACTTATCGAGGGAATGTAAAAATCGCTCCCCATGCACGGAATCCCCAAACAGAACAGAGTCACGCTTTTAGAAAACACACTTATGCCTGCTTCAGGGGAAAGGTGAGGTGGGGTGACGCATAAAACTCGAGTTTGAAATGAGCACAGATACCCTTCCGAAAACCGAATATGGAATGGACACGACCTACTCCTTGCTCAATCAACTGGACTCACCAGACCCTGTTCGTCGCACAAGTATCTATCCGACTAGTAAGCATCTTAAAATCTAAGTCTTGATATCTCTGTGTAAGTGCATCAAGTGTGTGTAAAGCGGCCTAAAACCAGCAGGGAAAATCAGCTCAGACCCATTCTGAGGATACATTTCCAACATAAAGAAGAAACAAGCAGGGCAAAACAGAGAGAACTTCTTCCAAAATGCGTTCAGGGACTGGCATGCAACCAGGATTGACCACATCTACAGCCCCAGCGGCAGAAGACATAAGGCTGGACACTCTTGGGGCTGAGACGATTGGTGAGGTTGGGAAAGCAAATGCAGACCCTTGAAAGGAATCCTGCGTGCTCCCCATTCCATGGGTCCCAACTCTCCAGGTTCAACGCAATCTTCCGACAGCGAAAGCACTCATTGGAAACCCAGCGGATGCTACACCGTGGGATCGGGAAAGCTTTCTGAAACTCACCTCAGTTTTCATCTCCTGGTGCTCGTGTTCTCCATTCAGGCCCCCTTACTAACAATCTCCCCACTTGGAGACTCGGCGCCTTTCCATGCCTCTTTCGTACCGTCTGCAATTTGTCCGCAGGATGAACTGCAAGAGGGGGAACCAATGAGAGACTCGCTGGAGGTGTTTGGTCGGGCACATGTCACTCTCATTTCCCATCACGAAGAAGAATTCACCAGCGGTTCAGCCTGCCACCCCGGATCGACAATAGGGCGTGAAGCCATCCAGCCGTGTTGCGTCCCACTCACAAAAAAGCGACTTGGGAAATGGAGCTCAGGGGCACTGCACTTCCCAAACCTGCAGAGTTCTAAACGATAACTATCGCCCCAAAATATATTGAGGTCAGGCTACGAAGAGGCGCTGAACGCAAGGCAGAACTGCAGGAAACGGATGTCAACGGCTACATCGGAATGGCCCCGATAGCACATGAAAAGCGCCAGAACGTGGACAATGATGCGGTTGGCCAAAAAGGGCGTATGCGTTTTTTCCTGAATATATTCAGGAAAAAACGCATACGCCCTTTTTGGCCAACCAAGCAACCTGGGAGAGCAAATCAGCACTACAAAGAAATCTCTCGCCGCCCCCGGGGCAAAAGGGCCAGGCGAAAAAAGTCTAAAAACCAGAAAGGCAGGACAGGCCACGGAGTCAAGGGAGCCTTGTTAAGCTGATGGGCGGGATGTCAATGGCCAACAGCCAATCTTCACAAGTGTATCCTCTTTCCCAAACCATGTAAAACACAGAACCACAGAGCATAGGGCACTTCCACACATGGGCGTTGACCTTGGGAAAATCAAAAAATCAACCAGACACAGGGACCCCAAAGTTGAGGGCTGCTGTCTTGACAAGAACCTCCACTCCGGTACACGTTTCATATCCCAGGAAAGAGCCAAGTGGACAAAGACGAGTGGACAAGTGGACAAAGACAAGTGGACAAGTGGACAAGTGGTGCTACGTAGGTCCAATGGAGTGTCACTCAGCCATGAAATACACGTCATGAGGCTGGTAGCAGCATCCTGAGTGGATTTAGGTACGATCATCCTCAGTGAAATAAGTCCCACAAAAAAAGAAACTTATGATATCACTTATCGAGGGAATGTAAAAATCGCTCCCCATGCACGGAATCCCCAAACAGAACAGAGTCACGCTTTTAGAAAACACACTTATGCCTGCTTCAGGGGAAAGGTGAGGTGGGGTGACGCATAAAACTCGAGTTTGAAATGAGCACAGATACCCTTCCGAAAACCGAATATGGAATGGACACGACCTACTCCTTGCTCAATCAACTGGACTCACCAGACCCTGTTCGTCGCACAAGTATCTATCCGACTAGTAAGCATCTTAAAAGCTAAGTCTTGATATCTCTGTGTAAGTGCATCAAGTGTGTGTAAAGCGGCCTAAAACCAGCAGGGAAAATCAGCTCAGACCCATTCTGAGGATACATTTCCAACATAAAGAAGAAACAAGCAGGGCAAAACAGAGAGAACTTCTTCCAAAATGCGTTCAGGGACTGGCATGCAACCAGGATTGACCACATCTACAGCCCCAGCGGCAGAAGACATAAGGCTGGACACTCTTGGGGCTGAGACGATTGGTGAGGTTGGGAAAGCAAATGCAGACCCTTGAAAGGAATCCTGCGTGCTCCCCATTCCATGGGTCCCAACTCTCCAGGTTCAACGCAATCTTCCGACAGCGAAAGCACTCATTGGAAACCCAGCGGATGCTACACCGTGGGATCGGGAAAGCTTTCTGAAACTCACCTCAGTTTTCATCTCCTGGTGCTCGTGTTCTCCATTCAGGCCCCCTTACTAACAATCTCCCCACTTGGAGACTCGGCGCCTTTCCATGCCTCTTTCGTACCGTCTGCAATTTGTCCGCAGGATGAACTGCAAGAGGGGGAACCAATGAGAGACTCGCTGGAGGTGTTTGGTCGGGCACATGTCACTCTCATTTCCCATCACGAAGAAGAATTCACCAGCGGTTCAGCCTGCCACCCCGGATCGACAATAGGGCGTGAAGCCATCCAGCCGTGTTGCGTCCCACTCACAAAAAAGCGACTTGGGAAATGGAGCTCAGGGGCACTGCACTTCCCAAACCTGCAGAGTTCTAAACGATAACTATCGCCCCAAAATATATTGAGGTCAGGCTACGAAGAGGCGCTGAACGCAAGGCAGAACTGCAGGAAACGGATGTCAACGGGTACATCGGAATGGCCCCGATAGCACATGAAAAGCGCCAGAACGTGGACAATGATGCGGTTGGCCAAAAAGGGCGTATGCGTTTTTTCCTGAATATATTCAGGAAAAAACGCATACGCCCTTTTTGGCCAACCAAGCAACCTGGGAGAGCAAATCAGCACTACAAAGAAATCTCTCGCCCCCCCCGGGGCAAAAGGGCCAGGCGAAAAAAGTCTAAAAACCAGAAAGGCAGGACAGGCCACGGAGTCAAGGGAGCCTTGTTAAGCTGATGGGCGGGATGTCAATGGCCAACAGCCAATCTTCACAAGTGTATCCTCTTTCCCAAGCCATGTAACACAGAGAACCAGAGAGAATAGGGCACTTCCACACATGGGCGTTGACCTTGGGAAAATCAAAAAATCAACCAGACACAGGGACCCCAAAGTTGAGGGCTGCTGTCTTGACAAGAACCTCCACTCCGGTACACGTTTCATATCCCAGGAAAGAGCCAAGTGGACAAAGACGAGTGGACAAGTGGACAAAGACAAGTGGACAAGTGGACAAGTGGTGCTACGTAGGTCCAATGGAGTGTCACTCAGCCATGAAATCCACGTCATGAGGCTGGTAGCAGCATCCTGAGTGGATTTAGGTACGATCATCCTCAGTGAAATAAGTCCCACAAAAAAAGAAACTTATGATATCACTTATCGAGGGAATGTAAAAATCGCTCCCCATGCACTGAATCCCCAAACAGAACAGAGTCACGCTTTTAGAAAACACACTTATGCCTGCTTCAGGGGAAAGGTGAGGTGGGGTGACGCATAAAACTCGAGTTTGAAATGAGCACAGATACCCTTCCGAAAACCGAATATGGAATGGACACGACCTACTCCTTGCTCAATCAACTGGACTCACCAGACCCTGTTCGTCGCACAAGTATCTATCCGACTAGTAAGCATCTTAAAAGCTAAGTCTTGATATCTCTGTGTAAGTGCATCAAGTGTGTGTAAAGCGGCCTAAAACCAGCAGGGAAAATCAGCTCAGACCCATTCTGAGGATACATTTCCAACATAAAGAAGAAACAAGCAGGGCAAAACAGAGAGAACTTCTTCCAAAATGCGTTCAGGGACTGGCATGCAACCAGGATTGACCACATCTACAGCCCCAGCGGCAGAAGACATAAGGCTGGACACTCTTGGGGCTGAGACGATTGGTGAGGTTGGGAAAGCAAATGCAGACCCTTGAAAGGAATCCTGCGTGCTCCCCATTCCATGGGTCCCAACTCTCCAGGTTCAACGCAATCTTCCGACAGCGAAAGCACTCATTGGAAACCCAGCGGATGCTACACCGTGGGATCGGGAAAGCTTTCTGAAACTCACCTCAGTTTTCATCTCCTGGTGCTCGTGTTCTCCATTCAGGCCCCCTTACTAACAATCTCCCCACTTGGAGACTCGGCGCCTTTCCATGCCTCTTTCGTACCGTCTGCAATTTGTCCGCAGGATGAACTGCAAGAGGGGGAACCAATGAGAGACTCGCTGGAGGTGTTTGGTCGGGCACATGTCACTCTCATTTCCCATCACGAAGAAGAATTCACCAGCGGTTCAGCCTGCCACCCCGGATCGACAATAGGGCGTGAAGCCATCCAGCCGTGTTGCGTCCCACTCACAAAAAAGCGACTTGGGAAATGGAGCTCAGGGGCACTGCACTTCCCAAACCTGCAGAGTTCTAAACGATAACTATCGCCCCAAAATATATTGAGGTCAGGCTACGAAGAGGCGCTGAACGCAAGGCAGAACTGCAGGAAACGGATGTCAACGGCTACATCGGAATGGCCCCGATAGCACATGAAAAGCGCCAGAACGTGGACAATGATGCGGTTGGCCAAAAAGGGCGTATGCGTTTTTTCCTGAATATATTCAGGAAAAAACGCATACGCCCTTTTTGGCCAACCAAGCAACCTGGGAGAGCAAATCAGCACTACAAAGAAATCTCTCGCCCCCCCCGGGGCAAAAGGGCCAGGCGAAAAAAGTCTAAAAACCAGAAAGGCAGGACAGGCCACGGAGTCAAGGGAGCCTTGTTAAGCTGATGGGCGGGATGTCAATGGCCAACAGCCAATCTTCACAAGTGTATCCTCTTTCCCAAGCCATGTAACACACAGAACCAGAGAGCATAGGGCACTTCCACACATGGGCGTTGACCTTGGGAAAATCAAAAAATCAACCAGACACAGGGACCCCAAAGTTGAGGGCTGCTGTCTTGACAAGAACCTCCACTCCGGTACACGTTTCATATCCCAGGAAAGAGCCAAGTGGACAAAGACGAGTGGACAAGTGGACAAAGACAAGTGGACAAGTGGACAAGTGGTGCTACGTAGGTCCAATGGAGTGTCACTCAGCCATGAAATCCACGTCATGAGGCTGGTAGCAGCATCCTGAGTGGATTTAGGTACGATCATCCTCAGTGAAATAAGTCCCACAAAAAAAGAAACTTATGATATCACTTATCGAGGGAATGTAAAAATCGCTCCCCATGCACGGAATCCCCAAACAGAACAGAGTCACGCTTTTAGAAAACACACTTATGCCTGCTTCAGGGGAAAGGTGAGGTGGGGTGACGCATAAAACTCGAGTTTGAAATGAGCACAGATACCCTTCCGAAAACCGAATATGGAATGGACACGACCTACTCCTTGCTCAATCAACTGGACTCACCAGACCCTGTTCGTCGCACAAGTATCTATCCGACTAGTAAGCATCTTAAAAGCTAAGTCTTGATATCTCTGTGTAAGTGCATCAAGTGTGTGTAAAGCGGCCTAAAACCAGCAGGGAAAATCAGCTCAGACCCATTCTGAGGATACATTTCCAACATAAAGAAGAAACAAGCAGGGCAAAACAGAGAGAACTTCTTCCAAAATGCGTTCAGGGACTGGCATGCAACCAGGATTGACCACATCTACAGCCCCAGCGGCAGAAGACATAAGGCTGGACACTCTTGGGGCTGAGACGATTGGTGAGGTTGGGAAAGCAAATGCAGACCCTTGAAAGGAATCCTGCGTGCTCCCCATTCCATGGGTCCCAACTCTCCAGGTTCAACGCAATCTTCCGACAGCGAAAGCACTCATTGGAAACCCAGCGGATGCTACACCGTGGGATCGGGAAAGCTTTCTGAAACTCACCTCAGTTTTCATCTCCTGGTGCTCGTGTTCTCCATTCAGGCCCCCTTACTAACAATCTCCCCACTTGGAGACTCGGCGCCTTTCCATGCCTCTTTCGTACCGTCTGCAATTTGTCCGCAGGATGAACTGCAAGAGGGGGAACCAATGAGAGACTCGCTGGAGGTGTTTGGTCGGGCACATGTCACTCTCATTTCCCATCACGAAGAAGAATTCACCAGCGGTTCAGCCTGCCACCCCGGATCGACAATAGGGCGTGAAGCCATCCAGCCGTGTTGCGTCCCACTCACAAAAAAGCGACTTGGGAAATGGAGCTCAGGGGCACTGCACTTCCCAAACCTGCAGAGTTCTAACCGATAACTATCGCCCCAAAATATATTGAGGTCAGGCTACGAAGAGGCGCTGAACGCAAGGCAGAACTGCAGGAAACGGATGTCAACGGCTACATCGGAATGGCCCCGATAGCACATGAAAAGCGCCAGAACGTGGACAATGATGCGGTTGGCCAAAAAGGGCGTATGCGTTTTTTCCTGAATATATTCAGGAAAAAAACGCATACGCCCTTTTTGGCCAACCAAGCAACCTGGGAGAACAAATCAGCACTACAAAGAAATCTCTCGCCCCCCCCCCCGGGGCAAAAGGGCCAGGCGAAAAAAGTCTAAAAACCAGAAAGGCAGGACAGCCCACGGAGTCAAGGGAGCCTTGTTAAGCTGATGGGCGGGATGTCAATGGCCAACAGCCAATCTTCACAAGTGTATCCTCTTTCCCAAACCATGTAAAACACAGAACCACAGAGCATAGGGCACTTCCACACATGGGCGTTGACCTTGGGAAAATCAAAAAATCAACCAGACACAGGGACCCCAAAGTTGAGGGCTGCTGTCTTGACAAGAACCTCCACTCCGGTACACGTTTCATATCCCAGGAAAGAGCCAAGTGGACAAAGACGAGTGGACAAGTGGACAAAGACAAGTGGACAAGTGGACAAGTGGTGCTACGTAGGTCCAATGGAGTGTCACTCAGCCATGAAATCCACGTCATGAGGCTGGTAGCAGCATCCTGAGTGGATTTAGGTACGATCATCCTCAGTGAAATAAGTCCCACAAAAAAAGAAACTTATGATATCACTTATCGAGGGAATGTAAAAATCGCTCCCCATGCACGGAATCCCCAAACAGAACAGAGTCACGCTTTTAGAAAACACACTTATGCCTGCTTCAGGGGAAAGGTGAGGTGGGGTGACGCATAAAACTCGAGTTTGAAATGAGCACAGATACCCTTCCGAAAACCGAATATTGAATGGACACGACCTACTCCTTGCTCAATCAACTGGACTCACCAGACCCTGTTCGTCGCACAAGTATCTATCCGACTAGTAAGCATCTTAAAAGCTAAGTCTTGATATCTCTGTGTAAGTGCATCAAGTGTGTGTAAAGCGGCCTAAAACCAGCAGGGAAAATCAGCTCAGACCCATTCTGAGGATACATTTCCAACATAAAGAAGAAACAAGCAGGGCAAAACAGAGAGAACTTCTTCCAAAATGCGTTCAGGGACTGGCATGCAACCAGGATTGACCACATCTACAGCCCCAGCGGCAGAAGACATAAGGCTGGACACTCTTGGGGCTGAGACGATTGGTGAGGTTGGGAAAGCAAATGCAGACCCTTGAAAGGAATCCTGCGTGCTCCCCATTCCATGGGTCCCAACTCTCCAGGTTCAACGCAATCTTCCGACAGCGAAAGCACTCATTGGAAACCCAGCGGATGCTACACCGTGGGATCGGGAAAGCTTTCTGAAACTCACCTCAGTTTTCATCTCCTGGTGCTCGTGTTCTCCATTCAGGCCCCCTTACTAACAATCTCCCCACTTGGAGACTCGGCGCCTTTCCATGCCTCTTTCGTACCGTCTGCAATTTGTCCGCAGGATGAACTGCAAGAGGGGGAACCAATGAGAGACTCGCTGGAGGTGTTTGGTCGGGCACATGTCACTCTCATTTCCCATCACGAAGAAGAATTCACCAGCGGTTCAGCCTGCCACCCCGGATCGACAATAGGGCGTGAAGCCATCCAGCCGTGTTGCGTCCCACTCACAAAAAAGCGACTTGGGAAATGGAGCTCAGGGGCACTGCACTTCCCAAACCTGCAGAGTTCTAAACGATAACTATCGCCCCAAAATATATTGAGGTCAGGCTACGAAGAGGCGCTGAACGCAAGGCAGAACTGCAGGAAACGGATGTCAACGGCTACATCGGAATGGCCCCGATAGCACATGAAAAGCGCCAGAACGTGGACAATGATGCGGTTGGCCAAAAAGGGCGTATGCGTTTTTTCCTGAATATATTCAGGAAAAAACGCATACGCCCTTTTTGGCCAACCAAGCAACCTGGGAGAGCAAATCAGCACTACAAAGAAATCTCTCGCCCCCCCCGGGGCAAAAGGGCCAGGCGAAAAAAGTCTAAAAACCAGAAAGGCAGGACAGGCCACGGAGTCAAGGGAGCCTTGTTAAGCTGATGGGCGGGATGTCAATGGCCAACAGCCAATCTTCACAAGTGTATCCTCTTTCCCAAACCATGGAAAACACAGAACCACAGAGCATAGGGCACTTCCACACATGGGCGTTGACCTTGGGAAAATCAAAAAATCAACCAGACACAGGGACCCCAAAGTTGAGGGCTGCTGTCTTGACAAGAACCTCCACTCCGGTACACGTTTCATATCCCAGGAAAGAGCCAAGTGGACAAAGACGAGTGGACAAGTGGACAAAGACAAGTGGACAAGTGGACAAGTGGTGCTACGTAGGTCCAATGGAGTGTCACTCAGCCATGAAATCCACGTCATGAGGCTGGTAGCAGCATCCTGAGTGGATTTAGGTACGATCATCCTCAGTGAAATAAGTCCCACAAAAAAAGAAACTTATGATATCACTTATCGAGGGAATGTAAAAATCGCTCCCCATGCACTGAATCCCCAAACAGAACAGAGTCACGCTTTTAGAAAACACACTTATGCCTGCTTCAGGGGAAAGGTGAGGTGGGGTGACGCATAAAACTCGAGTTTGAAATGAGCACAGATACCCTTCCGAAAACCGAATATGGAATGGACACGACCTACTCCTTGCTCAATCAACTGGACTCACCAGACCCTGTTCGTCGCACAAGTATCTATCCGACTAGTAAGCATCTTAAAAGCTAAGTCTTGATATCTCTGTGTAAGTGCATCAAGTGTGTGTAAAGCGGCCTAAAACCAGCAGGGAAAATCAGCTCAGACCCATTCTGAGGATACATTTCCAACATAAAGAAGAAACAAGCAGGGCAAAACAGAGAGAACTTCTTCCAAAATGCGTTCAGGGACTGGCATGCAACCAGGATTGACCACATCTACAGCCCCAGCGGCAGAAGACATAAGGCTGGACACTCTTGGGGCTGAGACGATTGGTGAGGTTGGGAAAGCAAATGCAGACCCTTGAAAGGAATCCTGCGTGCTCCCCATTCCATGGGTCCCAACTCTCCAGGTTCAACGCAATCTTCCGACAGCGAAAGCACTCATTGGAAACCCAGCGGATGCTACACCGTGGGATCGGGAAAGCTTTCTGAAACTCACCTCAGTTTTCATCTCCTGGTGCTCGTGTTCTCCATTCAGGCCCCCTTACTAACAATCTCCCCACTTGGAGACTCGGCGCCTTTCCATGCCTCTTTCGTACCGTCTGCAATTTGTCCGCAGGATGAACTGCAAGAGGGGGAACCAATGAGAGACTCGCTGGAGGTGTTTGGTCGGGCACATGTCACTCTCATTTCCCATCACGAAGAAGAATTCACCAGCGGTTCAGCCTGCCACCCCGGATCGACAATAGGGCGTGAAGCCATCCAGCCGTGTTGCGTCCCACTCACAAAAAAGCGACTTGGGAAATGGAGCTCAGGGGCACTGCACTTCCCAAACCTGCAGAGTTCTAAACGATAACTATCGCCCCAAAATATATTGAGGTCAGGCTACGAAGAGGCGCTGAACGCAAGGCAGAACTGCAGGAAACGGATGTCAACGGGTACATCGGAATGGCCCCGATAGCACATGAAAAGCGCCAGAACGTGGACAATGATGCGGTTGGCCAAAAAGGGCGTATGCGTTTTTTCCTGAATATATTCAGGAAAAAACGCATACGCCCTTTTTGGCCAACCAAGCAACCTGGGAGAGCAAATCAGCACTACAAAGAAATCTCTCGCCCCCCCCGGGGCAAAAGGGCCAGGCGAAAAAAGTCTAAAAACCAGAAAGGCAGGACAGGCCACGGAGTCAAGGGAGCCTTGTTAAGCTGATGGGCGGGATGTCAATGGCCAACAGCCAATCTTCACAAGTGTATCCTCTTTCCCAAACCATGTAAAACACAGAACCACAGAGCATAGGGCACTTCCACACATGGGCGTTGACCTTGGGAAAATCAAAAAATCAACCAGACACAGGGACCCCAAAGTTGAGGGCTGCTGTCTTGACAAGAACCTCCACTCCGGTACACGATTCATATCCCAGGAAAGAGCCAAGTGGACAAAGACGAGTGGACAAGTGGACAAAGACAAGTGGACAAGTGGACAAGTGGTGCTACGTAGGTCCAATGGAGTGTCACTCAGCCATGAAATCCACGTCATGAGGCTGGTAGCAGCATCCTGAGTGGATTTAGGTACGATCATCCTCAGTGAAATAAGTCCCACAAAAAAAGAAACTTATGATATCACTTATCGAGGGAATGTAAAAATCGCTCCCCATGCACGGAATCCCCAAACAGAACAGAGTCACGCTTTTAGAAAACACACTTATGCCTGCTTCAGGGGAAAGGTGAGGTGGGGTGACGCATAAAACTCGAGTTTGAAATGAGCACAGATACCCTTCCGAAAACCGAATATGGAATGGACACGACCTACTCCTTGCTCAATCAACTGGACTCACCAGACCCTGTTCGTCGCACAAGTATCTATCCGACTAGTAAGCATCTTAAAATCTAAGTCTTGATATCTCTGTGTAAGTGCATCAAGTGTGTGTAAAGCGGCCTAAAACCAGCAGGGAAAATCAGCTCAGACCCATTCTGAGGATACATTTCCAACATAAAGAAGAAACAAGCAGGGCAAAACAGAGAGAACTTCTTCCAAAATGCGTTCAGGGACTGGCATGCAACCAGGATTGACCACATCTACAGCCCCAGCGGCAGAAGACATAAGGCTGGACACTCTTGGGGCTGAGACGATTGGTGAGGTTGGGAAAGCAAATGCAGACCCTTGAAAGGAATCCTGCGTGCTCCCCATTCCATGGGTCCCAACTCTCCAGGTTCAACGCAATCTTCCGACAGCGAAAGCACTCATTGGAAACCCAGCGGATGCTACACCGTGGGATCGGGAAAGCTTTCTGAAACTCACCTCAGTTTTCATCTCCTGGTGCTCGTGTTCTCCATTCAGGCCCCCTTACTAACAATCTCCCCACTTGGAGACTCGGCGCCTTTCCATGCCTCTTTCGTACCGTCTGCAATTTGTCCGCAGGATGAACTGCAAGAGGGGGAACCAATGAGAGACTCGCTGGAGGTGTTTGGTCGGGCACATGTCACTCTCATTTCCCATCACGAAGAAGAATTCACCAGCGGTTCAGCCTGCCACCCCGGATCGACAATAGGGCGTGAAGCCATCCAGCCGTGTTGCGTCCCACTCACAAAAAAGCGACTTGGGAAATGGAGCTCAGGGGCACTGCACTTCCCAAACCTGCAGAGTTCTAAACGATAACTATCGCCCCAAAATATATTGAGGTCAGGCTACGAAGAGGCGTTGAACGCAAGGCAGAACTGCAGGAAACGGATGTCAACGGCTACATCGGAATGGCCCCGATAGCACATGAAAAGCGCCAGAACGTGGACAATGATGCGGTTGGCCAAAAAGGGCGTATGCGTTTTTTCCTGAATATATTCAGGAAAAAACGCATACGCCCTTTTTGGCCAACCAAGCAACCTGGGAGAACAAATCAGCACTACAAAGAAATCTCTCGCCCCCCCCCCGGGGCAAAAGGGCCAGGCGAAAAAAGTCTAAAAACCAGAAAGGCAGGACAGCCCACGGAGTCAAGGGAGCCTTGTTAAGCTGATGGGCGGGATGTCAATGGCCAACAGCCAATCTTCACAAGTGTATCCTCTTTCCCAAACCATGGAAAACACAGAACCACAGAGCATAGGGCACTTCCACACATGGGCGTTGACCTTGGGAAAATCAAAAAATCAACCAGACACAGGGACCCCAAAGTTGAGGGCTGCTGTCTTGACAAGAACCTCCACTCCGGTACACGTTTCATATCCCAGGAAAGAGCCAAGTGGACAAAGACGAGTGGACAAGTGGACAAAGACAAGTGGACAAGTGGACAAGTGGTGCTACGTAGGTCCAATGGAGTGTCACTCAGCCATGAAATCCACGTCATGAGGCTGGTAGCAGCATCCTGAGTGGATTTAGGTACGATCATCCTCAGTGAAATAAGTCCCACAAAAAAAGAAACTTATGATATCACTTATCGAGGGAATGTAAAAATCGCTCCCCATGCACGGAATCCCCAAACAGAACAGAGTCACGCTTTTAGAAAACACACTTATGCCTGCTTCAGGGGAAAGGTGAGGTGGGGT
Source organism: Kogia breviceps (assembly GCF_026419965.1). Lineage (NCBI taxonomy): Eukaryota > Metazoa > Chordata > Mammalia > Artiodactyla > Physeteridae > Kogia > Kogia breviceps. The sequence continues at coordinate 520,332 of NC_081325.1, read as the reverse complement.
GACGCATAAAACTCGAGTTTGAAATGAGCACAGATACCCTTCCGAAAACCGAATATGGAATGGACACGACCTACTCCTTGCTCAATCAACTGGACTCACCAGACCCTGTTCGTCGCACAAGTATCTATCCGACTAGTAAGCATCTTAAAAGCTAAGTCTTGATATCTCTGTGTAAGTGCATCAAGTGTGTGTAAAGCGGCCTAAAACCAGCAGGGAAAATCAGCTCAGACCCATTCTGAGGATACATTTCCAACATAAAGAAGAAACAAGCAGGGCAAAACAGAGAGAACTTCTTCCAAAATGCGTTCAGGGACTGGCATGCAACCAGGATTGACCACATCTACAGCCCCAGCGGCAGAAGACATAAGGCTGGACACTCTTGGGGCTGAGACGATTGGTGAGGTTGGGAAAGCAAATGCAGACCCTTGAAAGGAATCCTGCGTGCTCCCCATTCCATGGGTCCCAACTCTCCAGGTTCAACGCAATCTTCCGACAGCGAAAGCACTCATTGGAAACCCAGCGGATGCTACACCGTGGGATCGGGAAAGCTTTCTGAAACTCACCTCAGTTTTCATCTCCTGGTGCTCGTGTTCTCCATTCAGGCCCCCTTACTAACAATCTCCCCACTTGGAGACTCGGCGCCTTTCCATGCCTCTTTCGTACCGTCTGCAATTTGTCCGCAGGATGAACTGCAAGAGGGGGAACCAATGAGAGACTCGCTGGAGGTGTTTGGTCGGGCACATGTCACTCTCATTTCCCATCACGAAGAAGAATTCACCAGCGGTTCAGCCTGCCACCCCGGATCGACAATAGGGCGTGAAGCCATCCAGCCGTGTTGCGTCCCACTCACAAAAAAGCGACTTGGGAAATGGAGCTCAGGGGCACTGCACTTCCCAAACCTGCAGAGTTCTAAACGATAACTATCGCCCCAAAATATATTGAGGTCAGGCTACGAAGAGGCGCTGAACGCAAGGCAGAACTGCAGGAAACGGATGTCAACGGGTACATCGGAATGGCCCCGATAGCACATGAAAAGCGCCAGAACGTGGACAATGATGCGGTTGGCCAAAAAGGGCGTATGCGTTTTTTCCTGAATATATTCAGGAAAAAACGCATACGCCCTTTTTGGCCAACCAAGCAACCTGGGAGAGCAAATCAGCACTACAAAGAAATCTCTCGCCCCCCCCGGGGCAAAAGGGCCAGGCGAAAAAAGTCTAAAAACCAGAAAGGCAGGACAGGCCACGGAGTCAAGGGAGCCTTGTTAAGCTGATGGGCGGGATGTCAATGGCCAACAGCCAATCTTCACAAGTGTATCCTCTTTCCCAAACCATGTAAAACACAGAACCACAGAGCATAGGGCACTTCCACACATGGGCGTTGACCTTGGGAAAATCAAAAAATCAACCAGACACAGGGACCCCAAAGTTGAGGGCTGCTGTCTTGACAAGAACCTCCACTCCGGTACACGTTTCATATCCCAGGAAAGAGCCAAGTGGACAAAGACGAGTGGACAAGTGGACAAAGACAAGTGGACAAGTGGACAAGTGGTGCTACGTAGGTCCAATGGAGTGTCACTCAGCCATGAAATCCACGTCATGAGGCTGGTAGCAGCATCCTGAGTGGATTTAGGTACGATCATCCTCAGTGAAATAAGTCCCACAAAAAAAGAAACTTATGATATCACTTATCGAGGGAATGTAAAAATCGCTCCCCATGCACTGAATCCCCAAACAGAACAGAGTCACGCTTTTAGAAAACACACTTATGCCTGCTTCAGGGGAAAGGTGAGGTGGGGTGACGCATAAAACTCGAGTTTGAAATGAGCACAGATACCCTTCCGAAAACCGAATATGGAATGGACACGACCTACTCCTTGCTCAATCAACTGGACTCACCAGACCCTGTTCGTCGCACAAGTATCTATCCGACTAGTAAGCATCTTAAAATCTAAGTCTTGATATCTCTGTGTAAGTGCATCAAGTGTGTGTAAAGCGGCCTAAAACCAGCAGGGAAAATCAGCTCAGACCCATTCTGAGGATACATTTCCAACATAAAGAAGAAACAAGCAGGGCAAAACAGAGAGAACTTCTTCCAAAATGCGTTCAGGGACTGGCATGCAACCAGGATTGACCACATCTACAGCCCCAGCGGCAGAAGACATAAGGCTGGACACTCTTGGGGCTGAGACGATTGGTGAGGTTGGGAAAGCAAATGCAGACCCTTGAAAGGAATCCTGCGTGCTCCCCATTCCATGGGTCCCAACTCTCCAGGTTCAACGCAATCTTCCGACAGCGAAAGCACTCATTGGAAACCCAGCGGATGCTACACCGTGGGATCGGGAAAGCTTTCTGAAACTCACCTCAGTTTTCATCTCCTGGTGCTCGTGTTCTCCATTCAGGCCCCCTTACTAACAATCTCCCCACTTGGAGACTCGGCGCCTTTCCATGCCTCTTTCGTACCGTCTGCAATTTGTCCGCAGGATGAACTGCAAGAGGGGGAACCAATGAGAGACTCGCTGGAGGTGTTTGGTCGGGCACATGTCACTCTCATTTCCCATCACGAAGAAGAATTCACCAGCGGTTCAGCCTGCCACCCCGGATCGACAATAGGGCGTGAAGCCATCCAGCCGTGTTGCGTCCCACTCACAAAAAAGCGACTTGGGAAATGGAGCTCAGGGGCACTGCACTTCCCAAACCTGCAGAGTTCTAAACGATAACTATCGCCCCAAAATATATTGAGGTCAGGCTACGAAGAGGCGCTGAACGCAAGGCAGAACTGCAGGAAACGGATGTCAACGGGTACATCGGAATGGCCCCGATAGCACATGAAAAGCGCCAGAACGTGGACAATGATGCGGTTGGCCAAAAAGGGCGTATGCGTTTTTTCCTGAATATATTCAGGAAAAAACGCATACGCCCTTTTTGGCCAACCAAGCAACCTGGGAGAGCAAATCAGCACTACAAAGAAATCTCTCGCCCCCCCCGGGGCAAAAGGGCCAGGCGAAAAAAGTCTAAAAACCAGAAAGGCAGGACAGGCCACGGAGTCAAGGGAGCCTTGTTAAGCTGATGGGCGGGATGTCAATGGCCAACAGCCAATCTTCACAAGTGTATCCTCTTTCCCAAGCCATGTAACACACAGAACCAGAGAGCATAGGGCACTTCCACACATGGGCGTTGACCTTGGGAAAATCAAAAAATCAACCAGACACAGGGACCCCAAAGTTGAGGGCTGCTGTCTTGACAAGAACCTCCACTCCGGTACACGTTTCATATCCCAGGAAAGAGCCAAGTGGACAAAGACGAGTGGACAAGTGGACAAAGACAAGTGGACAAGTGGACAAGTGGTGCTACGTAGGTCCAATGGAGTGTCACTCAGCCATGAAATCCACGTCATGAGGCTGGTAGCAGCATCCTGAGTGGATTTAGGTACGATCATCCTCAGTGAAATAAGTCCCACAAAAAAAGAAACTTATGATATCACTTATCGAGGGAATGTAAAAATCGCTCCCCATGCACGGAATCCCCAAACAGAACAGAGTCACGCTTTTAGAAAACACACTTATGCCTGCTTCAGGGGAAAGGTGAGGTGGGGTGACGCATAAAACTCGAGTTTGAAATGAGCACAGATACCCTTCCGAAAACCGAATATGGAATGGACACGACCTACTCCTTGCTCAATCAACTGGACTCACCAGACCCTGTTCGTCGCACAAGTATCTATCCGACTAGTAAGCATCTTAAAAGCTAAGTCTTGATATCTCTGTGTAAGTGCATCAAGTGTGTGTAAAGCGGCCTAAAACCAGCAGGGAAAATCAGCTCAGACCCATTCTGAGGATACATTTCCAACATAAAGAAGAAACAAGCAGGGCAAAACAGAGAGAACTTCTTCCAAAATGCGTTCAGGGACTGGCATGCAACCAGGATTGACCACATCTACAGCCCCAGCGGCAGAAGACATAAGGCTGGACACTCTTGGGGCTGAGACGATTGGTGAGGTTGGGAAAGCAAATGCAGACCCTTGAAAGGAATCCTGCGTGCTCCCCATTCCATGGGTCCCAACTCTCCAGGTTCAACGCAATCTTCCGACAGCGAAAGCACTCATTGGAAACCCAGCGGATGCTACACCGTGGGATCGGGAAAGCTTTCTGAAACTCACCTCAGTTTTCATCTCCTGGTGCTCGTGTTCTCCATTCAGGCCCCCTTACTAACAATCTCCCCACTTGGAGACTCGGCGCCTTTCCATGCCTCTTTCGTACCGTCTGCAATTTGTCCGCAGGATGAACTGCAAGAGGGGGAACCAATGAGAGACTCGCTGGAGGTGTTTGGTCGGGCACATGTCACTCTCATTTCCCATCACGAAGAAGAATTCACCAGCGGTTCAGCCTGCCACCCCGGATCGACAATAGGGCGTGAAGCCATCCAGCCGTGTTGCGTCCCACTCACAAAAAAGCGACTTGGGAAATGGAGCTCAGGGGCACTGCACTTCCCAAACCTGCAGAGTTCTAAACGATAACTATCGCCCCAAAATATATTGAGGTCAGGCTACGAAGAGGCGCTGAACGCAAGGCAGAACTGCAGGAAACGGATGTCAACGGCTACATCGGAATGGCCCCGATAGCACATGAAAAGCGCCAGAACGTGGACAATGATGCGGTTGGCCAAAAAGGGCGTATGCGTTTTTTCCTGAATATATTCAGGAAAAAACGCATACGCCCTTTTTGGCCAACCAAGCAACCTGGGAGAACAAATCAGCACTACAAAGAAATCTCTCGCCCCCCCCCCGGGGCAAAAGGGCCAGGCGAAAAAAGTCTAAAAACCAGAAAGGCAGGACAGCCCACGGAGTCAAGGGAGCCTTGTTAAGCTGATGGGCGGGATGTCAATGGCCAACAGCCAATCTTCACAAGTGTATCCTCTTTCCCAAACCATGTAAAACACAGAACCACAGAGCATAGGGCACTTCCACACATGGGCGTTGACCTTGGGAAAATCAAAAAATCAACCAGACACAGGGACCCCAAAGTTGAGGGCTGCTGTCTTGACAAGAACCTCCACTCCGGTACACGTTTCATATCCCAGGAAAGAGCCAAGTGGACAAAGACGAGTGGACAAGTGGACAAAGACAAGTGGACAAGTGGACAAGTGGTGCTACGTAGGTCCAATGGAGTGTCACTCAGCCATGAAATCCACGTCATGAGGCTGGTAGCAGCATCCTGAGTGGATTTAGGTACGATCATCCTCAGTGAAATAAGTCCCACAAAAAAAGAAACTTATGATATCACTTATCGAGGGAATGTAAAAATCGCTCCCCATGCACGGAATCCCCAAACAGAACAGAGTCACGCTTTTAGAAAACACACTTATGCCTGCTTCAGGGGAAAGGTGAGGTGGGGTGACGCATAAAACTCGAGTTTGAAATGAGCACAGATACCCTTCCGAAAACCGAATATGGAATGGACACGACCTACTCCTTGCTCAATCAACTGGACTCACCAGACCCTGTTCGTCGCACAAGTATCTATCCGACTAGTAAGCATCTTAAAAGCTAAGTCTTGATATCTCTGTGTAAGTGCATCAAGTGTGTGTAAAGCGGCCTAAAACCAGCAGGGAAAATCAGCTCAGACCCATTCTGAGGATACATTTCCAACATAAAGAAGAAACAAGCAGGGCAAAACAGAGAGAACTTCTTCCAAAATGCGTTCAGGGACTGGCATGCAACCAGGATTGACCACATCTACAGCCCCAGCGGCAGAAGACATAAGGCTGGACACTCTTGGGGCTGAGACGATTGGTGAGGTTGGGAAAGCAAATGCAGACCCTTGAAAGGAATCCTGCGTGCTCCCCATTCCATGGGTCCCAACTCTCCAGGTTCAACGCAATCTTCCGACAGCGAAAGCACTCATTGGAAACCCAGCGGATGCTACACCGTGGGATCGGGAAAGCTTTCTGAAACTCACCTCAGTTTTCATCTCCTGGTGCTCGTGTTCTCCATTCAGGCCCCCTTACTAACAATCTCCCCACTTGGAGACTCGGCGCCTTTCCATGCCTCTTTCGTACCGTCTGCAATTTGTCCGCAGGATGAACTGCAAGAGGGGGAACCAATGAGAGACTCGCTGGAGGTGTTTGGTCGGGCACATGTCACTCTCATTTCCCATCACGAAGAAGAATTCACCAGCGGTTCAGCCTGCCACCCCGGATCGACAATAGGGCGTGAAGCCATCCAGCCGTGTTGCGTCCCACTCACAAAAAAGCGACTTGGGAAATGGAGCTCAGGGGCACTGCACTTCCCAAACCTGCAGAGTTCTAAACGATAACTATCGCCCCAAAATATATTGAGGTCAGGCTACGAAGAGGCGCTGAACGCAAGGCAGAACTGCAGGAAACGGATGTCAACGGCTACATCGGAATGGCCCCGATAGCACATGAAAAGCGCCAGAACGTGGACAATGATGCGGTTGGCCAAAAAGGGCGTATGCGTTTTTTCCTGAATATATTCAGGAAAAAACGCATACGCCCTTTTTGGCCAAGCAAGCAACCTGGGAGAGCAAATCAGCACTACAAAGAAATCTCTCGCCCCCCCCGGGGCAAAAGGGCCAGGCGAAAAAAGTCTAAAAACCAGAAAGGCAGGACAGGCCACGGAGTCAAGGGAGCCTTGTTAAGCTGATGGGCGGGATGTCAATGGCCAACAGCCAATCTTCACAAGTGTATCCTCTTTCCCAAACCATGTAAAACACAGAACCACAGAGCATAGGGCACTTCCACACATGGGCGTTGACCTTGGGAAAATCAAAAAATCAACCAGACACAGGGACCCCAAAGTTGAGGGCTGCTGTCTTGACAAGAACCTCCACTCCGGTACACGATTCATATCCCAGGAAAGAGCCAAGTGGACAAAGACGAGTGGACAAGTGGACAAAGACAAGTGGACAAGTGGACAAGTGGTGCTACGTAGGTCCAATGGAGTGTCACTCAGCCATGAAATCCACGTCATGAGGCTGGTAGCAGCATCCTGAGTGGATTTAGGTACGATCATCCTCAGTGAAATAAGTCCCACAAAAAAAGAAACTTATGATATCACTTATCGAGGGAATGTAAAAATCGCTCCCCATGCACGGAATCCCCAAACAGAACAGAGTCACGCTTTTAGAAAACACACTTATGCCTGCTTCAGGGGAAAGGTGAGGTGGGGTGACGCATAAAACTCGAGTTTGAAATGAGCACAGATACCCTTCCGAAAACCGAATATGGAATGGACACGACCTACTCCTTGCTCAATCAACTGGACTCACCAGACCCTGTTCGTCGCACAAGTATCTATCCGACTAGTAAGCATCTTAAAATCTAAGTCTTGATATCTCTGTGTAAGTGCATCAAGTGTGTGTAAAGCGGCCTAAAACCAGCAGGGAAAATCAGCTCAGACCCATTCTGAGGATACATTTCCAACATAAAGAAGAAACAAGCAGGGCAAAACAGAGAGAACTTCTTCCAAAATGCGTTCAGGGACTGGCATGCAACCAGGATTGACCACATCTACAGCCCCAGCGGCAGAAGACATAAGGCTGGACACTCTTGGGGCTGAGACGGTTGGTGAGGTTGGGAAAGCAAATGCAGACCCTTGAAAGGAATCCTGCGTGCTCCCCATTCCATGGGTCCCAACTCTCCAGGTTCAACGCAATCTTCCGACAGCGAAAGCACTCATTGGAAACCCAGCGGATGCTACACCGTGGGATCGGGAAAGCTTTCTGAAACTCACCTCAGTTTTCATCTCCTGGTGCTCGTGTTCTCCATTCAGGCCCCCTTACTAACAATCTCCCCACTTGGAGACTCGGCGCCTTTCCATGCCTCTTTCGTACCGTCTGCAATTTGTCCGCAGGATGAACTGCAAGAGGGGGAACCAATGAGAGACTCGCTGGAGGTGTTTGGTCGGGCACATGTCACTCTCATTTCCCATCACGAAGAAGAATTCACCAGCGGTTCAGCCTGCCACCCCGGATCGACAATAGGGCGTGAAGCCATCCAGCCGTGTTGCGTCCCACTCACAAAAAAGCGACTTGGGAAATGGAGCTCAGGGGCACTGCACTTCCCAAACCTGCAGAGTTCTAACCGATAACTATCGCCCCAAAATATATTGAGGTCAGGCTACGAAGAGGCGTTGAACGCAAGGCAGAACTGCAGGAAACGGATGTCAACGGCTACATCGGAATGGCCCCGATAGCACATGAAAAGCGCCAGAACGTGGACAATGATGCGGTTGGCCAAAAAGGGCGTATGCGTTTTTTCCTGAATATATTCAGGAAAAAACGCATACGCCCTTTTTGGCCAACCAAGCAACCTGGGAGAGCAAATCAGCACTACAAAGAAATCTCTCGCCCCCCCCCCGGGGCAAAAGGGCCAGGCGAAAAAAGTCTAAAAACCAGAAAGGCAGGACAGCCCACGGAGTCAAGGGAGCCTTGTTAAGCTGATGGGCGGGATGTCAATGGCCAACAGCCAATCTTCACAAGTGTATCCTCTTTCCCAAACCATGGAAAACACAGAACCACAGAGCATAGGGCACTTCCACACATGGGCGTTGACCTTGGGAAAATCAAAAAATCAACCAGACACAGGGACCCCAAAGTTGAGGGCTGCTGTCTTGACAAGAACCTCCACTCCGGTACACGTTTCATATCCCAGGAAAGAGCCAAGTGGACAAAGACGAGTGGACAAGTGGACAAAGACAAGTGGACAAGTGGACAAGTGGTGCTACGTAGGTCCAATGGAGTGTCACTCAGCCATGAAATCCACGTCATGAGGCTGGTAGCAGCATCCTGAGTGGATTTAGGTACGATCATCCTCAGTGAAATAAGTCCCACAAAAAAAGAAACTTATGATATCACTTATCGAGGGAATGTAAAAATCGCTCCCCATGCACTGAATCCCCAAACAGAACAGAGTCACGCTTTTAGAAAACACACTTATGCCTGCTTCAGGGGAAAGGTGAGGTGGGGTGACGCATAAAACTCGAGTTTGAAATGAGCACAGATACCCTTCCGAAAACCGAATATGGAATGGACACGACCTACTCCTTGCTCAATCAACTGGACTCACCAGACCCTGTTCGTCGCACAAGTATCTATCCGACTAGTAAGCATCTTAAAAGCTAAGTCTTGATATCTCTGTGTAAGTGCATCAAGTGTGTGTAAAGCGGCCTAAAACCAGCAGGGAAAATCAGCTCAGACCCATTCTGAGGATACATTTCCAACATAAAGAAGAAACAAGCAGGGCAAAACAGAGAGAACTTCTTCCAAAATGCGTTCAGGGACTGGCATGCAACCAGGATTGACCACATCTACAGCCCCAGCGGCAGAAGACATAAGGCTGGACACTCTTGGGGCTGAGACGATTGGTGAGGTTGGGAAAGCAAATGCAGACCCTTGAAAGGAATCCTGCGTGCTCCCCATTCCATGGGTCCCAACTCTCCAGGTTCAACGCAATCTTCCGACAGCGAAAGCACTCATTGGAAACCCAGCGGATGCTACACCGTGGGATCGGGAAAGCTTTCTGAAACTCACCTCAGTTTTCATCTCCTGGTGCTCGTGTTCTCCATTCAGGCCCCCTTACTAACAATCTCCCCACTTGGAGACTCGGCGCCTTTCCATGCCTCTTTCGTACCGTCTGCAATTTGTCCGCAGGATGAACTGCAAGAGGGGGAACCAATGAGAGACTCGCTGGAGGTGTTTGGTCGGGCACATGTCACTCTCATTTCCCATCACGAAGAAGAATTCACCAGCGGTTCAGCCTGCCACCCCGGATCGACAATAGGGCGTGAAGCCATCCAGCCGTGTTGCGTCCCACTCACAAAAAAGCGACTTGGGAAATGGAGCTCAGGGGCACTGCACTTCCCAAACCTGCAGAGTTCTAAACGATAACTATCGCCCCAAAATATATTGAGGTCAGGCTACGAAGAGGCGCTGAACGCAAGGCAGAACTGCAGGAAACGGATGTCAACGGGTACATCGGAATGGCCCCGATAGCACATGAAAAGCGCCAGAACGTGGACAATGATGCGGTTGGCCAAAAAGGGCGTATGCGTTTTTTCCTGAATATATTCAGGAAAAAACGCATACGCCCTTTTTGGCCAACCAAGCAACCTGGGAGAGCAAATCAGCACTACAAAGAAATCTCTCGCCCCCCCCGGGGCAAAAGGGCCAGGCGAAAAAAGTCTAAAAACCAGAAAGGCAGGACAGGCCACGGAGTCAAGGGAGCCTTGTTAAGCTGATGGGCGGGATGTCAATGGCCAACAGCCAATCTTCACAAGTGTATCCTCTTTCCCAAACCATGTAAAACACAGAACCACAGAGCATAGGGCACTTCCACACATGGGCGTTGACCTTGGGAAAATCAAAAAATCAACCAGACACAGGGACCCCAAAGTTGAGGGCTGCTGTCTTGACAAGAACCTCCACTCCGGTACACGATTCATATCCCAGGAAAGAGCCAAGTGGACAAAGACGAGTGGACAAGTGGACAAAGACAAGTGGACAAGTGGACAAGTGGTGCTACGTAGGTCCAATGGAGTGTCACTCAGCCATGAAATCCACGTCATGAGGCTGGTAGCAGCATCCTGAGTGGATTTAGGTACGATCATCCTCAGTGAAATAAGTCCCACAAAAAAAGAAACTTATGATATCACTTATCGAGGGAATGTAAAAATCGCTCCCCATGCACGGAATCCCCAAACAGAACAGAGTCACGCTTTTAGAAAACACACTTATGCCTGCTTCAGGGGAAAGGTGAGGTGGGGTGACGCATAAAACTCGAGTTTGAAATGAGCACAGATACCCTTCCGAAAACCGAATATGGAATGGACACGACCTACTCCTTGCTCAATCAACTGGACTCACCAGACCCTGTTCGTCGCACAAGTATCTATCCGACTAGTAAGCATCTTAAAAGCTAAGTCTTGATATCTCTGTGTAAGTGCATCAAGTGTGTGTAAAGCGGCCTAAAACCAGCAGGGAAAATCAGCTCAGACCCATTCTGAGGATACATTTCCAACATAAAGAAGAAACAAGCAGGGCAAAACAGAGAGAACTTCTTCCAAAATGCGTTCAGGGACTGGCATGCAACCAGGATTGACCACATCTACAGCCCCAGCGGCAGAAGACATAAGGCTGGACACTCTTGGGGCTGAGACGATTGGTGAGGTTGGGAAAGCAAATGCAGACCCTTGAAAGGAATCCTGCGTGCTCCCCATTCCATGGGTCCCAACTCTCCAGGTTCAACGCAATCTTCCGACAGCGAAAGCACTCATTGGAAACCCAGCGGATGCTACACCGTGGGATCGGGAAAGCTTTCTGAAACTCACCTCAGTTTTCATCTCCTGGTGCTCGTGTTCTCCATTCAGGCCCCCTTACTAACAATCTCCCCACTTGGAGACTCGGCGCCTTTCCATGCCTCTTTCGTACCGTCTGCAATTTGTCCGCAGGATGAACTGCAAGAGGGGGAACCAATGAGAGACTCGCTGGAGGTGTTTGGTCGGGCACATGTCACTCTCATTTCCCATCACGAAGAAGAATTCACCAGCGGTTCAGCCTGCCACCCCGGATCGACAATAGGGCGTGAAGCCATCCAGCCGTGTTGCGTCCCACTCACAAAAAAGCGACTTGGGAAATGGAGCTCAGGGGCACTGCACTTCCCAAACCTGCAGAGTTCTAAACGATAACTATCGCCCCAAAATATATTGAGGTCAGGCTACGAAGAGGCGTTGAACGCAAGGCAGAACTGCAGGAAACGGATGTCAACGGCTACATCGGAATGGCCCCGATAGCACATGAAAAGCGCCAGAACGTGGACAATGATGCGGTTGGCCAAAAAGGGCGTATGCGTTTTTTCCTGAATATATTCAGGAAAAAACGCATACGCCCTTTTTGGCCAACCAAGCAACCTGGGAGAACAAATCAGCACTACAAAGAAATCTCTCGCCCCCCCCCCGGGGCAAAAGGGCCAGGCGAAAAAAGTCTAAAAACCAGAAAGGCAGGACAGCCCACGGAGTCAAGGGAGCCTTGTTAAGCTGATGGGCGGGATGTCAATGGCCAACAGCCAATCTTCACAAGTGTATCCTCTTTCCCAAACCATGGAAAACACAGAACCACAGAGCATAGGGCACTTCCACACATGGGCGTTGACCTTGGGAAAATCAAAAAATCAACCAGACACAGGGACCCCAAAGTTGAGGGCTGCTGTCTTGACAAGAACCTCCACTCCGGTACACGTTTCATATCCCAGGAAAGAGCCAAGTGGACAAAGACGAGTGGACAAGTGGACAAAGACAAGTGGACAAGTGGACAAGTGGTGCTACGTAGGTCCAATGGAGTGTCACTCAGCCATGAAATCCACGTCATGAGGCTGGTAGCAGCATCCTGAGTGGATTTAGGTACGATCATCCTCAGTGAAATAAGTCCCACAAAAAAAGAAACTTATGATATCACTTATCGAGGGAATGTAAAAATCGCTCCCCATGCACGGAATCCCCAAACAGAACAGAGTCACGCTTTTAGAAAACACACTTATGCCTGCTTCAGGGGAAAGGTGAGGTGGGGTGACGCATAAAACTCGAGTTTGAAATGAGCACAGATACCCTTCCGAAAACCGAATATGGAATGGACACGACCTACTCCTTGCTCAATCAACTGGACTCACCAGACCCTGTTCGTCGCACAAGTATCTATCCGACTAGTAAGCATCTTAAAAGCTAAGTCTTGATATCTCTGTGTAAGTGCATCAAGTGTGTGTAAAGCGGCCTAAAACCAGCAGGGAAAATCAGCTCAGACCCATTCTGAGGATACATTTCCAACATAAAGAAGAAACAAGCAGGGCAAAACAGAGAGAACTTCTTCCAAAATGCGTTCAGGGACTGGCATGCAACCAGGATTGACCACATCTACAGCCCCAGCGGCAGAAGACATAAGGCTGGACACTCTTGGGGCTGAGACGATTGGTGAGGTTGGGAAAGCAAATGCAGACCCTTGAAAGGAATCCTGCGTGCTCCCCATTCCATGGGTCCCAACTCTCCAGGTTCAACGCAATCTTCCGACAGCGAAAGCACTCATTGGAAACCCAGCGGATGCTACACCGTGGGATCGGGAAAGCTTTCTGAAACTCACCTCAGTTTTCATCTCCTGGTGCTCGTGTTCTCCATTCAGGCCCCCTTACTAACAATCTCCCCACTTGGAGACTCGGCGCCTTTCCATGCCTCTTTCGTACCGTCTGCAATTTGTCCGCAGGATGAACTGCAAGAGGGGGAACCAATGAGAGACTCGCTGGAGGTGTTTGGTCGGGCACATGTCACTCTCATTTCCCATCACGAAGAAGAATTCACCAGCGGTTCAGCCTGCCACCCCGGATCGACAATAGGGCGTGAAGCCATCCAGCCGTGTTGCGTCCCACTCACAAAAAAGCGACTTGGGAAATGGAGCTCAGGGGCACTGCACTTCCCAAACCTGCAGAGTTCTAAACGATAACTATCGCCCCAAAATATATTGAGGTCAGGCTACGAAGAGGCGCTGAACGCAAGGCAGAACTGCAGGAAACGGATGTCAACGGGTACATCGGAATGGCCCCGATAGCACATGAAAAGCGCCAGAACGTGGACAATGATGCGGTTGGCCAAAAAGGGCGTATGCGTTTTTTCCTGAATATATTCAGGAAAAAACGCATACGCCCTTTTTGGCCAACCAAGCAACCTGGGAGAGCAAATCAGCACTACAAAGAAATCTCTCGCCCCCCCCGGGGCAAAAGGGCCAGGCGAAAAAAGTCTAAAAACCAGAAAGGCAGGACAGGCCACGGAGTCAAGGGAGCCTTGTTAAGCTGATGGGCGGGATGTCAATGGCCAACAGCCAATCTTCACAAGTGTATCCTCTTTCCCAAACCATGTAAAACACAGAACCACAGAGCATAGGGCACTTCCACACATGGGCGTTGACCTTGGGAAAATCAAAAAATCAACCAGACACAGGGACCCCAAAGTTGAGGGCTGCTGTCTTGACAAGAACCTCCACTCCGGTACACGTTTCATATCCCAGGAAAGAGCCAAGTGGACAAAGACGAGTGGACAAGTGGACAAAGACAAGTGGACAAGTGGACAAGTGGTGCTACGTAGGTCCAATGGAGTGTCACTCAGCCATGAAATCCACGTCATGAGGCTGGTAGCAGCATCCTGAGTGGATTTAGGTACGATCATCCTCAGTGAAATAAGTCCCACAAAAAAAGAAACTTATGATATCACTTATCGAGGGAATGTAAAAATCGCTCCCCATGCACTGAATCCCCAAACAGAACAGAGTCACGCTTTTAGAAAACACACTTATGCCTGCTTCAGGGGAAAGGTGAGGTGGGGTGACGCATAAAACTCGAGTTTGAAATGAGCACAGATACCCTTCCGAAAACCGAATATGGAATGGACACGACCTACTCCTTGCTCAATCAACTGGACTCACCAGACCCTGTTCGTCGCACAAGTATCTATCCGACTAGTAAGCATCTTAAAATCTAAGTCTTGATATCTCTGTGTAAGTGCATCAAGTGTGTGTAAAGCGGCCTAAAACCAGCAGGGAAAATCAGCTCAGACCCATTCTGAGGATACATTTCCAACATAAAGAAGAAACAAGCAGGGCAAAACAGAGAGAACTTCTTCCAAAATGCGTTCAGGGACTGGCATGCAACCAGGATTGACCACATCTACAGCCCCAGCGGCAGAAGACATAAGGCTGGACACTCTTGGGGCTGAGACGATTGGTGAGGTTGGGAAAGCAAATGCAGACCCTTGAAAGGAATCCTGCGTGCTCCCCATTCCATGGGTCCCAACTCTCCAGGTTCAACGCAATCTTCCGACAGCGAAAGCACTCATTGGAAACCCAGCGGATGCTACACCGTGGGATCGGGAAAGCTTTCTGAAACTCACCTCAGTTTTCATCTCCTGGTGCTCGTGTTCTCCATTCAGGCCCCCTTACTAACAATCTCCCCACTTGGAGACTCGGCGCCTTTCCATGCCTCTTTCGTACCGTCTGCAATTTGTCCGCAGGATGAACTGCAAGAGGGGGAACCAATGAGAGACTCGCTGGAGGTGTTTGGTCGGGCACATGTCACTCTCATTTCCCATCACGAAGAAGAATTCACCAGCGGTTCAGCCTGCCACCCCGGATCGACAATAGGGCGTGAAGCCATCCAGCCGTGTTGCGTCCTACTCACAAAAAAGCGACTTGGGAAATGGAGCTCAGGGGCACTGCACTTCCCAAACCTGCAGAGTTCTAAACGATAACTATCGCCCCAAAATATATTGAGGTCAGGCTACGAAGAGGCGCTGAACGCAAGGCAGAACTGCAGGAAACGGATGTCAACGGCTACATCGGAATGGCCCCGATAGCACATGAAAAGCGCCAGAACGTGGACAATGATGCGGTTGGCCAAAAAGGGCGTATGCGTTTTTTCCTGAATATATTCAGGAAAAAACGCATACGCCCTTTTTGGCCAACCAAGCAACCTGGGAGAGCAAATCAGCACTACAAAGAAATCTCTCGCCCCCCCCGGGGCAAAAGGGCCAGGCGAAAAAAGTCTAAAAACCAGAAAGGCAGGACAGGCCACGGAGTCAAGGGAGCCTTGTTAAGCTGATGGGCGGGATGTCAATGGCCAACAGCCAATCTTCACAAGTGTATCCTCTTTCCCAAGCCATGTAACACACAGAACCAGAGAGCATAGGGCACTTCCACACATGGGCGTTGACCTTGGGAAAATCAAAAAATCAACCAGACACAGGGACCCCAAAGTTGAGGGCTGCTGTCTTGACAAGAACCTCCACTCCGGTACACGTTTCATATCCCAGGAAAGAGCCAAGTGGACAAAGACGAGTGGACAAGTGGACAAAGACAAGTGGACAAGTGGACAAGTGGTGCTACGTAGGTCCAATGGAGTGTCACTCAGCCATGAAATCCACGTCATGAGGCTGGTAGCAGCATCCTGAGTGGATTTAGGTACGATCATCCTCAGTGAAATAAGTCCCACAAAAAAAGAAACTTATGATATCACTTATCGAGGGAATGTAAAAATCGCTCCCCATGCACGGAATCCCCAAACAGAACAGAGTCACGCTTTTAGAAAACACACTTATGCCTGCTTCAGGGGAAAGGTGAGGTGGGGTGACGCATAAAACTCGAGTTTGAAATGAGCACAGATACCCTTCCGAAAACCGAATATGGAATGGACACGACCTACTCCTTGCTCAATCAACTGGACTCACCAGACCCTGTTCGTCGCACAAGTATCTATCCGACTAGTAAGCATCTTAAAAGCTAAGTCTTGATATCTCTGTGTAAGTGCATCAAGTGTGTGTAAAGCGGCCTAAAACCAGCAGGGAAAATCAGCTCAGACCCATTCTGAGGATACATTTCCAACATAAAGAAGAAACAAGCAGGGCAAAACAGAGAGAACTTCTTCCAAAATGCGTTCAGGGACTGGCATGCAACCAGGATTGACCACATCTACAGCCCCAGCGGCAGAAGACATAAGGCTGGACACTCTTGGGGCTGAGACGATTGGTGAGGTTGGGAAAGCAAATGCAGACCCTTGAAAGGAATCCTGCGTGCTCCCCATTCCATGGGTCCCAACTCTCCAGGTTCAACGCAATCTTCCGACAGCGAAAGCACTCATTGGAAACCCAGCGGATGCTACACCGTGGGATCGGGAAAGCTTTCTGAAACTCACCTCAGTTTTCATCTCCTGGTGCTCGTGTTCTCCATTCAGGCCCCCTTACTAACAATCTCCCCACTTGGAGACTCGGCGCCTTTCCATGCCTCTTTCGTACCGTCTGCAATTTGTCCGCAGGATGAACTGCAAGAGGGGGAACCAATGAGAGACTCGCTGGAGGTGTTTGGTCGGGCACATGTCACTCTCATTTCCCATCACGAAGAAGAATTCACCAGCGGTTCAGCCTGCCACCCCGGATCGACAATAGGGCGTGAAGCCATCCAGCCGTGTTGCGTCCCACTCACAAAAAAGCGACTTGGGAAATGGAGCTCAGGGGCACTGCACTTCCCAAACCTGCAGAGTTCTAAACGATAACTATCGCCCCAAAATATATTGAGGTCAGGCTACGAAGAGGCGCTGAACGCAAGGCAGAACTGCAGGAAACGGATGTCAACGGCTACATCGGAATGGCCCCGATAGCACATGAAAAGCGCCAGAACGTGGACAATGATGCGGTTGGCCAAAAAGGGCGTATGCGTTTTTTCCTGAATATATTCAGGAAAAAACGCATACGCCCTTTTTGGCCAACCAAGCAACCTGGGAGAACAAATCAGCACTACAAAGAAATCTCTCGCCCCCCCCCCGGGGCAAAAGGGCCAGGCGAAAAAAGTCTAAAAACCAGAAAGGCAGGACAGCCCACGGAGTCAAGGGAGCCTTGTTAAGCTGATGGGCGGGATGTCAATGGCCAACAGCCAATCTTCACAAGTGTATCCTCTTTCCCAAACCATGTAAAACACAGAACCACAGAGCATAGGGCACTTCCACACATGGGCGTTGACCTTGGGAAAATCAAAAAATCAACCAGACACAGGGACCCCAAAGTTGAGGGCTGCTGTCTTGACAAGAACCTCCACTCCGGTACACGTTTCATATCCCAGGAAAGAGCCAAGTGGACAAAGACGAGTGGACAAGTGGACAAAGACAAGTGGACAAGTGGACAAGTGGTGCTACGTAGGTCCAATGGAGTGTCACTCAGCCATGAAATCCACGTCATGAGGCTGGTAGCAGCATCCTGAGTGGATTTAGGTACGATCATCCTCAGTGAAATAAGTCCCACAAAAAAAGAAACTTATGATATCACTTATCGAGGGAATGTAAAAATCGCTCCCCATGCACGGAATCCCCAAACAGAACAGAGTCACGCTTTTAGAAAACACACTTATGCCTGCTTCAGGGGAAAGGTGAGGTGGGGTGACGCATAAAACTCGAGTTTGAAATGAGCACAGATACCCTTCCGAAAACCGAATATGGAATGGACACGACCTACTCCTTGCTCAATCAACTGGACTCACCAGACCCTGTTCATCGCACAAGTATCTATCCGACTAGTAAGCATCTTAAAAGCTAAGTCTTGATATCTCTGTGTAAGTGCATCAAGTGTGTGTAAAGCGGCCTAAAACCAGCAGGGAAAATCAGCTCAGACCCATTCTGAGGATACATTTCCAACATAAAGAAGAAACAAGCAGGGCAAAACAGAGAGAACTTCTTCCAAAATGCGTTCAGGGACTGGCATGCAACCAGGATTGACCACATCTACAGCCCCAGCGGCAGAAGACATAAGGCTGGACACTCTTGGGGCTGAGACGATTGGTGAGGTTGGGAAAGCAAATGCAGACCCTTGAAAGGAATCCTGCGTGCTCCCCATTCCATGGGTCCCAACTCTCCAGGTTCAACGCAATCTTCCGACAGCGAAAGCACTCATTGGAAACCCAGCGGATGCTACACCGTGGGATCGGGAAAGCTTTCTGAAACTCACCTCAGTTTTCATCTCCTGGTGCTCGTGTTCTCCATTCAGGCCCCCTTACTAACAATCTCCCCACTTGGAGACTCGGCGCCTTTCCATGCCTCTTTCGTACCGTCTGCAATTTGTCCGCAGGATGAACTGCAAGAGGGGGAACCAATGAGAGACTCGCTGGAGGTGTTTGGTCGGGCACATGTCACTCTCATTTCCCATCACGAAGAAGAATTCACCAGCGGTTCAGCCTGCCACCCCGGATCGACAATAGGGCGTGAAGCCATCCAGCCGTGTTGCGTCCCACTCACAAAAAAGCGACTTGGGAAATGGAGCTCAGGGGCACTGCACTTCCCAAACCTGCAGAGTTCTAAACGATAACTATCGCCCCAAAATATATTGAGGTCAGGCTACGAAGAGGCGCTGAACGCAAGGCAGAACTGCAGGAAACGGATGTCAACGGCTACATCGGAATGGCCCCGATAGCACATGAAAAGCGCCAGAACGTGGACAATGATGCGGTTGGCCAAAAAGGGCGTATGCGTTTTTGCCTGAATATATTCAGGAAAAAACGCATACGCCCTTTTTGGCCAAGCAAGCAACCTGGGAGAGCAAATCAGCACTACAAAGAAATCTCTCGCCCCCCCCGGGGCAAAAGGGCCAGGCGAAAAAAGTCTAAAAACCAGAAAGGCAGGACAGGCCACGGAGTCAAGGGAGCCTTGTTAAGCTGATGGGCGGGATGTCAATGGCCAACAGCCAATCTTCACAAGTGTATCCTCTTTCCCAAACCATGGAAAACACAGAACCACAGAGCATAGGGCACTTCCACACATGGGCGTTGACCTTGGGAAAATCAAAAAATCAACCAGACACAGGGACCCCAAAGTTGAGGGCTGCTGTCTTGACAAGAACCTCCACTCCGGTACACGTTTCATATCCCAGGAAAGAGCCAAGTGGACAAAGACGAGTGGACAAGTGGACAAAGACAAGTGGACAAGTGGACAAGTGGTGCTACGTAGGTCCAATGGAGTGTCACTCAGCCATGAAATCCACGTCATGAGGCTGGTAGCAGCATCCTGAGTGGATTTAGGTACGATCATCCTCAGTGAAATAAGTCCCACAAAAAAAGAAACTTATGATATCACTTATCGAGGGAATGTAAAAATCGCTCCCCATGCACGGAATCCCCAAACAGAACAGAGTCACGCTTTTAGAAAACACACTTATGCCTGCTTCAGGGGAAAGGTGAGGTGGGGTGACGCATAAAACTCGAGTTTGAAATGAGCACAGATACCCTTCCGAAAACCGAATATGGAATGGACACGACCTACTCCTTGCTCAATCAACTGGACTCACCAGACCCTGTTCGTCGCACAAGTATCTATCCGACTAGTAAGCATCTTAAAAGCTAAGTCTTGATATCTCTGTGTAAGTGCATCAAGTGTGTGTAAAGCGGCCTAAAACCAGCAGGGAAAATCAGCTCAGACCCATTCTGAGGATACATTTCCAACATAAAGAAGAAACAAGCAGGGCAAAACAGAGAGAACTTCTTCCAAAATGCGTTCAGGGACTGGCATGCAACCAGGATTGACCACATCTACAGCCCCAGCGGCAGAAGACATAAGGCTGGACACTCTTGGGGCTGAGACGATTGGTGAGGTTGGGAAAGCAAATGCAGACCCTTGAAAGGAATCCTGCGTGCTCCCCATTCCATGGGTCCCAACTCTCCAGGTTCAACGCAATCTTCCGACAGCGAAAGCACTCATTGGAAACCCAGCGGATGCTACACCGTGGGATCGGGAAAGCTTTCTGAAACTCACCTCAGTTTTCATCTCCTGGTGCTCGTGTTCTCCATTCAGGCCCCCTTACTAACAATCTCCCCACTTGGAGACTCGGCGCCTTTCCATGCCTCTTTCGTACCGTCTGCAATTTGTCCGCAGGATGAACTGCAAGAGGGGGAACCAATGAGAGACTCGCTGGAGGTGTTTGGTCGGGCACATGTCACTCTCATTTCCCATCACGAAGAAGAATTCACCAGCGGTTCAGCCTGCCACCCCGGATCGACAATAGGGCGTGAAGCCATCCAGCCGTGTTGCGTCCCACTCACAAAAAAGCGACTTGGGAAATGGAGCTCAGGGGCACTGCACTTCCCAAACCTGCAGAGTTCTAAACGATAACTATCGCCCCAAAATATATTGAGGTCAGGCTACGAAGAGGCGCTGAACGCAAGGCAGAACTGCAGGAAACGGATGTCAACGGGTACATCGGAATGGCCCCGATAGCACATGAAAAGCGCCAGAACGTGGACAATGATGCGGTTGGCCAAAAAGGGCGTATGCGTTTTTTCCTGAATATATTCAGGAAAAAACGCATACGCCCTTTTTGGCCAACCAAGCAACCTGGGAGAGCAAATCAGCACTACAAAGAAATCTCTCGCCCCCCCCGGGGCAAAAGGGCCAGGCGAAAAAAGTCTAAAAACCAGAAAGGCAGGACAGGCCACGGAGTCAAGGGAGCCTTGTTAAGCTGATGGGCGGGATGTCAATGGCCAACAGCCAATCTTCACAAGTGTATCCTCTTTCCCAAACCATGTAAAACACAGAACCACAGAGCATAGGGCACTTCCACACATGGGCGTTGACCTTGGGAAAATCAAAAAATCAACCAGACACAGGGACCCCAAAGTTGAGGGCTGCTGTCTTGACAAGAACCTCCACTCCGGTACACGATTCATATCCCAGGAAAGAGCCAAGTGGACAAAGACGAGTGGACAAGTGGACAAAGACAAGTGGACAAGTGGACAAGTGGTGCTACGTAGGTCCAATGGAGTGTCACTCAGCCATGAAATCCACGTCATGAGGCTGGTAGCAGCATCCTGAGTGGATTTAGGTACGATCATCCTCAGTGAAATAAGTCCCACAAAAAAAGAAACTTATGATATCACTTATCGAGGGAATGTAAAAATCGCTCCCCATGCACGGAATCCCCAAACAGAACAGAGTCACGCTTTTAGAAAACACACTTATGCCTGCTTCAGGGGAAAGGTGAGGTGGGGTGACGCATAAAACTCGAGTTTGAAATGAGCACAGATACCCTTCCGAAAACCGAATATGGAATGGACACGACCTACTCCTTGCTCAATCAACTGGACTCACCAGACCCTGTTCGTCGCACAAGTATCTATCCGACTAGTAAGCATCTTAAAATCTAAGTCTTGATATCTCTGTGTAAGTGCATCAAGTGTGTGTAAAGCGGCCTAAAACCAGCAGGGAAAATCAGCTCAGACCCATTCTGAGGATACATTTCCAACATAAAGAAGAAACAAGCAGGGCAAAA
The DNA here is from genome assembly GCF_026419965.1 of Kogia breviceps. Taxonomy (NCBI): domain Eukaryota; kingdom Metazoa; phylum Chordata; class Mammalia; order Artiodactyla; family Physeteridae; genus Kogia; species Kogia breviceps. Next base: position 498,492 of record NC_081325.1, on the reverse strand, counting down.
CAGAGAGAACTTCTTCCAAAATGCGTTCAGGGACTGGCATGCAACCAGGATTGACCACATCTACAGCCCCAGCGGCAGAAGACATAAGGCTGGACACTCTTGGGGCTGAGACGGTTGGTGAGGTTGGGAAAGCAAATGCAGACCCTTGAAAGGAATCCTGCGTGCTCCCCATTCCATGGGTCCCAACTCTCCAGGTTCAACGCAATCTTCCGACAGCGAAAGCACTCATTGGAAACCCAGCGGATGCTACACCGTGGGATCGGGAAAGCTTTCTGAAACTCACCTCAGTTTTCATCTCCTGGTGCTCGTGTTCTCCATTCAGGCCCCCTTACTAACAATCTCCCCACTTGGAGACTCGGCGCCTTTCCATGCCTCTTTCGTACCGTCTGCAATTTGTCCGCAGGATGAACTGCAAGAGGGGGAACCAATGAGAGACTCGCTGGAGGTGTTTGGTCGGGCACATGTCACTCTCATTTCCCATCACGAAGAAGAATTCACCAGCGGTTCAGCCTGCCACCCCGGATCGACAATAGGGCGTGAAGCCATCCAGCCGTGTTGCGTCCCACTCACAAAAAAGCGACTTGGGAAATGGAGCTCAGGGGCACTGCACTTCCCAAACCTGCAGAGTTCTAACCGATAACTATCGCCCCAAAATATATTGAGGTCAGGCTACGAAGAGGCGTTGAACGCAAGGCAGAACTGCAGGAAACGGATGTCAACGGCTACATCGGAATGGCCCCGATAGCACATGAAAAGCGCCAGAACGTGGACAATGATGCGGTTGGCCAAAAAGGGCGTATGCGTTTTTTCCTGAATATATTCAGGAAAAAACGCATACGCCCTTTTTGGCCAACCAAGCAACCTGGGAGAGCAAATCAGCACTACAAAGAAATCTCTCGCCCCCCCCCCCGGGGCAAAAGGGCCAGGCGAAAAAAGTCTAAAAACCAGAAAGGCAGGACAGCCCACGGAGTCAAGGGAGCCTTGTTAAGCTGATGGGCGGGATGTCAATGGCCAACAGCCAATCTTCACAAGTGTATCCTCTTTCCCAAACCATGGAAAACACAGAACCACAGAGCATAGGGCACTTCCACACATGGGCGTTGACCTTGGGAAAATCAAAAAATCAACCAGACACAGGGACCCCAAAGTTGAGGGCTGCTGTCTTGACAAGAACCTCCACTCCGGTACACGTTTCATATCCCAGGAAAGAGCCAAGTGGACAAAGACGAGTGGACAAGTGGACAAAGACAAGTGGACAAGTGGACAAGTGGTGCTACGTAGGTCCAATGGAGTGTCACTCAGCCATGAAATCCACGTCATGAGGCTGGTAGCAGCATCCTGAGTGGATTTAGGTACGATCATCCTCAGTGAAATAAGTCCCACAAAAAAAGAAACTTATGATATCACTTATCGAGGGAATGTAAAAATCGCTCCCCATGCACGGAATCCCCAAACAGAACAGAGTCACGCTTTTAGAAAACACACTTATGCCTGCTTCAGGGGAAAGGTGAGGTGGGGTGACGCATAAAACTCGAGTTTGAAATGAGCACAGATACCCTTCCGAAAACCGAATATGGAATGGACACGACCTACTCCTTGCTCAATCAACTGGACTCACCAGACCCTGTTCGTCGCACAAGTATCTATCCGACTAGTAAGCATCTTAAAAGCTAAGTCTTGATATCTCTGTGTAAGTGCATCAAGTGTGTGTAAAGCGGCCTAAAACCAGCAGGGAAAATCAGCTCAGACCCATTCTGAGGATACATTTCCAACATAAAGAAGAAACAAGCAGGGCAAAACAGAGAGAACTTCTTCCAAAATGCGTTCAGGGACTGGCATGCAACCAGGATTGACCACATCTACAGCCCCAGCGGCAGAAGACATAAGGCTGGACACTCTTGGGGCTGAGACGATTGGTGAGGTTGGGAAAGCAAATGCAGACCCTTGAAAGGAATCCTGCGTGCTCCCCATTCCATGGGTCCCAACTCTCCAGGTTCAACGCAATCTTCCGACAGCGAAAGCACTCATTGGAAACCCAGCGGATGCTACACCGTGGGATCGGGAAAGCTTTCTGAAACTCACCTCAGTTTTCATCTCCTGGTGCTCGTGTTCTCCATTCAGGCCCCCTTACTAACAATCTCCCCACTTGGAGACTCGGCGCCTTTCCATGCCTCTTTCGTACCGTCTGCAATTTGTCCGCAGGATGAACTGCAAGAGGGGGAACCAATGAGAGACTCGCTGGAGGTGTTTGGTCGGGCACATGTCACTCTCATTTCCCATCACGAAGAAGAATTCACCAGCGGTTCAGCCTGCCACCCCGGATCGACAATAGGGCGTGAAGCCATCCAGCCGTGTTGCGTCCCACTCACAAAAAAGCGACTTGGGAAATGGAGCTCAGGGGCACTGCACTTCCCAAACCTGCAGAGTTCTAAACGATAACTATCGCCCCAAAATATATTGAGGTCAGGCTACGAAGAGGCGCTGAACGCAAGGCAGAACTGCAGGAAACGGATGTCAACGGCTACATCGGAATGGCCCCGATAGCACATGAAAAGCGCCAGAACGTGGACAATGATGCGGTTGGCCAAAAAGGGCGTATGCGTTTTTTCCTGAATATATTCAGGAAAAAACGCATACGCCCTTTTTGGCCAACCAAGCAACCTGGGAGAGCAAATCAGCACTACAAAGAAATCTCTCGCCCCCCCCGGGGCAAAAGGGCCAGGCGAAAAAAGTCTAAAAACCAGAAAGGCAGGACAGGCCACGGAGTCAAGGGAGCCTTGTTAAGCTGATGGGCGGGATGTCAATGGCCAACAGCCAATCTTCACAAGTGTATCCTCTTTCCCAAACCATGTAAAACACAGAACCACAGAGCATAGGGCACTTCCACACATGGGCGTTGACCTTGGGAAAATCAAAAAATCAACCAGACACAGGGACCCCAAAGTTGAGGGCTGCTGTCTTGACAAGAACCTCCACTCCGGTACACGTTTCATATCCCAGGAAAGAGCCAAGTGGACAAAGACGAGTGGACAAGTGGACAAAGACAAGTGGACAAGTGGACAAGTGGTGCTACGTAGGTCCAATGGAGTGTCACTCAGCCATGAAATCCACGTCATGAGGCTGGTAGCAGCATCCTGAGTGGATTTAGGTACGATCATCCTCAGTGAAATAAGTCCCACAAAAAAAGAAACTTATGATATCACTTATCGAGGGAATGTAAAAATCGCTCCCCATGCACTGAATCCCCAAACAGAACAGAGTCACGCTTTTAGAAAACACACTTATGCCTGCTTCAGGGGAAAGGTGAGGTGGGGTGACGCATAAAACTCGAGTTTGAAATGAGCACAGATACCCTTCCGAAAACCGAATATGGAATGGACACGACCTACTCCTTGCTCAATCAACTGGACTCACCAGACCCTGTTCGTCGCACAAGTATCTATCCGACTAGTAAGCATCTTAAAATCTAAGTCTTGATATCTCTGTGTAAGTGCATCAAGTGTGTGTAAAGCGGCCTAAAACCAGCAGGGAAAATCAGCTCAGACCCATTCTGAGGATACATTTCCAACATAAAGAAGAAACAAGCAGGGCAAAACAGAGAGAACTTCTTCCAAAATGCGTTCAGGGACTGGCATGCAACCAGGATTGACCACATCTACAGCCCCAGCGGCAGAAGACATAAGGCTGGACACTCTTGGGGCTGAGACGATTGGTGAGGTTGGGAAAGCAAATGCAGACCCTTGAAAGGAATCCTGCGTGCTCCCCATTCCATGGGTCCCAACTCTCCAGGTTCAACGCAATCTTCCGACAGCGAAAGCACTCATTGGAAACCCAGCGGATGCTACACCGTGGGATCGGGAAAGCTTTCTGAAACTCACCTCAGTTTTCATCTCCTGGTGCTCGTGTTCTCCATTCAGGCCCCCTTACTAACAATCTCCCCACTTGGAGACTCGGCGCCTTTCCATGCCTCTTTCGTACCGTCTGCAATTTGTCCGCAGGATGAACTGCAAGAGGGGGAACCAATGAGAGACTCGCTGGAGGTGTTTGGTCGGGCACATGTCACTCTCATTTCCCATCACGAAGAAGAATTCACCAGCGGTTCAGCCTGCCACCCCGGATCGACAATAGGGCGTGAAGCCATCCAGCCGTGTTGCGTCCCACTCACAAAAAAGCGACTTGGGAAATGGAGCTCAGGGGCACTGCACTTCCCAAACCTGCAGAGTTCTAAACGATAACTATCGCCCCAAAATATATTGAGGTCAGGCTACGAAGAGGCGTTGAACGCAAGGCAGAACTGCAGGAAACGGATGTCAACGGCTACATCGGAATGGCCCCGATAGCACATGAAAAGCGCCAGAACGTGGACAATGATGCGGTTGGCCAAAAAGGGCGTATGCGTTTTTTCCTGAATATATTCAGGAAAAAACGCATACGCCCTTTTTGGCCAACCAAGCAACCTGGGAGAACAAATCAGCACTACAAAGAAATCTCTCGCCCCCCCCCGGGGCAAAAGGGCCAGGCGAAAAAAGTCTAAAAACCAGAAAGGCAGGACAGGCCACGGAGTCAAGGGAGCCTTGTTAAGCTGATGGGCGGGATGTCAATGGCCAACAGCCAATCTTCACAAGTGTATCCTCTTTCCCAAACCATGTAAAACACAGAACCACAGAGCATAGGGCACTTCCACACATGGGCGTTGACCTTGGGAAAATCAAAAAATCAACCAGACACAGGGACCCCAAAGTTGAGGGCTGCTGTCTTGACAAGAACCTCCACTCCGGTACACGTTTCATATCCCAGGAAAGAGCCAAGTGGACAAAGACGAGTGGACAAGTGGACAAAGACAAGTGGACAAGTGGACAAGTGGTGCTACGTAGGTCCAATGGAGTGTCACTCAGCCATGAAATCCACGTCATGAGGCTGGTAGCAGCATCCTGAGTGGATTTAGGTACGATCATCCTCAGTGAAATAAGTCCCACAAAAAAAGAAACTTATGATATCACTTATCGAGGGAATGTAAAAATCGCTCCCCATGCACGGAATCCCCAAACAGAACAGAGTCACGCTTTTAGAAAACACACTTATGCCTGCTTCAGGGGAAAGGTGAGGTGGGGTGACGCATAAAACTCGAGTTTGAAATGAGCACAGATACCCTTCCGAAAACCGAATATGGAATGGACACGACCTACTCCTTGCTCAATCAACTGGACTCACCAGACCCTGTTCATCGCACAAGTATCTATCCGACTAGTAAGCATCTTAAAAGCTAAGTCTTGATATCTCTGTGTAAGTGCATCAAGTGTGTGTAAAGCGGCCTAAAACCAGCAGGGAAAATCAGCTCAGACCCATTCTGAGGATACATTTCCAACATAAAGAAGAAACAAGCAGGGCAAAACAGAGAGAACTTCTTCCAAAATGCGTTCAGGGACTGGCATGCAACCAGGATTGACCACATCTACAGCCCCAGCGGCAGAAGACATAAGGCTGGACACTCTTGGGGCTGAGACGATTGGTGAGGTTGGGAAAGCAAATGCAGACCCTTGAAAGGAATCCTGCGTGCTCCCCATTCCATGGGTCCCAACTCTCCAGGTTCAACGCAATCTTCCGACAGCGAAAGCACTCATTGGAAACCCAGCGGATGCTACACCGTGGGATCGGGAAAGCTTTCTGAAACTCACCTCAGTTTTCATCTCCTGGTGCTCGTGTTCTCCATTCAGGCCCCCTTACTAACAATCTCCCCACTTGGAGACTCGGCGCCTTTCCATGCCTCTTTCGTACCGTCTGCAATTTGTCCGCAGGATGAACTGCAAGAGGGGGAACCAATGAGAGACTCGCTGGAGGTGTTTGGTCGGGCACATGTCACTCTCATTTCCCATCACGAAGAAGAATTCACCAGCGGTTCAGCCTGCCACCCCGGATCGACAATAGGGCGTGAAGCCATCCAGCCGTGTTGCGTCCCACTCACAAAAAAGCGACTTGGGAAATGGAGCTCAGGGGCACTGCACTTCCCAAACCTGCAGAGTTCTAAACGATAACTATCGCCCCAAAATATATTGAGGTCAGGCTACGAAGAGGCGCTGAACGCAAGGCAGAACTGCAGGAAACGGATGTCAACGGCTACATCGGAATGGCCCCGATAGCACATGAAAAGCGCCAGAACGTGGACAATGATGCGGTTGGCCAAAAAGGGCGTATGCGTTTTTTCCTGAATATATTCAGGAAAAAACGCATACGCCCTTTTTGGCCAACCAAGCAACCTGGGAGAGCAAATCAGCACTACAAAGAAATCTCTCGCCCCCCCCGGGGCAAAAGGGCCAGGCGAAAAAAGTCTAAAAACCAGAAAGGCAGGACAGGCCACGGAGTCAAGGGAGCCTTGTTAAGCTGATGGGCGGGATGTCAATGGCCAACAGCCAATCTTCACAAGTGTATCCTCTTTCCCAAGCCATGTAACACACAGAACCAGAGAGCATAGGGCACTTCCACACATGGGCGTTGACCTTGGGAAAATCAAAAAATCAACCAGACACAGGGACCCCAAAGTTGAGGGCTGCTGTCTTGACAAGAACCTCCACTCCGGTACACGTTTCATATCCCAGGAAAGAGCCAAGTGGACAAAGACGAGTGGACAAGTGGACAAAGACAAGTGGACAAGTGGACAAGTGGTGCTACGTAGGTCCAATGGAGTGTCACTCAGCCATGAAATCCACGTCATGAGGCTGGTAGCAGCATCCTGAGTGGATTTAGGTACGATCATCCTCAGTGAAATAAGTCCCACAAAAAAAGAAACTTATGATATCACTTATCGAGGGAATGTAAAAATCGCTCCCCATGCACGGAATCCCCAAACAGAACAGAGTCACGCTTTTAGAAAACACACTTATGCCTGCTTCAGGGGAAAGGTGAGGTGGGGTGACGCATAAAACTCGAGTTTGAAATGAGCACAGATACCCTTCCGAAAACCGAATATGGAATGGACACGACCTACTCCTTGCTCAATCAACTGGACTCACCAGACCCTGTTCGTCGCACAAGTATCTATCCGACTAGTAAGCATCTTAAAATCTAAGTCTTGATATCTCTGTGTAAGTGCATCAAGTGTGTGTAAAGCGGCCTAAAACCAGCAGGGAAAATCAGCTCAGACCCATTCTGAGGATACATTTCCAACATAAAGAAGAAACAAGCAGGGCAAAACAGAGAGAACTTCTTCCAAAATGCGTTCAGGGACTGGCATGCAACCAGGATTGACCACATCTACAGCCCCAGCGGCAGAAGACATAAGGCTGGACACTCTTGGGGCTGAGACGATTGGTGAGGTTGGGAAAGCAAATGCAGACCCTTGAAAGGAATCCTGCGTGCTCCCCATTCCATGGGTCCCAACTCTCCAGGTTCAACGCAATCTTCCGACAGCGAAAGCACTCATTGGAAACCCAGCGGATGCTACACCGTGGGATCGGGAAAGCTTTCTGAAACTCACCTCAGTTTTCATCTCCTGGTGCTCGTGTTCTCCATTCAGGCCCCCTTACTAACAATCTCCCCACTTGGAGACTCGGCGCCTTTCCATGCCTCTTTCGTACCGTCTGCAATTTGTCCGCAGGATGAACTGCAAGAGGGGGAACCAATGAGAGACTCGCTGGAGGTGTTTGGTCGGGCACATGTCACTCTCATTTCCCATCACGAAGAAGAATTCACCAGCGGTTCAGCCTGCCACCCCGGATCGACAATAGGGCGTGAAGCCATCCAGCCGTGTTGCGTCCCACTCACAAAAAAGCGACTTGGGAAATGGAGCTCAGGGGCACTGCACTTCCCAAACCTGCAGAGTTCTAAACGATAACTATCGCCCCAAAATATATTGAGGTCAGGCTACGAAGAGGCGTTGAACGCAAGGCAGAACTGCAGGAAACGGATGTCAACGGCTACATCGGAATGGCCCCGATAGCACATGAAAAGCGCCAGAACGTGGACAATGATGCGGTTGGCCAAAAAGGGCGTATGCGTTTTTTCCTGAATATATTCAGGAAAAAACGCATACGCCCTTTTTGGCCAACCAAGCAACCTGGGAGAACAAATCAGCACTACAAAGAAATCTCTCGCCCCCCCCCGGGGCAAAAGGGCCAGGCGAAAAAAGTCTAAAAACCAGAAAGGCAGGACAGCCCACGGAGTCAAGGGAGCCTTGTTAAGCTGATGGGCGGGATGTCAATGGCCAACAGCCAATCTTCACAAGTGTATCCTCTTTCCCAAACCATGGAAAACACAGAACCACAGAGCATAGGGCACTTCCACACATGGGCGTTGACCTTGGGAAAATCAAAAAATCAACCAGACACAGGGACCCCAAAGTTGAGGGCTGCTGTCTTGACAAGAACCTCCACTCCGGTACACGTTTCATATCCCAGGAAAGAGCCAAGTGGACAAAGACGAGTGGACAAGTGGACAAAGACAAGTGGACAAGTGGACAAGTGGTGCTACGTAGGTCCAATGGAGTGTCACTCAGCCATGAAATCCACGTCATGAGGCTGGTAGCAGCATCCTGAGTGGATTTAGGTACGATCATCCTCAGTGAAATAAGTCCCACAAAAAAAGAAACTTATGATATCACTTATCGAGGGAATGTAAAAATCGCTCCCCATGCACGGAATCCCCAAACAGAACAGAGTCACGCTTTTAGAAAACACACTTATGCCTGCTTCAGGGGAAAGGTGAGGTGGGGTGACGCATAAAACTCGAGTTTGAAATGAGCACAGATACCCTTCCGAAAACCGAATATGGAATGGACACGACCTACTCCTTGCTCAATCAACTGGACTCACCAGACCCTGTTCGTCGCACAAGTATCTATCCGACTAGTAAGCATCTTAAAAGCTAAGTCTTGATATCTCTGTGTAAGTGCATCAAGTGTGTGTAAAGCGGCCTAAAACCAGCAGGGAAAATCAGCTCAGACCCATTCTGAGGATACATTTCCAACATAAAGAAGAAACAAGCAGGGCAAAACAGAGAGAACTTCTTCCAAAATGCGTTCAGGGACTGGCATGCAACCAGGATTGACCACATCTACAGCCCCAGCGGCAGAAGACATAAGGCTGGACACTCTTGGGGCTGAGACGATTGGTGAGGTTGGGAAAGCAAATGCAGACCCTTGAAAGGAATCCTGCATGCTCCCCATTCCATGGGTCCCAACTCTCCAGGTTCAACGCAATCTTCCGACAGCGAAAGCACTCATTGGAAACCCAGCGGATGCTACACCGTGGGATCGGGAAAGCTTTCTGAAACTCACCTCAGTTTTCATCTCCTGGTGCTCGTGTTCTCCATTCAGGCCCCCTTACTAACAATCTCCCCACTTGGAGACTCGGCGCCTTTCCATGCCTCTTTCGTACCGTCTGCAATTTGTCCGCAGGATGAACTGCAAGAGGGGGAACCAATGAGAGACTCGCTGGAGGTGTTTGGTCGGGCACATGTCACTCTCATTTCCCATCACGAAGAAGAATTCACCAGCGGTTCAGCCTGCCACCCCGGATCGACAATAGGGCGTGAAGCCATCCAGCCGTGTTGCGTCCCACTCACAAAAAAGCGACTTGGGAAATGGAGCTCAGGGGCACTGCACTTCCCAAACCTGCAGAGTTCTAAACGATAACTATCGCCCCAAAATATATTGAGGTCAGGCTACGAAGAGGCGCTGAACGCAAGGCAGAACTGCAGGAAACGGATGTCAACGGCTACATCGGAATGGCCCCGATAGCACATGAAAAGCGCCAGAACGTGGACAATGATGCGGTTGGCCAAAAAGGGCGTATGCGTTTTTTCCTGAATATATTCAGGAAAAAACGCATACGCCCTTTTTGGCCAACCAAGCAACCTGGGAGAGCAAATCAGCACTACAAAGAAATCTCTCGCCCCCCCCGGGGCAAAAGGGCCAGGCGAAAAAAGTCTAAAAACCAGAAAGGCAGGACAGGCCACGGAGTCAAGGGAGCCTTGTTAAGCTGATGGGCGGGATGTCAATGGCCAACAGCCAAACTTCACAAGTGTATCCTCTTTCCCAAGCCATGTAACACACAGAACCAGAGAGCATAGGGCACTTCCACACATGGGCGTTGACCTTGGGAAAATCAAAAAATCAACCAGACACAGGGACCCCAAAGTTGAGGGCTGCTGTCTTGACAAGAACCTCCACTCCGGTACACGTTTCATATCCCAGGAAAGAGCCAAGTGGACAAAGACGAGTGGACAAGTGGACAAAGACAAGTGGACAAGTGGACAAGTGGGGCTACGTAGGTCCAATGGAGTGTCACTCAGCCATGAAATCCACGTCATGAGGCTGGTAGCAGCATCCTGAGTGGATTTAGGTACGATCATCCTCAGTGAAATAAGTCCCACAAAAAAAGAAACTTATGATATCACTTATCGAGGGAATGTAAAAATCGCTCCCCATGCACGGAATCCCCAAACAGAACAGAGTCACGCTTTTAGAAAACACACTTATGCCTGCTTCAGGGGAAAGGTGAGGTGGGGTGACGCATAAAACTCGAGTTTTAAATGAGCACAGATACCCTTCCGAAAACCGAATATGGAATGGACACGACCTACTCCTTGCTCAATCAACTGGACTCACCAGACCCTGTTCGTCGCACAAGTATCTATCCGACTAGTAAGCATCTTAAAAGCTAAGTCTTGATATCTCTGTGTAAGTGCATCAAGTGTGTGTAAAGCGGCCTAAAACCAGCAGGGAAAATCAGCTCAGACCCATTCTGAGGATACATTTCCAACATAAAGAAGAAACAAGCAGGGCAAAACAGAGAGAACTTCTTCCAAAATGCGTTCAGGGACTGGCATGCAACCAGGATTGACCACATCTACAGCCCCAGCGGCAGAAGACATAAGGCTGGACACTCTTGGGGCTGAGACGATTGGTGAGGTTGGGAAAGCAAATGCAGACCCTTGAAAGGAATCCTGCGTGCTCCCCATTCCATGGGTCCCAACTCTCCAGGTTCAACGCAATCTTCCGACAGCGAAAGCACTCATTGGAAACCCAGCGGATGCTACACCGTGGGATCGGGAAAGCTTTCTGAAACTCACCTCAGTTTTCATCTCCTGGTGCTCGTGTTCTCCATTCAGGCCCCCTTACTAACAATCTCCCCACTTGGAGACTCGGCGCCTTTCCATGCCTCTTTCGTACCGTCTGCAATTTGTCCGCAGGATGAACTGCAAGAGGGGGAACCAATGAGAGACTCGCTGGAGGTGTTTGGTCGGGCACATGTCACTCTCATTTCCCATCACGAAGAAGAATTCACCAGCGGTTCAGCCTGCCACCCCGGATCGACAATAGGGCGTGAAGCCATCCAGCCGTGTTGCGTCCCACTCACAAAAAAGCGACTTGGGAAATGGAGCTCAGGGGCACTGCACTTCCCAAACCTGCAGAGTTCTAAACGATAACTATCGCCCCAAAATATATTGAGGTCAGGCTACGAAGAGGCGTTGAACGCAAGGCAGAATTGCAGGAAACGGATGTCAACGGCTACATCGGAATGGCCCCGATAGCACATGAAAAGCGCCAGAACGTGGACAATGATGCGGTTGGCCAAAAAGGGCGTATGCGTTTTTTCCTGAATATATTCAGGAAAAAACGCATACGCCCTTTTTGGCCAACCAAGCAACCTGGGAGAACAAATCAGCACTACAAAGAAATCTCTCGCCCCCCCCCGGGGCAAAAGGGCCAGGCGAAAAAAGTCTAAAAACCAGAAAGGCAGGACAGCCCACGGAGTCAAGGGAGCCTTGTTAAGCTGATGGGCGGGATGTCAATGGCCAACAGCCAATCTTCACAAGTGTATCCTCTTTCCCAAACCATGTAAAACACAGAACAACAGAGCATAGGGCACTTCCACACATGGGCGTTGACCTTGGGAAAATCAAAAAATCAACCAGACACAGGGACCCCAAAGTTGAGGGCTGCTGTCTTGACAAGAACCTCCACTCCGGTACACGTTTCATATCCCAGGAAAGAGCCAAGTGGACAAAGACGAGTGGACAAGTGGACAAAGACAAGTGGACAAGTGGACAAGTGGTGCTACGTAGGTCCAATGGAGTGTCACTCAGCCATGAAATCCACGTCATGAGGCTGGTAGCAGCATCCTGAGTGGATTTAGGTACGATCATCCTCAGTGAAATAAGTCCCACAAAAAAAGAAACTTATGATATCACTTATCGAGGGAATGTAAAAATCGCTCCCCATGCACGGAATCCCCAAACAGAACAGAGTCACGCTTTTAGAAAACACACTTATGCCTGCTTCAGGGGAAAGGTGAGGTGGGGTGACGCATAAAACTCGAGTTTGAAATGAGCACAGATACCCTTCCGAAAACCGAATATGGAATGGACACGACCTACTCCTTGCTCAATCAACTGGACTCACCAGACCCTGTTCATCGCACAAGTATCTATCCGACTAGTAAGCATCTTAAAAGCTAAGTCTTGATATCTCTGTGTAAGTGCATCAAGTGTGTGTAAAGCGGCCTAAAACCAGCAGGGAAAATCAGCTCAGACCCATTCTGAGGATACATTTCCAACATAAAGAAGAAACAAGCAGGGCAAAACAGAGAGAACTTCTTCCAAAATGCGTTCAGGGACTGGCATGCAACCAGGATTGACCACATCTACAGCCCCAGCGGCAGAAGACATAAGGCTGGACACTCTTGGGGCTGAGACGATTGGTGAGGTTGGGAAAGCAAATGCAGACCCTTGAAAGGAATCCTGCGTGCTCCCCATTCCATGGGTCCCAACTCTCCAGGTTCAACGCAATCTTCCGACAGCGAAAGCACTCATTGGAAACCCAGCGGATGCTACACCGTGGGATCGGGAAAGCTTTCTGAAACTCACCTCAGTTTTCATCTCCTGGTGCTCGTGTTCTCCATTCAGGCCCCCTTACTAACAATCTCCCCACTTGGAGACTCGGCGCCTTTCCATGCCTCTTTCGTACCGTCTGCAATTTGTCCGCAGGATGAACTGCAAGAGGGGGAACCAATGAGAGACTCGCTGGAGGTGTTTGGTCGGGCACATGTCACTCTCATTTCCCATCACGAAGAAGAATTCACCAGCGGTTCAGCCTGCCACCCCGGATCGACAATAGGGCGTGAAGCCATCCAGCCGTGTTGCGTCCCACTCACAAAAAAGCGACTTGGGAAATGGAGCTCAGGGGCACTGCACTTCCCAAACCTGCAGAGTTCTAAACGATAACTATCGCCCCAAAATATATTGAGGTCAGGCTACGAAGAGGCGCTGAACGCAAGGCAGAACTGCAGGAAACGGATGTCAACGGCTACATCGGAATGGCCCCGATAGCACATGAAAAGCGCCAGAACGTGGACAATGATGCGGTTGGCCAAAAAGGGCGTATGCGTTTTTTCCTGAATATATTCAGGAAAAAACGCATACGCCCTTTTTGGCCAACCAAGCAACCTGGGAGAGCAAATCAGCACTACAAAGAAATCTCTCGCCCCCCCCCCCCCGGGGCAAAAAGGCCAGGCGAAAAAAGTCTAAAAACCAGAAAGGCAGGACAGGCCACGGAGTCAAGGGAGCCTTGTTAAGCTGATGGGCGGGATGTCAATGGCCAACAGCCAATCTTCACAAGTGTATCCTCTTTCCCAAACCATGTAAAACACAGAACCACAGAGCATAGGGCACTTCCACACATGGGCGTTGACCTTGGGAAAATGAAAAAATCAACCAGACACAGGGACCCCAAAGTTGAGGGCTGCTGTCTTGACAAGAACCTCCACTCCGGTACACGTTTCATATCCCAGGAAAGAGCCAAATGGACAAAGACGAGTGGACAAGTGGACAAAGACAAGTGGACAAGTGGACAAGTGGTGCTACGTAGGTCCAATGGAGTGTCACTCAGCCATGAAATCCACGTCATGAGGCTGGTAGCAGCATCCTGAGTGGATTTAGGTACGATCATCCTCAGTGAAATAAGTCCCACAAAAAAAGAAACTTATGATATCACTTATCGAGGGAATGTAAAAATCGCTCCCCATGCACGGAATCCCCAAACAGAACAGAGTCACGCTTTTAGAAAACACACTTATGCCTGCTTCAGGGGAAAGGTGAGGTGGGGTGACGCATAAAACTCGAGTTTGAAATGAGCACAGATACCCTTCCGAAAACCGAATATGGAATGGACACGACCTACTCCTTGCTCAATCAACTGGACTCACCAGACCCTGTTCATCGCACAAGTATCTATCCGACTAGTAAGCATCTTAAAAGCTAAGTCTTGATATCTCTGTGTAAGTGCATCAAGTGTGTGTAAAGCGGCCTAAAACCAGCAGGGAAAATCAGCTCAGACCCATTCTGAGGATACATTTCCAACATAAAGAAGAAACAAGCAGGGCAAAACAGAGAGAACTTCTTCCAAAATGCGTTCAGGGACTGGCATGCAACCAGGATTGACCACATCTACAGCCCCAGCGGCAGAAGACATAAGGCTGGACACTCTTGGGGCTGAGACGATTGGTGAGGTTGGGAAAGCAAATGCAGACCCTTGAAAGGAATCCTGCGTGCTCCCCATTCCATGGGTCCCAACTCTCCAGGTTCAACGCAATCTTCCGACAGCGAAAGCACTCATTGGAAACCCAGCGGATGCTACACCGTGGGATCGGGAAAGCTTTCTGAAACTCACCTCAGTTTTCATCTCCTGGTGCTCGTGTTCTCCATTCAGGCCCCCTTACTAACAATCTCCCCACTTGGAGACTCGGCGCCTTTCCATGCCTCTTTCGTACCGTCTGCAATTTGTCCGCAGGATGAACTGCAAGAGGGGGAACCAATGAGAGACTCGCTGGAGGTGTTTGGTCGGGCACATGTCACTCTCATTTCCCATCACGAAGAAGAATTCACCAGCGGTTCAGCCTGCCACCCCGGATCGACAATAGGGCGTGAAGCCATCCAGCCGTGTTGCGTCCCACTCACAAAAAAGCGACTTGGGAAATGGAGCTCAGGGGCACTGCACTTCCCAAACCTGCAGAGTTCTAAACGATAACTATCGCCCCAAAATATATTGAGGTCAGGCTACGAAGAGGCGCTGAACGCAAGGCAGAACTGCAGGAAACGGATGTCAACGGCTACATCGGAATGGCCCCGATAGCACATGAAAAGCGCCAGAACGTGGACAATGATGCGGTTGGCCAAAAAGGGCGTATGCGTTTTTTCCTGAATATATTCAGGAAAAAACGCATACGCCCTTTTTGGCCAACCAAGCAACCTGGGAGAGCAAATCAGCACTACAAAGAAATCTCTCGCCCCCCCCCCCCCCCCCGGGGCAAAACGGCCAGGCGAAAAAAGTCTAAAAACCAGAAAGGCAGGACAGGCCACGGAGTCAAGGGAGCCTTGTTAAGCTGATGGGCGGGATGTCAATGGCCAACAGCCAATCTTCACAAGTGTATCCTCTTTCCCAAACCATGTAAAACACAGAACCACAGAGCATAGGGCACTTCCACACATGGGCGTTGACCTTGGGAAAATCAAAAAATCAACCAGACACAGGGACCCCAAAGTTGAGGGCTGCTGTCTTGACAAGAACCTCCACTCCGGTACACGTTTCATATCCCAGGAAAGAGCCAAGTGGACAAAGACGAGTGGACAAGTGGACAAAGACAAGTGGACAAGTGGACAAGTGGGGCTACGTAGGTCCAATGGAGTGTCACTCAGCCATGAAATCCACGTCATGAGGCTGGTAGCAGCATCCTGAGTGGATTTAGGTACGATCATCCTCAGTGAAATAAGTCCCACAAAAAAAGAAACTTATGATATCACTTATCGAGGGAATGTAAAAATCGCTCCCCATGCACGGAATCCCCAAACAGAACAGAGTCACGCTTTTAGAAAACACACTTATGCCTGCTTCAGGGGAAAGGTGAGGTGGGGTGACGCATAAAACTCGAGTTTGAAATGAGCACAGATACCCTTCCGAAAACCGAATATGGAATGGACACGACCTACTCCTTGCTCAATCAACTGGACTCACCAGACCCTGTTCATCGCACAAGTATCTATCCGACTAGTAAGCATCTTAAAAGCTAAGTCTTGATATCTCTGTGTAAGTGCATCAAGTGTGTGTAAAGCGGCCTAAAACCAGCAGGGAAAATCAGCTCAGACCCATTCTGAGGATACATTTCCAACATAAAGAAGAAACAAGCAGGGCAAAACAGAGAGAACTTCTTCCAAAATGCGTTCAGGGACTGGCATGCAACCAGGATTGACCATATCTACAGCCCCAGCGGCAGAAGACATAAGGCTGGACACTCTTGGGGCTGAGACGATTGGTGAGGTTGGGAAAGCAAATGCAGACCCTTGAAAGGAATCCTGCGTGCTCCCCATTCCATGGGTCCCAACTCTCCAGGTTCAACGCAATCTTCCGACAGCGAAAGCACTCATTGGAAACCCAGCGGATGCTACACCGTGGGATCGGGAAAGCTTTCTGAAACTCACCTCAGTTTTCATCTCCTGGTGCTCGTGTTCTCCATTCAGGCCCCCTTACTAACAATCTCCCCACTTGGAGACTCGGCGCCTTTCCATGCCTCTTTCGTACCGTCTGCAATTTGTCCGCAGGATGAACTGCAAGAGGGGGAACCAATGAGAGACTCGCTGGAGGTGTTTGGTCGGGCACATGTCACTCTCATTTCCCATCACGAAGAAGAATTCACCAGCGGTTCAGCCTGCCACCCCGGATCGACAATAGGGCGTGAAGCCATCCAGCCGTGTTGCGTCCCACTCACAAAAAAGCGACTTGGGAAATGGAGCTCAGGGGCACTGCACTTCCCAAACCTGCAGAGTTCTAAACGATAACTATCGCCCCAAAATATATTGAGGTCAGGCTACGAAGAGGCGCTGAACGCAAGGCAGAACTGCAGGAAACGGATGTCAACGGCTACATCGGAATGGCCCCGATAGCACATGAAAAGCGCCAGAACGTGGACAATGATGCGGTTGGCCAAAAAGGGCGTATGCGTTTTTTCCTGAATATATTCAGGAAAAAACGCATACGCCCTTTTTGGCCAACCAAGCAACCTGGGAGAGCAAATCAGCACTACAAAGAAATCTCTCGCCCCCCCCGGGGCAAAAGGGCCAGGCGAAAAAAGTCTAAAAACCAGACAGGCAGGACAGGCCACGGAGTCAAGGGAGCCTTGTTAAGCTGATGGGCGGGATGTCAATGGCCAACAGCCAATCTTCACAAGTGTATCCTCTTTCCCAAACCATGTAAAACACAGAACCACAGAGCATAGGGCACTTCCACACATGGGCGTTGACCTTGGGAAAATCAAAAAATCAACCAGACACAGGGACCCCAAAGTTGAGGGCTGCTGTCTTGACAAGAACCTCCACTCCGGTACACGTTTCATATCCCAGGAAAGAGCCAAGTGGACAAAGACGAGTGGACAAGTGGACAAAGACAAGTGGACAAGTGGACAAGTGGTGCTACGTAGGTCCAATGGAGTGTCACTCAGCCATGAAATCCACGTCATGAGGCTGGTAGCAGCATCCTGAGTGGATTTAGGTACGATCATCCTCAGTGAAATAAGTCCCACAAAAAAAGAAACTCATGATATCACTTATCGAGGGAATGTAAAAATCGCTCCCCATGCACGGAATCCCCAAACAGAACAGAGTCACGCTTTTAGAAAACACACTTATGCCTGCTTCAGGGGAAAGGTGAGGTGGGGTGACGCATAAAACTCGAGTTTGAAATGAGCACAGATACCCTTCCGAAAACCGAATATGGAATGGACACGACCTACTCCTTGCTCAATCAACTGGACTCACCAGACCCTGTTCGTCGCACAAGTATCTATCCGACTAGTAAGCATCTTAAAAGCTAAGTCTTGATATCTCTGTGTAAGTGCATCAAGTGTGTGTAAAGCGGCCTAAAACCAGCAGGGAAAATCAGCTCAGACCCATTCTGAGGATACATTTCCAACATAAAGAAGAAACAAGCAGGGCAAAACAGAGAGAACTTCTTCCAAAATGCGTTCAGGGACTGGCATGCAACCAGGATTGACCACATCTACAGCCCCAGCGGCAGAAGACATAAGGCTGGACACTCTTGGGGCTGAGACGATTGGTGAGGTTGGGAAAGCAAATGCAGACCCTTGAAAGGAATCCTGCGTGCTCCCCATTCCATGGGTCCCAACTCTCCAGGTTCAACGCAATCTTCCGACAGCGAAAGCACTCATTGGAAACCCAGCGGATGCTACACCGTGGGATCGGGAAAGCTTTCTGAAACTCACCTCAGTTTTCATCTCCTGGTGCTCGTGTTCTCCATTCAGGCCCCCTTACTAACAATCTCCCCACTTGGAGACTCGGCGCCTTTCCATGCCTCTTTCGTACCGTCTGCAATTTGTCCGCAGGATGAACTGCAAGAGGGGGAACCAATGAGAGACTCGCTGGAGGTGTTTGGTCGGGCACATGTCACTCTCATTTCCCATCACGAAGAAGAATTCACCAGCGGTTCAGCCTGCCACCCCGGATCGACAATAGGGCGTGAAGCCATCCAGCCGTGTTGCGTCCCACTCACAAAAAAGCGACTTGGGAAATGGAGCTCAGGGGCACTGCACTTCCCAAACCTGCAGAGTTCTAAACGATAACTATCGCCCCAAAATATATTGAGGTCAGGCTACGAAGAGGCGCTGAACGCAAGGCAGAACTGCAGGAAACGGATGTCAACGGCTACATCGGAATGGCCCCGATAGCACATGAAAAGCGCCAGAACGTGGACAATGATGCGGTTGGCCAAAAAGGGCGTATGCGTTTTTTCCTGAATATATTCAGGAAAAAACGCATACGCCCTTTTTGGCCAACCAAGCAACCTGGGAGAGCAAATCAGCACTACAAAGAAATCTCTCGCCCCCCCCCGGGGCAAAAGGGCCAGGCGAAAAAAGTCTAAAAACCAGAAAGGCAGGACAGGCCACGGAGTCAAGGGAGCCTTGTTAAGCTGATGGGCGGGATGTCAATGGCCAACAGCCAATCTTCACAAGTGTATCCTCTTTCCCAAGCCATGTAACACACAGAACCAGAGAGCATAGGGCACTTCCACACATGGGCGTTGACCTTGGGAAAATCAAAAAATCAACCAGACACAGGGACCCCAAAGTTGAGGGCTGCTGTCTTGACAAGAACCTCCACTCCGGTACACGTTTCATATCCCAGGAAAGAGCCAAGTGGACAAAGACGAGTGGACAAGTGGACAAAGACAAGTGGACAAGTGGACAAGTGGTGCTACGTAGGTCCAATGGAGTGTCACTCAGCCATGAAATCCACGTCATGAGGCTGGTAGCAGCATCCTGAGTGGATTTAGGTACGATCATCCTCAGTGAAATAAGTCCCACAAAAAAAGAAACTTATGATATCACTTATCGAGGGAATGTAAAAATCGCTCCCCATGCACTGAATCCCCAAACAGAACAGAGTCACGCTTTTAGAAAACACACTTATGCCTGCTTCAGGGGAAAGGTGAGGTGGGGTGACGCATAAAACTCGAGTTTGAAATGAGCACAGATACCCTTCCGAAAACCGAATATGGAATGGACACGACCTACTCCTTGCTCAATCAACTGGACTCACCAGACCCTGTTCGTCGCACAAGTATCTATCCGACTAGTAAGCATCTTAAAATCTAAGTCTTGATATCTCTGTGTAAGTGCATCAAGTGTGTGTAAAGCGGCCTAAAACCAGCAGGGAAAATCAGCTCAGACCCATTCTGAGGATACATTTCCAACATAAAGAAGAAACAAGCAGGGCAAAACAGAGAGAACTTCTTCCAAAATGCGTTCAGGGACTGGCATGCAACCAGGATTGACCACATCTACAGCCCCAGCGGCAGAAGACATAAGGCTGGACACTCTTGGGGCTGAGACGATTGGTGAGGTTGGGAAAGCAAATGCAGACCCTTGAAAGGAATCCTGCGTGCTCCCCATTCCATGGGTCCCAACTCTCCAGGTTCAACGCAATCTTCCGACAGCGAAAGCACTCATTGGAAACCCAGCGGATGCTACACCGTGGGATCGGGAAAGCTTTCTGAAACTCACCTCAGTTTTCATCTCCTGGTGCTCGTGTTCTCCATTCAGGCCCCCTTACTAACAATCTCCCCACTTGGAGACTCGGCGCCTTTCCATGCCTCTTTCGTACCGTCTGCAATTTGTCCGCAGGATGAACTGCAAGAGGGGGAACCAATGAGAGACTCGCTGGAGGTGTTTGGTCGGGCACATGTCACTCTCATTTCCCATCACGAAGAAGAATTCACCAGCGGTTCAGCCTGCCACCCCGGATCGACAATAGGGCGTGAAGCCATCCAGCCGTGTTGCGTCCCACTCACAAAAAAGCGACTTGGGAAATGGAGCTCAGGGGCACTGCACTTCCCAAACCTGCAGAGTTCTAAACGATAACTATCGCCCCAAAATATATTGAGGTCAGGCTACGAAGAGGCGCTGAACGCAAGGCAGAACTGCAGGAAACGGATGTCAACGGCTACATCGGAATGGCCCCGATAGCACATGAAAAGCGCCAGAACGTGGACAATGATGCGGTTGGCCAAAAAGGGCGTATGCGTTTTTTCCTGAATATATTCAGGAAAAAACGCATACGCCCTTTTTGGCCAACCAAGCAACCTGGGAGAGCAAATCAGCACTACAAAGAAATCTCTCGCCCCCCCCCGGGGCAAAAGGGCCAGGCGAAAAAAGTCTAAAAACCAGAAAGGCAGGACAGGCCACGGAGTCAAGGGAGCCTTGTTAAGCTGATGGGCGGGATGTCAATGGCCAACAGCCAATCTTCACAAGTGTATCCTCTTTCCCAAACCATGTAAAACACAGAACCAGAGAGCATAGGGCCCTTCCACACATGGGCGTTGACCTTGGGAAAATCAAAAAATCAACCAGACACAGGGACCCCAAAGTTGAGGGCTGCTGTCTTGACAAGAACCTCCACTCCGGTACACGTTTCATATCCCAGGAAAGAGCCAAGTGGACAAAGACGAGTGGACAAGTGGACAAAGACAAGTGGACAAGTGGACAAGTGGTGCTACGTAGGTCCAATGGAGTGTCACTCAGCCATGAAATCCACGTCATGAGGCTGGTAGCAGCATCCTGAGTGGATTTAGGTACGATCATCCTCAGTGAAATAAGTCCCACAAAAAAAGAAACTTATGATATCACTTATCGAGGGAATGTAAAAATCGCTCCCCATGCACTGAATCCCCAAACAGAACAGAGTCACGCTTTTAGAAAACACACTTATGCCTGCTTCAGGGGAAAGGTGAGGTGGGGTGACGCATAAAACTCGAGTTTGAAATGAGCACAGATACCCTTCCGAAAACCGAATATGGAATGGACACGACCTACTCCTTGCTCAATCAACTGGACTCACCAGACCCTGTTCGTCGCACAAGTATCTATCCGACTAGTAAGCATCTTAAAATCTAAGTCTTGATATCTCTGTGTAAGTGCATCAAGTGTGTGTAAAGCGGCCTAAAACCAGCAGGGAAAATCAGCTCAGACCCATTCTGAGGATACATTTCCAACATAAAGAAGAAACAAGCAGGGCAAAACAGAGAGAACTTCTTCCAAAATGCGTTCAGGGACTGGCATGCAACCAGGATTGACCACATCTACAGCCCCAGCGGCAGAAGACATAAGGCTGGACACTCTTGGGGCTGAGACGATTGGTGAGGTTGGGAAAGCAAATGCAGACCCTTGAAAGGAATCCTGCGTGCTCCCCATTCCATGGGTCCCAACTCTCCAGGTTCAACGCAATCTTCCGACAGCGAAAGCACTCATTGGAAACCCAGCGGATGCTACACCGTGGGATCGGGAAAGCTTTCTGAAACTCACCTCAGTTTTCATCTCCTGGTGCTCGTGTTCTCCATTCAGGCCCCCTTACTAACAATCTCCCCACTTGGAGACTCGGCGCCTTTCCATGCCTCTTTCGTACCGTCTGCAATTTGTCCGCAGGATGAACTGCAAGAGGGGGAACCAATGAGAGACTCGCTGGAGGTGTTTGGTCGGGCACATGTCACTCTCATTTCCCATCACGAAGAAGAATTCACCAGCGGTTCAGCCTGCCACCCCGGATCGACAATAGGGCGTGAAGCCATCCAGCCGTGTTGCGTCCCACTCACAAAAAAGCGACTTGGGAAATGGAGCTCAGGGGCACTGCACTTCCCAAACCTGCAGAGTTCTAAACGATAACTATCGCCCCAAAATATATTGAGGTCAGGCTACGAAGAGGCGCTGAACGCAAGGCAGAACTGCAGGAAACGGATGT
Source organism: Kogia breviceps (assembly GCF_026419965.1). Taxonomy (NCBI): domain Eukaryota; kingdom Metazoa; phylum Chordata; class Mammalia; order Artiodactyla; family Physeteridae; genus Kogia; species Kogia breviceps. The sequence goes on along the minus strand of NC_081325.1, from coordinate 476,202 downwards.
CAACGGCTACATCGGAATGGCCCCGATAGCACATGAAAAGCGCCAGAACGTGGACAATGATGCGGTTGGCCAAAAAGGGCGTATGCGTTTTTTCCTGAATATATTCAGGAAAAAACGCATACGCCCTTTTTGGCCAACCAAGCAACCTGGGAGAGCAAATCAGCACTACAAAGAAATCTCTCGCCCCCCCCCGGGGCAAAAGGGCCAGGCGAAAAAAGTCTAAAAACCAGAAAGGCAGGACAGGCCACGGAGTCAAGGGAGCCTTGTTAAGCTGATGGGCGGGATGTCAATGGCCAACAGCCAATCTTCACAAGTGTATCCTCTTTCCCAAACCATGGAAAACACAGAACCACAGAGCATAGGGCACTTCCACACATGGGCGTTGACCTTGGGAAAATCAAAAAATCAACCAGACACAGGGACCCCAAAGTTGAGGGCTGCTGTCTTGACAAGAACCTCCACTCCGGTACACGTTTCATATCCCAGGAAAGAGCCAAGTGGACAAAGACGAGTGGACAAGTGGACAAAGACAAGTGGACAAGTGGACAAGTGGTGCTACGTAGGTCCAATGGAGTGTCACTCAGCCATGAAATCCACGTCATGAGGCTGGTAGCAGCATCCTGAGTGGATTTAGGTACGATCATCCTCAGTGAAATAAGTCCCACAAAAAAAGAAACTTATGATATCACTTATCGAGGGAATGTAAAAATCGCTCCCCATGCACTGAATCCCCAAACAGAACAGAGTCACGCTTTTAGAAAACACACTTATGCCTGCTTCAGGGGAAAGGTGAGGTGGGGTGACGCATAAAACTCGAGTTTGAAATGAGCACAGATACCCTTCCGAAAACCGAATATGGAATGGACACGACCTACTCCTTGCTCAATCAACTGGACTCACCAGACCCTGTTCATCGCACAAGTATCTATCCGACTAGTAAGCATCTTAAAAGCTAAGTCTTGATATCTCTGTGTAAGTGCATCAAGTGTGTGTAAAGCGGCCTAAAACCAGCAGGGAAAATCAGCTCAGACCCATTCTGAGGATACATTTCCAACATAAAGAAGAAACAAGCAGGGCAAAACAGAGAGAACTTCTTCCAAAATGCGTTCAGGGACTGGCATGCAACCAGGATTGACCACATCTACAGCCCCAGCGGCAGAAGACATAAGGCTGGACACTCTTGGGGCTGAGACGATTGGTGAGGTTGGGAAAGCAAATGCAGACCCTTGAAAGGAATCCTGCGTGCTCCCCATTCCATGGGTCCCAACTCTCCAGGTTCAACGCAATCTTCCGACAGCGAAAGCACTCATTGGAAACCCAGCGGATGCTACACCGTGGGATCGGGAAAGCTTTCTGAAACTCACCTCAGTTTTCATCTCCTGGTGCTCGTGTTCTCCATTCAGGCCCCCTTACTAACAATCTCCCCACTTGGAGACTCGGCGCCTTTCCATGCCTCTTTCGTACCGTCTGCAATTTGTCCGCAGGATGAACTGCAAGAGGGGGAACCAATGAGAGACTCGCTGGAGGTGTTTGGTCGGGCACATGTCACTCTCATTTCCCATCACGAAGAAGAATTCACCAGCGGTTCAGCCTGCCACCCCGGATCGACAATAGGGCGTGAAGCCATCCAGCCGTGTTGCGTCCCACTCACAAAAAAGCGACTTGGGAAATGGAGCTCAGGGGCACTGCACTTCCCAAACCTGCAGAGTTCTAAACGATAACTATCGCCCCAAAATATATTGAGGTCAGGCTACGAAGAGGCGCTGAACGCAAGGCAGAACTGCAGGAAACGGATGTCAACGGCTACATCGGAATGGCCCCGATAGCACATGAAAAGCGCCAGAACGTGGACAATGATGCGGTTGGCCAAAAAGGGCGTATGCGTTTTTTCCTGAATATATTCAGGAAAAAACGCATACGCCCTTTTTGGCCAACCAAGCAACCTGGGAGAGCAAATCAGCACTACAAAGAAATCTCTCGCCCCCCCCCGGGGCAAAAGGGCCAGGCGAAAAAAGTCTAAAAACCAGAAAGGCAGGACAGGCCACGGAGTCAAGGGAGCCTTGTTAAGCTGATGGGCGGGATGTCAATGGCCAACAGCCAATCTTCACAAGTGTATCCTCTTTCCCAAACCATGGAAAACACAGAACCACAGAGCATAGGGCACTTCCACACATGGGCGTTGACCTTGGGAAAATCAAAAAATCAACCAGACACAGGGACCCCAAAGTTGAGGGCTGCTGTCTTGACAAGAACCTCCACTCCGGTACACGTTTCATATCCCAGGAAAGAGCCAAGTGGACAAAGACGAGTGGACAAGTGGACAAAGACAAGTGGACAAGTGGACAAGTGGTGCTACGTAGGTCCAATGGAGTGTCACTCAGCCATGAAATCCACGTCATGAGGCTGGTAGCAGCATCCTGAGTGGATTTAGGTACGATCATCCTCAGTGAAATAAGTCCCACAAAAAAAGAAACTCATGATATCACTTATCGAGGGAATGTAAAAATCGCTCCCCATGCACGGAATCCCCAAACAGAACAGAGTCACGCTTTTAGAAAACACACTTATGCCTGCTTCAGGGGAAAGGTGAGGTGGGGTGACGCATAAAACTCGAGTTTGAAATGAGCACAGATACCCTTCCGAAAACCGAATATGGAATGGACACGACCTACTCCTTGCTCAATCAACTGGACTCACCAGACCCTGTTCATCGCACAAGTATCTATCCGACTAGTAAGCATCTTAAAAGCTAAGTCTTGATATCTCTGTGTAAGTGCATCAAGTGTGTGTAAAGCGGCCTAAAACCAGCAGGGAAAATCAGCTCAGACCCATTCTGAGGATACATTTCCAACATAAAGAAGAAACAAGCAGGGCAAAACAGAGAGAACTTCTTCCAAAATGCGTTCAGGGACTGGCATGCAACCAGGATTGACCACATCTACAGCCCCAGCGGCAGAAGACATAAGGCTGGACACTCTTGGGGCTGAGACGATTGGTGAGGTTGGGAAAGCAAATGCAGACCCTTGAAAGGAATCCTGCGTGCTCCCCATTCCATGGGTCCCAACTCTCCAGGTTCAACGCAATCTTCCGACAGCGAAAGCACTCATTGGAAACCCAGCGGATGCTACACCGTGGGATCGGGAAAGCTTTCTGAAACTCACCTCAGTTTTCATCTCCTGGTGCTCGTGTTCTCCATTCAGGCCCCCTTACTAACAATCTCCCCACTTGGAGACTCGGCGCCTTTCCATGCCTCTTTCGTACCGTCTGCAATTTGTCCGCAGGATGAACTGCAAGAGGGGGAACCAATGAGAGACTCGCTGGAGGTGTTTGGTCGGGCACATGTCACTCTCATTTCCCATCACGAAGAAGAATTCACCAGCGGTTCAGCCTGCCACCCCGGATCGACAATAGGGCGTGAAGCCATCCAGCCGTGTTGCGTCCCACTCACAAAAAAGCGACTTGGGAAATGGAGCTCAGGGGCACTGCACTTCCCAAACCTGCAGAGTTCTAAACGATAACTATCGCCCCAAAATATATTGAGGTCAGGCTACGAAGAGGCGCTGAACGCAAGGCAGAACTGCAGGAAACGGATGTCAACGGCTACATCGGAATGGCCCCGATAGCACATGAAAAGCGCCAGAACGTGGACAATGATGCGGTTGGCCAAAAAGGGCGTATGCGTTTTTTCCTGAATATATTCAGGAAAAAACGCATACGCCCTTTTTGGCCAACCAAGCAACCTGGGAGAGCAAATCAGCACTACAAAGAAATCTCTCGCCCCCCCCCCGGGGCAAAAGGGCCAGGCGAAAAAAGTCTAAAAACCAGAAAGGCAGGACAGGCCACGGAGTCAAGGGAGCCTTGTTAAGCTGATGGGCGGGATGTCAATGGCCAACAGCCAATCTTCACAAGTGTATCCTCTTTCCCAAACCATGGAAAACACAGAACCACAGAGCATAGGGCACTTCCACACATGGGCGTTGACCTTGGGAAAATCAAAAAATCAACCAGACACAGGGACCCCAAAGTTGAGGGCTGCTGTCTTGACAAGAACCTCCACTCCGGTACACGTTTCATATCCCAGGAAAGAGCCAAGTGGACAAAGACGAGTGGACAAGTGGACAAAGACAAGTGGACAAGTGGACAAGTGGTGCTACGTAGGTCCAATGGAGTGTCACTCAGCCATGAAATCCACGTCATGAGGCTGGTAGCAGCATCCTGAGTGGATTTAGGTACGATCATCCTCAGTGAAATAAGTCCCACAAAAAAAGAAACTCATGATATCACTTATCGAGGGAATGTAAAAATCGCTCCCCATGCACTGAATCCCCAAACAGAACAGAGTCACGCTTTTAGAAAACACACTTATGCCTGCTTCAGGGGAAAGGTGAGGTGGGGTGACGCATAAAACTCGAGTTTGAAATGAGCACAGATACCCTTCCGAAAACCGAATATGGAATGGACACGACCTACTCCTTGCTCAATCAACTGGACTCACCAGACCCTGTTCATCGCACAAGTATCTATCCGACTAGTAAGCATCTTAAAAGCTAAGTCTTGATATCTCTGTGTAAGTGCATCAAGTGTGTGTAAAGCGGCCTAAAACCAGCAGGGAAAATCAGCTCAGACCCATTCTGAGGATACATTTCCAACATAAAGAAGAAACAAGCAGGGCAAAACAGAGAGAACTTCTTCCAAAATGCGTTCAGGGACTGGCATGCAACCAGGATTGACCACATCTACAGCCCCAGCGGCAGAAGACATAAGGCTGGACACTCTTGGGGCTGAGACGATTGGTGAGGTTGGGAAAGCAAATGCAGACCCTTGAAAGGAATCCTGCGTGCTCCCCATTCCATGGGTCCCAACTCTCCAGGTTCAACGCAATCTTCCGACAGCGAAAGCACTCATTGGAAACCCAGCGGATGCTACACCGTGGGATCGGGAAAGCTTTCTGAAACTCACCTCAGTTTTCATCTCCTGGTGCTCGTGTTCTCCATTCAGGCCCCCTTACTAACAATCTCCCCACTTGGAGACTCGGCGCCTTTCCATGCCTCTTTCGTACCGTCTGCAATTTGTCCGCAGGATGAACTGCAAGAGGGGGAACCAATGAGAGACTCGCTGGAGGTGTTTGGTCGGGCACATGTCACTCTCATTTCCCATCACGAAGAAGAATTCACCAGCGGTTCAGCCTGCCACCCCGGATCGACAATAGGGCGTGAAGCCATCCAGCCGTGTTGCGTCCCACTCACAAAAAAGCGACTTGGGAAATGGAGCTCAGGGGCACTGCACTTCCCAAACCTGCAGAGTTCTAAACGATAACTATCGCCCCAAAATATATTGAGGTCAGGCTACGAAGAGGCGCTGAACGCAAGGCAGAACTGCAGGAAACGGATGTCAACGGCTACATCGGAATGGCCCCGATAGCACATGAAAAGCGCCAGAACGTGGACAATGATGCGGTTGGCCAAAAAGGGCGTATGCGTTTTTTCCTGAATATATTCAGGAAAAAACGCATACGCCCTTTTTGGCCAACCAAGCAACCTGGGAGAGCAAATCAGCACTACAAAGAAATCTCTCGCCCCCCCCCCGGGGCAAAAGGGCCAGGCGAAAAAAGTCTAAAAACCAGAAAGGCAGGACAGGCCACGGAGTCAAGGGAGCCTTGTTAAGCTGATGGGCGGGATGTCAATGGCCAACAGCCAATCTTCACAAGTGTATCCTCTTTCCCAAACCATGTAAAACACAGAACCAGAGAGCATAGGGCCCTTCCACACATGGGCGTTGACCTTGGGAAAATCAAAAAATCAACCAGACACAGGGACCCCAAAGTTGAGGGCTGCTGTCTTGACAAGAACCTCCACTCCGGTACACGTTTCATATCCCAGGAAAGAGCCAAGTGGACAAAGACGAGTGGACAAGTGGACAAAGACAAGTGGACAAGTGGACAAGTGGTGCTACGTAGGTCCAATGGAGTGTCACTCAGCCATGAAATCCACGTCATGAGGCTGGTAGCAGCATCCTGAGTGGATTTAGGTACGATCATCCTCAGTGAAATAAGTCCCACAAAAAAAGAAACTCATGATATCACTTATCGAGGGAATGTAAAAATCGCTCCCCATGCACTGAATCCCCAAACAGAACAGAGTCACGCTTTTAGAAAACACACTTATGCCTGCTTCAGGGGAAAGGTGAGGTGGGGTGACGCATAAAACTCGAGTTTGAAATGAGCACAGATACCCTTCCGAAAACCGAATATGGAATGGACACGACCTACTCCTTGCTCAATCAACTGGACTCACCAGACCCTGTTCATCGCACAAGTATCTATCCGACTAGTAAGCATCTTAAAAGCTAAGTCTTGATATCTCTGTGTAAGTGCATCAAGTGTGTGTAAAGCGGCCTAAAACCAGCAGGGAAAATCAGCTCAGACCCATTCTGAGGATACATTTCCAACATAAAGAAGAAACAAGCAGGGCAAAACAGAGAGAACTTCTTCCAAAATGCGTTCAGGGACTGGCATGCAACCAGGATTGACCACATCTACAGCCCCAGCGGCAGAAGACATAAGGCTGGACACTCTTGGGGCTGAGACGATTGGTGAGGTTGGGAAAGCAAATGCAGACCCTTGAAAGGAATCCTGCGTGCTCCCCATTCCATGGGTCCCAACTCTCCAGGTTCAACGCAATCTTCCGACAGCGAAAGCACTCATTGGAAACCCAGCGGATGCTACACCGTGGGATCGGGAAAGCTTTCTGAAACTCACCTCAGTTTTCATCTCCTGGTGCTCGTGTTCTCCATTCAGGCCCCCTTACTAACAATCTCCCCACTTGGAGACTCGGCGCCTTTCCATGCCTCTTTCGTACCGTCTGCAATTTGTCCGCAGGATGAACTGCAAGAGGGGGAACCAATGAGAGACTCGCTGGAGGTGTTTGGTCGGGCACATGTCACTCTCATTTCCCATCACGAAGAAGAATTCACCAGCGGTTCAGCCTGCCACCCCGCATCGACAATAGGGCGTGAAGCCATCCAGCCGTGTTGCGTCCCACTCACAAAAAAGCGACTTGGGAAATGGAGCTCAGGGGCACTGCACTTCCCAAACCTGCAGAGTTCTAAACGATAACTATCGCCCCAAAATATATTGAGGTCAGGCTACGAAGAGGCGTTGAACGCAAGGCAGAACTGCAGGAAACGGATGTCAACGGGTACATCGGAATGGCCCCGATAGCACATGAAAAGCGCCAGAACGTGGACAATGATGCGGTTGGCCAAAAAGGGCGTATGCGTTTTTTCCTGAATATATTCAGGAAAAAACGCATACGCCCTTTTTGGCCAACCAAGCAACCTGGGAGAGCAAATCAGCACTACAAAGAAATCTCTCCCCCCCCCCCTCGGGGGGCAAAAGGGCCAGGCGAAAAAAGTCTAAAAACCAGAAAGGCAGGACAGGCCACGGAGTCAAGGGAGCCTTGTTAAGCTGATGGGCGGGATGTCAATGGCCAACAGCCAATCTTCACAAGTGTATCCTCTTTCCCAAACCATGGAAAACACAGAACCACAGAGCATAGGGCACTTCCACACATGGGCGTTGACCTTGGGAAAATCAAAAAATCAACCAGACACAGGGACCCCAAAGTTGAGGGCTGCTGTCTTGACAAGAACCTCCACTCCGGTACACGTTTCATATCCCAGGAAAGAGCCAAGTGGACAAAGACGAGTGGACAAGTGGACAAAGACAAGTGGACAAGTGGACAAGTGGTGCTACGTAGGTCCAATGGAGTGTCACTCAGCCATGAAATCCACGTCATGAGGCTGGTAGCAGCATCCTGAGTGGATTTAGGTACGATCATCCTCAGTGAAATAAGTCCCACAAAAAAAGAAACTTATGATATCACTTATCGAGGGAATGTAAAAATCGCTCCCCATGCACTGAATCCCCAAACAGAACAGAGTCACGCTTTTAGAAAACACACTTATGCCTGCTTCAGGGGAAAGGTGAGGTGGGGTGACGCATAAAACTCGAGTTTGAAATGAGCACAGATACCCTTCCGAAAACCGAATATGGAATGGACATGACCTACTCCTTGCTCAATCAACTGGACTCACCAGACCCTGTTCATCGCACAAGTATCTATCCGACTAGTAAGCATCTTAAAAGCTAAGTCTTGATATCTCTGTGTAAGTGCATCAAGTGTGTGTAAAGCGGCCTAAAACCAGCAGGGAAAATCAGCTCAGACCCATTCTGAGGATACATTTCCAACATAAAGAAGAAACAAGCAGGGCAAAACAGAGAGAACTTCTTCCAAAATGCGTTCAGGGACTGGCATGCAACCAGGATTGACCACATCTACAGCCCCAGCGGCAGAAGACATAAGGCTGGACACTCTTGGGGCTGAGACGATTGGTGAGGTTGGGAAAGCAAATGCAGACCCTTGAAAGGAATCCTGCGTGCTCCCCATTCCATGGGTCCCAACTCTCCAGGTTCAACGCAATCTTCCGACAGCGAAAGCACTCATTGGAAACCCAGCGGATGCTACACCGTGGGATCGGGAAAGCTTTCTGAAACTCACCTCAGTTTTCATCTCCTGGTGCTCGTGTTCTCCATTCAGGCCCCCTTACTAACAATCTCCCCACTTGGAGACTCGGCGCCTTTCCATGCCTCTTTCGTACCGTCTGCAATTTGTCCGCAGGATGAACTGCAAGAGGGGGAACCAATGAGAGACTCGCTGGAGGTGTTTGGTCGGGCACATGTCACTCTCATTTCCCATCACGAAGAAGAATTCACCAGCGGTTCAGCCTGCCACCCCGGATCGACAATAGGGCGTGAAGCCATCCAGCCGTGTTGCGTCCCACTCACAAAAAAGCGACTTGGGAAATGGAGCTCAGGGGCACTGCACTTCCCAAACCTGCAGAGTTCTAAACGATAACTATCGCCCCAAAATATATTGAGGTCAGGCTACGAAGAGGCGCTGAACGCAAGGCAGAACTGCAGGAAACGGATGTCAACGGCTACATCGGAATGGCCCCGATAGCACATGAAAAGCGCCAGAACGTGGACAATGATGCGGTTGGCCAAAAAGGGCGTATGCGTTTTTTCCTGAATATATTCAGGAAAAAACGCATACGCCCTTTTTGGCCAACCAAGCAACCTGGGAGAGCAAATCAGCACTACAAAGAAATCTCTCGCCCCCCCCCGGGGCAAAAGGGCCAGGCGAAAAAAGTCTAAAAACCAGAAAGGCAGGACAGGCCACGGAGTCAAGGGAGCCTTGTTAAGCTGATGGGCGGGATGTCAATGGCCAACAGCCAATCTTCACAAGTGTATCCTCTTTCCCAAACCATGGAAAACACAGAACCACAGAGCATAGGGCACTTCCACACATGGGCGTTGACCTTGGGAAAATCAAAAAATCAACCAGACACAGGGACCCCAAAGTTGAGGGCTGCTGTCTTGACAAGAACCTCCACTCCGGTACACGTTTCATATCCCAGGAAAGAGCCAAGTGGACAAAGACGAGTGGACAAGTGGACAAAGACAAGTGGACAAGTGGACAAGTGGTGCTACGTAGGTCCAATGGAGTGTCACTCAGCCATGAAATCCACGTCATGAGGCTGGTAGCAGCATCCTGAGTGGATTTAGGTACGATCATCCTCAGTGAAATAAGTCCCACAAAAAAAGAAACTTATGATATCACTTATCGAGGGAATGTAAAAATCGCTCCCCATGCACTGAATCCCCAAACAGAACAGAGTCACGCTTTTAGAAAACACACTTATGCCTGCTTCAGGGGAAAGGTGAGGTGGGGTGACGCATAAAACTCGAGTTTGAAATGAGCACAGATACCCTTCCGAAAACCGAATATGGAATGGACACGACCTACTCCTTGCTCAATCAACTGGACTCACCAGACCCTGTTCATCGCACAAGTATCTATCCGACTAGTAAGCATCTTAAAAGCTAAGTCTTGATATCTCTGTGTAAGTGCATCAAGTGTGTGTAAAGCGGCCTAAAACCAGCAGGGAAAATCAGCTCAGACCCATTCTGAGGATACATTTCCAACATAAAGAAGAAACAAGCAGGGCAAAACAGAGAGAACTTCTTCCAAAATGCGTTCAGGGACTGGCATGCAACCAGGATTGACCACATCTACAGCCCCAGCGGCAGAAGACATAAGGCTGGACACTCTTGGGGCTGAGACGATTGGTGAGGTTGGGAAAGCAAATGCAGACCCTTGAAAGGAATCCTGCGTGCTCCCCATTCCATGGGTCCCAACTCTCCAGGTTCAACGCAATCTTCCGACAGCGAAAGCACTCATTGGAAACCCAGCGGATGCTACACCGTGGGATCGGGAAAGCTTTCTGAAACTCACCTCAGTTTTCATCTCCTGGTGCTCGTGTTCTCCATTCAGGCCCCCTTACTAACAATCTCCCCACTTGGAGACTCGGCGCCTTTCCATGCCTCTTTCGTACCGTCTGCAATTTGTCCGCAGGATGAACTGCAAGAGGGGGAACCAATGAGAGACTCGCTGGAGGTGTTTGGTCGGGCACATGTCACTCTCATTTCCCATCACGAAGAAGAATTCACCAGCGGTTCAGCCTGCCACCCCGGATCGACAATAGGGCGTGAAGCCATCCAGCCGTGTTGCGTCCCACTCACAAAAAAGCGACTTGGGAAATGGAGCTCAGGGGCACTGCACTTCCCAAACCTGCAGAGTTCTAAACGATAACTATCGCCCCAAAATATATTGAGGTCAGGCTACGAAGAGGCGCTGAACGCAAGGCAGAACTGCAGGAAACGGATGTCAACGGGTACATCGGAATGGCCCCGATAGCACATGAAAAGCGCCAGAACGTGGACAATGATGCGGTTGGCCAAAAAGGGCGTATGCGTTTTTTCCTGAATATATTCAGGAAAAAACGCATACGCCCTTTTTGGCCAACCAAGCAACCTGGGAGAGCAAATCAGCACTACAAAGAAATCTCTCGCCCCCCCCGGGGCAAAAGGGCCAGGCGAAAAAAGTCTAAAAACCAGAAAGGCAGGACAGGCCACGGAGTCAAGGGAGCCTTGTTAAGCTGATGGGCGGGATGTCAATGGCCAACAGCCAATCTTCACAAGTGTATCCTCTTTCCCAAACCATGGAAAACACAGAACCACAGAGCATAGGGCACTTCCACACATGGGCGTTGACCTTGGGAAAATCAAAAAATCAACCAGACACAGGGACCCCAAAGTTGAGGGCTGCTGTCTTGACAAGAACCTCCACTCCGGTACACGTTTCATATCCCAGGAAAGAGCCAAGTGGACAAAGACGAGTGGACAAGTGGACAAAGACAAGTGGACAAGTGGACAAGTGGTGCTACGTAGGTCCAATGGAGTGTCACTCAGCCATGAAATCCACGTCATGAGGCTGGTAGCAGCATCCTGAGTGGATTTAGGTACGATCATCCTCAGTGAAATAAGTCCCACAAAAAAAGAAACTTATGATATCACTTATCGAGGGAATGTAAAAATCGCTCCCCATGCACTGAATCCCCAAACAGAACAGAGTCACGCTTTTAGAAAACACACTTATGCCTGCTTCAGGGGAAAGGTGAGGTGGGGTGACGCATAAAACTCGAGTTTGAAATGAGCACAGATACCCTTCCGAAAACCGAATATGGAATGGACACGACCTACTCCTTGCTCAATCAACTGGACTCACCAGACCCTGTTCATCGCACAAGTATCTATCCGACTAGTAAGCATCTTAAAAGCTAAGTCTTGATATCTCTGTGTAAGTGCATCAAGTGTGTGTAAAGCGGCCTAAAACCAGCAGGGAAAATCAGCTCAGACCCATTCTGAGGATACATTTCCAACATAAAGAAGAAACAAGCAGGGCAAAACAGAGAGAACTTCTTCCAAAATGCGTTCAGGGACTGGCATGCAACCAGGATTGACCACATCTACAGCCCCAGCGGCAGAAGACATAAGGCTGGACACTCTTGGGGCTGAGACGATTGGTGAGGTTGGGAAAGCAAATGCAGACCCTTGAAAGGAATCCTGCGTGCTCCCCATTCCATGGGTCCCAACTCTCCAGGTTCAACGCAATCTTCCGACAGCGAAAGCACTCATTGGAAACCCAGCGGATGCTACACCGTGGGATCGGGAAAGCTTTCTGAAACTCACCTCAGTTTTCATCTCCTGGTGCTCGTGTTCTCCATTCAGGCCCCCTTACTAACAATCTCCCCACTTGGAGACTCGGCGCCTTTCCATGCCTCTTTCGTACCGTCTGCAATTTGTCCGCAGGATGAACTGCAAGAGGGGGAACCAATGAGAGACTCGCTGGAGGTGTTTGGTCGGGCACATGTCACTCTCATTTCCCATCACGAAGAAGAATTCACCAGCGGTTCAGCCTGCCACCCCGGATCGACAATAGGGCGTGAAGCCATCCAGCCGTGTTGCGTCCCACTCACAAAAAAGCGACTTGGGAAATGGAGCTCAGGGGCACTGCACTTCCCAAACCTGCAGAGTTCTAAACGATAACTATCGCCCCAAAATATATTGAGGTCAGGCTACGAAGAGGCGCTGAACGCAAGGCAGAACTGCAGGAAACGGATGTCAACGGCTACATCGGAATGGCCCCGATAGCACATGAAAAGCGCCAGAACGTGGACAATGATGCGGTTGGCCAAAAAGGGCGTATGCGTTTTTTCCTGAATATATTCAGGAAAAAACGCATACGCCCTTTTTGGCCAACCAAGCAACCTGGGAGAGCAAATCAGCACTACAAAGAAATCTCTCGCCCCCCCCCGGGGCAAAAGGGCCAGGCGAAAAAAGTCTAAAAACCAGAAAGGCAGGACAGGCCACGGAGTCAAGGGAGCCTTGTTAAGCTGATGGGCGGGATGTCAATGGCCAACAGCCAATCTTCACAAGTGTATCCTCTTTCCCAAACCATGGAAAACACAGAACCACAGAGCATAGGGCACTTCCACACATGGGCGTTGACCTTGGGAAAATGAAAAAATCAACCAGACACAGGGACCCCAAAGTTGAGGGCTGCTGTCTTGACAAGAACCTCCACTCCGGTACACGTTTCATATCCCAGGAAAGAGCCAAGTGGACAAAGACGAGTGGACAAGTGGACAAAGACAAGTGGACAAGTGGACAAGTGGTGCTACGTAGGTCCAATGGAGTGTCACTCAGCCATGAAATCCACGTCATGAGGCTGGTAGCAGCATCCTGAGTGGATTTAGGTACGATCATCCTCAGTGAAATAAGTCCCACAAAAAAAGAAACTTATGATATCACTTATCGAGGGAATGTAAAAATCGCTCCCCATGCACTGAATCCCCAAACAGAACAGAGTCACGCTTTTAGAAAACACACTTATGCCTGCTTCAGGGGAAAGGTGAGGTGGGGTGACGCATAAAACTCGAGTTTGAAATGAGCACAGATACCCTTCCGAAAACCGAATATGGAATGGACACGACCTACTCCTTGCTCAATCAACTGGACTCACCAGACCCTGTTCATCGCACAAGTATCTATCCGACTAGTAAGCATCTTAAAAGCTAAGTCTTGATATCTCTGTGTAAGTGCATCAAGTGTGTGTAAAGCGGCCTAAAACCAGCAGGGAAAATCAGCTCAGACCCATTCTGAGGATACATTTCCAACATAAAGAAGAAACAAGCAGGGCAAAACAGAGAGAACTTCTTCCAAAATGCGTTCAGGGACTGGCATGCAACCAGGATTGACCACATCTACAGCCCCAGCGGCAGAAGACATAAGGCTGGACACTCTTGGGGCTGAGACGATTGGTGAGGTTGGGAAAGCAAATGCAGACCCTTAAAAGGAATCCTGCGTGCTCCCCATTCCATGGGTCCCAACTCTCCAGGTTCAACGCAATCTTCCGACAGCGAAAGCACTCATTGGAAACCCAGCGGATGCTACACCGTGGGATCGGGAAAGCTTTCTGAAACTCACCTCAGTTTTCATCTCCTGGTGCTCGTGTTCTCCATTCAGGCCCCCTTACTAACAATCTCCCCACTTGGAGACTCGGCGCCTTTCCATGCCTCTTTCGTACCGTCTGCAATTTGTCCGCAGGATGAACTGCAAGAGGGGGAACCAATGAGAGACTCGCTGGAGGTGTTTGGTCGGGCACATGTCACTCTCATTTCCCATCACGAAGAAGAATTCACCAGCGGTTCAGCCTGCCACCCCGGATCGACAATAGGGCGTGAAGCCATCCAGCCGTGTTGCGTCCCACTCACAAAAAAGCGACTTGGGAAATGGAGCTCAGGGGCACTGCACTTCCCAAACCTGCAGAGTTCTAAACGATAACTATCGCCCCAAAATATATTGAGGTCAGGCTACGAAGAGGCGCTGAACGCAAGGCAGAACTGCAGGAAACGGATGTCAACGGCTACATCGGAATGGCCCCGATAGCACATGAAAAGCGCCAGAACGTGGACAATGATGCGGTTGGCCAAAAAGGGCGTATGCGTTTTTTCCTGAATATATTCAGGAAAAAACGCATACGCCCTTTTTGGCCAACCAAGCAACCTGGGAGAGCAAATCAGCACTACAAAGAAATCTCTCGCCCCCCCCCGGGGCAAAAGGGCCAGGCGAAAAAAGTCTAAAAACCAGAAAGGCAGGACAGGCCACGGAGTCAAGGGAGCCTTGTTAAGCTGATGGGCGGGATGTCAATGGCCAACAGCCAATCTTCACAAGTGTATCCTCTTTCCCAAACCATGGAAAACACAGAACCACAGAGCATAGGGCACTTCCACACATGGGCGTTGACCTTGGGAAAATGAAAAAATCAACCAGACACAGGGACCCCAAAGTTGAGGGCTGCTGTCTTGACAAGAACCTCCACTCCGGTACACGTTTCATATCCCAGGAAAGAGCCAAGTGGACAAAGACGAGTGGACAAGTGGACAAAGACAAGTGGACAAGTGGACAAGTGGTGCTACGTAGGTCCAATGGAGTGTCACTCAGCCATGAAATCCACGTCATGAGGCTGGTAGCAGCATCCTGAGTGGATTTAGGTACGATCATCCTCAGTGAAATAAGTCCCACAAAAAAAGAAACTTATGATATCACTTATCGAGGGAATGTAAAAATCGCTCCCCATGCACGGAATCCCCAAACAGAACAGAGTCACGCTTTTAGAAAACACACTTATGCCTGCTTCAGGGGAAAGGTGAGGTGGGGTGACGCATAAAACTCGAGTTTGAAATGAGCACAGATACCCTTCCGAAAACCGAATATGGAATGGACACGACCTACTCCTTGCTCAATCAACTGGACTCACCAGACCCTGTTCATCGCACAAGTATCTATCCGACTAGTAAGCATCTTAAAAGCTAAGTCTTGATATCTCTGTGTAAGTGCATCAAGTGTGTGTAAAGCGGCCTAAAACCAGCAGGGAAAATCAGCTCAGACCCATTCTGAGGATACATTTCCAACATAAAGAAGAAACAAGCAGGGCAAAACAGAGAGAACTTCTTCCAAAATGCGTTCAGGGACTGGCATGCAACCAGGATTGACCACATCTACAGCCCCAGCGGCAGAAGACATAAGGCTGGACACTCTTGGGGCTGAGACGATTGGTGAGGTTGGGAAAGCAAATGCAGACCCTTGAAAGGAATCCTGCGTGCTCCCCATTCCATGGGTCCCAACTCTCCAGGTTCAACGCAATCTTCCGACAGCGAAAGCACTCATTGGAAACCCAGCGGATGCTACACCGTGGGATCGGGAAAGCTTTCTGAAACTCACCTCAGTTTTCATCTCCTGGTGCTCGTGTTCTCCATTCAGGCCCCCTTACTAACAATCTCCCCACTTGGAGACTCGGCGCCTTTCCATGCCTCTTTCGTACCGTCTGCAATTTGTCCGCAGGATGAACTGCAAGAGGGGGAACCAATGAGAGACTCGCTGGAGGTGTTTGGTCGGGCACATGTCACTCTCATTTCCCATCACGAAGAAGAATTCACCAGCGGTTCAGCCTGCCACCCCGGATCGACAATAGGGCGTGAAGCCATCCAGCCGTGTTGCGTCCCACTCACAAAAAAGCGACTTGGGAAATGGAGCTCAGGGGCACTGCACTTCCCAAACCTGCAGAGTTCTAAACGATAACTATCGCCCCAAAATATATTGAGGTCAGGCTACGAAGAGGCGTTGAACGCAAGGCAGAATTGCAGGAAACGGATGTCAACGGGTACATCGGAATGGCCCCGATAGCACATGAAAAGCGCCAGAACGTGGACAATGATGCGGTTGGCCAAAAAGGGCGTATGCGTTTTTTCCTGAATATATTCAGGAAAAAACGCATACGCCCTTTTTGGCCAACCAAGCAACCTGGGAGAACAAATCAGCACTACAAAGAAATCTCTCGCCCCCCCCCCGGGGCAAAAGGGCCAGGCGAAAAAAGTCTAAAAACCAGAAAGGCAGGACAGGCCACGGAGTCAAGGGAGCCTTGTTAAGCTGATGGGCGGGATGTCAATGGCCAACAGCCAATCTTCACAAGTGTATCCTCTTTCCCAAACCATGGAAAACACAGAACCACAGAGCATAGGGCACTTCCACACATGGGCGTTGACCTTGGGAAAATGAAAAAATCAACCAGACACAGGGACCCCAAAGTTGAGGGCTGCTGTCTTGACAAGAACCTCCACTCCGGTACACGTTTCATATCCCAGGAAAGAGCCAAGTGGACAAAGACGAGTGGACAAGTGGACAAAGACAAGTGGACAAGTGGACAAGTGGTGCTACGTAGGTCCAATGGAGTGTCACTCAGCCATGAAATCCACGTCATGAGGCTGGTAGCAGCATCCTGAGTGGCTTTAGGTACGATCATCCTCAGTGAAATAAGTCCCACAAAAAAAGAAACTTATGATATCACTTATCGAGGGAATGTAAAAATCGCTCCCCATGCACTGAATCCCCAAACAGAACAGAGTCACGCTTTTAGAAAACACACTTATGCCTGCTTCAGGGGAAAGGTGAGGTGGGGTGACGCATAAAACTCGAGTTTGAAATGAGCACAGATACCCTTCCGAAAACCGAATATGGAATGGACACGACCTACTCCTTGCTCAATCAACTGGACTCACCAGACCCTGTTCATCGCACAAGTATCTATCCGACTAGTAAGCATCTTAAAAGCTAAGTCTTGATATCTCTGTGTAAGTGCATCAAGTGTGTGTAAAGCGGCCTAAAACCAGCAGGGAAAATCAGCTCAGACCCATTCTGAGGATACATTTCCAACATAAAGAAGAAACAAGCAGGGCAAAACAGAGAGAACTTCTTCCAAAATGCGTTCAGGGACTGGCATGCAACCAGGATTGACCACATCTACAGCCCCAGCGGCAGAAGACATAAGGCTGGACACTCTTGGGGCTGAGACGATTGGTGAGGTTGGGAAAGCAAATGCAGACCCTTGAAAGGAATCCTGCGTGCTCCCCATTCCATGGGTCCCAACTCTCCAGGTTCAACGCAATCTTCCGACAGCGAAAGCACTCATTGGAAACCCAGCGGATGCTACACCGTGGGATCGGGAAAGCTTTCTGAAACTCACCTCAGTTTTCATCTCCTGGTGCTCGTGTTCTCCATTCAGGCCCCCTTACTAACAATCTCCCCACTTGGAGACTCGGCGCCTTTCCATGCCTCTTTCGTACCGTCTGCAATTTGTCCGCAGGATGAACTGCAAGAGGGGGAACCAATGAGAGACTCGCTGGAGGTGTTTGGTCGGGCACATGTCACTCTCATTTCCCATCACGAAGAAGAATTCACCAGCGGTTCAGCCTGCCACCCCGGATCGACAATAGGGCGTGAAGCCATCCAGCCGTGTTGCGTCCCACTCACAAAAAAGCGACTTGGGAAATGGAGCTCAGGGGCACTGCACTTCCCAAACCTGCAGAGTTCTAAACGATAACTATCGCCCCAAAATATATTGAGGTCAGGCTACGAAGAGGCGCTGAACGCAAGGCAGAACTGCAGGAAACGGATGTCAACGGGTACATCGGAATGGCCCCGATAGCACATGAAAAGCGCCAGAACGTGGACAATGATGCGGTTGGCCAAAAAGGGCGTATGCGTTTTTTCCTGAATATATTCAGGAAAAAACGCATACGCCCTTTTTGGCCAACCAAGCAACCTGGGAGAGCAAATCAGCACTACAAAGAAATCTCTCGCCCCCCCCGGGGCAAAAGGGCCAGGCGAAAAAAGTCTAAAAACCATAAAGGCAGGACAGGCCACGGAGTCAAGGGAGCCTTGTTAAGCTGATGGGCGGGATGTCAATGGCCAACAGCCAATCTTCACAAGTGTATCCTCTTTCCCAAACCATGGAAAACACAGAACCACAGAGCATAGGGCACTTCCACACATGGGCGTTGACCTTGGGAAAATCAAAAAATCAACCAGACACAGGGACCCCAAAGTTGAGGGCTGCTGTCTTGACAAGAACCTCCACTCCGGTACACGTTTCATATCCCAGGAAAGAGCCAAGTGGACAAAGACGAGTGGACAAGTGGACAAAGACAAGTGGACAAGTGGACAAGTGGTGCTACGTAGGTCCAATGGAGTGTCACTCAGCCATGAAATCCACGTCATGAGGCTGGTAGCAGCATCCTGAGTGGATTTAGGTACGATCATCCTCAGTGAAATAAGTCCCACAAAAAAAGAAACTCATGATATCACTTATCGAGGGAATGTAAAAATCGCTCCCCATGCACTGAATCCCCAAACAGAACAGAGTCACGCTTTTAGAAAACACACTTATGCCTGCTTCAGGGGAAAGGTGAGGTGGGGTGACGCATAAAACTCGAGTTTGAAATGAGCACAGATACCCTTCCGAAAACCGAATATGGAATGGACACGACCTACTCCTTGCTCAATCAACTGGACT
Organism: Kogia breviceps; assembly: GCF_026419965.1. NCBI lineage: Eukaryota > Metazoa > Chordata > Mammalia > Artiodactyla > Physeteridae > Kogia > Kogia breviceps. The sequence continues at coordinate 457,330 of NC_081325.1, read as the reverse complement.
CACCAGACCCTGTTCATCGCACAAGTATCTATCCGACTAGTAAGCATCTTAAAAGCTAAGTCTTGATATCTCTGTGTAAGTGCATCAAGTGTGTGTAAAGCGGCCTAAAACCAGCAGGGAAAATCAGCTCAGACCCATTCTGAGGATACATTTCCAACATAAAGAAGAAACAAGCAGGGCAAAACAGAGAGAAATTCTTCCAAAATGCGTTCAGGGACTGGCATGCAACCAGGATTGACCACATCTACAGCCCCAGCGGCAGAAGACATAAGGCTGGACACTCTTGGGGCTGAGACGATTGGTGAGGTTGGGGAAGCAAATGCAGACCCTTGAAAGGAATCCTGCGTGCTCCCCATTCCATGGGTCCCAACTCTCCAGGTTCAACGCAATCTTCCGACAGCGAAAGCACTCATTGGAAACCCAGCGGATGCTACACCGTGGGATCGGGAAAGCTTTCTGAAACTCACCTCAGTTTTCATCTCCTGGTGCTCGTGTTCTCCATTCAGGCCCCCTTACTAACAATCTCCCCACTTGGAGACTCGGCGCCTTTCCATGCCTCTTTCGTACCGTCTGCAATTTGTCCGCAGGATGAACTGCAAGAGGGGGAACCAATGAGAGACTCGCTGGAGGTGTTTGGTCGGGCACATGTCACTCTCATTTCCCATCACGAAGAAGAATTCACCAGCGGTTCAGCCTGCCACCCCGGATCGACAATAGGGCGTGAAGCCATCCAGCCGTGTTGCGTCCCACTCACAAAAAAGCGACTTGGGAAATGGAGCTCAGGGGCACTGCACTTCCCAAACCTGCAGAGTTCTAAACGATAACTATCGCCCCAAAATATATTGAGGTCAGGCTACGAAGAGGCGCTGAACGCAAGGCAGAACTGCAGGAAACGGATGTCAACGGCTACATCGGAATGGCCCCGATAGCACATGAAAAGCGCCAGAACGTGGACAATGATGCGGTTGGCCAAAAAGGGCGTATGCGTTTTTTCCTGAATATATTCAGGAAAAAACGCATACGCCCTTTTTGGCCAACCAAGCAACCTGGGAGAGCAAATCAGCACTACAAAGAAATCTCTCGCCCCCCCCCGGGGCAAAAGGGCCAGGCGAAAAAAGTCTAAAAACCAGAAAGGCAGGACAGGCCACGGAGTCAAGGGAGCCTTGTTAAGCTGATGGGCGGGATGTCAATGGCCAACAGCCAATCTTCACAAGTGTATCCTCTTTCCCAAACCATGGAAAACACAGAACCACAGAGCATAGGGCACTTCCACACATGGGCGTTGACCTTGGGAAAATCAAAAAATCAACCAGACACAGGGACCCCAAAGTTGAGGGCTGCTGTCTTGACAAGAACCTCCACTCCGGTACACGTTTCATATCCCAGGAAAGAGCCAAGTGGACAAAGACGAGTGGACAAGTGGACAAAGACAAGTGGACAAGTGGACAAGTGGTGCTACGTAGGTCCAATGGAGTGTCACTCAGCCATGAAATCCACGTCATGAGGCTGGTAGCAGCATCCTGAGTGGATTTAGGTACGATCATCCTCAGTGAAATAAGTCCCACAAAAAAAGAAACTTATGATATCACTTATCGAGGGAATGTAAAAATCGCTCCCCATGCACGGAATCCCCAAACAGAACAGAGTCACGCTTTTAGAAAACACACTTATGCCTGCTTCAGGGGAAAGGTGAGGTGGGGTGACGCATAAAACTCGAGTTTGAAATGAGCACAGATACCCTTCCGAAAACCGAATATGGAATGGACACGACCTACTCCTTGCTCAATCAACTGGACTCACCAGACCCTGTTCATCGCACAAGTATCTATCCGACTAGTAAGCATCTTAAAAGCTAAGTCTTGATATCTCTGTGTAAGTGCATCAAGTGTGTGTAAAGCGGCCTAAAACCAGCAGGGAAAATCAGCTCAGACCCATTCTGAGGATACATTTCCAACATAAAGAAGAAACAAGCAGGGCAAAACAGAGAGAACTTCTTCCAAAATGCGTTCAGGGACTGGCATGCAACCAGGATTGACCACATCTACAGCCCCAGCGGCAGAAGACATAAGGCTGGACACTCTTGGGGCTGAGACGATTGGTGAGGTTGGGGAAGCAAATGCAGACCCTTGAAAGGAATCCTGCGTGCTCCCCATTCCATGGGTCCCAACTCTCCAGGTTCAACGCAATCTTCCGACAGCGAAAGCACTCATTGGAAACCCAGCGGATGCTACACCGTGGGATCGGGAAAGCTTTCTGAAACTCACCTCAGTTTTCATCTCCTGGTGCTCGTGTTCTCCATTCAGGCCCCCTTACTAACAATCTCCCCACTTGGAGACTCGGCGCCTTTCCATGCCTCTTTCGTACCGTCTGCAATTTGTCCGCAGGATGAACTGCAAGAGGGGGAACCAATGAGAGACTCGCTGGAGGTGTTTGGTCGGGCACATGTCACTCTCATTTCCCATCACGAAGAAGAATTCACCAGCGGTTCAGCCTGCCACCCCGGATCGACAATAGGGCGTGAAGCCATCCAGCCGTGTTGCGTCCCACTCACAAAAAAGCGACTTGGGAAATGGAGCTCAGGGGCACTGCACTTCCCAAACCTGCAGAGTTCTAAACGATAACTATCGCCCCAAAATATATTGAGGTCAGGCTACGAAGAGGCGCTGAACGCAAGGCAGAACTGCAGGAAACGGATGTCAACGGCTACATCGGAATGGCCCCGATAGCACATGAAAAGCGCCAGAACGTGGACAATGATGCGGTTGGCCAAAAAGGGCGTATGCGTTTTTTCCTGAATATATTCAGGAAAAAACGCATACGCCCTTTTTGGCCAACCAAGCAACCTGGGAGAGCAAATCAGCACTACAAAGAAATCTCTCGCCCCCCCCCCCGGGGCAAAAGGGCCAGGCGAAAAAAGTCTAAAAACCAGAAAGGCAGGACAGGCCACGGAGTCAAGGGAGCCTTGTTAAGCTGATGGGCGGGATGTCAATGGCCAACAGCCAATCTTCACAAGTGTATCCTCTTTCCCAAACCATGGAAAACACAGAACCACAGAGCATAGGGCACTTCCACACATGGGCGTTGACCTTGGGAAAATCAAAAAATCAACCAGACACAGGGACCCCAAAGTTGAGGGCTGCTGTCTTGACAAGAACCTCCACTCCGGTACACGTTTCATATCCCAGGAAAGAGCCAAGTGGACAAAGACGAGTGGACAAGTGGACAAAGACAAGTGGACAAGTGGACAAGTGGTGCTACGTAGGTCCAATGGAGTGTCACTCAGCCATGAAATCCACGTCATGAGGCTGGTAGCAGCATCCTGAGTGGATTTAGGTACGATCATCCTCAGTGAAATAAGTCCCACAAAAAAAGAAACTTATGATATCACTTATCGAGGGAATGTAAAAATCGCTCCCCATGCACGGAATCCCCAAACAGAACAGAGTCACGCTTTTAGAAAACACACTTATGCCTGCTTCAGGGGAAAGGTGAGGTGTGGTGACGCATAAAACTCGAGTTTGAAATGAGCACAGATACCCTTCCGAAAACCGAATATGGAATGGACACGACCTACTCCTTGCTCAATCAACTGGACTCACCAGACCCTGTTCATCGCACAAGTATCTATCCGACTAGTAAGCATCTTAAAAGCTAAGTCTTGATATCTCTGTGTAAGTGCATCAAGTGTGTGTAAAGCGGCCTAAAACCAGCAGGGAAAATCAGCTCAGACCCATTCTGAGGATACATTTCCAACATAAAGAAGAAACAAGCAGGGCAAAACAGAGAGAACTTCTTCCAAAATGCGTTCAGGGACTGGCATGCAACCAGGATTGACCACATCTACAGCCCCAGCGGCAGAAGACATAAGGCTGGACACTCTTGGGGCTGAGACGATTGGTGAGGTTGGGAAAGCAAATGCAGACCCTTGAAAGGAATCCTGCGTGCTCCCCATTCCATGGGTCCCAACTCTCCAGGTTCAACGCAATCTTCCGACAGCGAAAGCACTCATTGGAAACCCAGCGGATGCTACACCGTGGGATCGGGAAAGCTTTCTGAAACTCACCTCAGTTTTCATCTCCTGGTGCTCGTGTTCTCCATTCAGGCCCCCTTACTAACAATCTCCCCACTTGGAGACTCGGCGCCTTTCCATGCCTCTTTCGTACCGTCTGCAATTTGTCCGCAGGATGAACTGCAAGAGGGGGAACCAATGAGAGACTCGCTGGAGGTGTTTGGTCGGGCACATGTCACTCTCATTTCCCATCACGAAGAAGAATTCACCAGCAGTTCAGCCTGCCACCCCGGATCGACAATAGGGCGTGAAGCCATCCAGCCGTGTTGCGTCCCACTCACAAAAAAGCGACTTGGGAAATGGAGCTCAGGGGCACTGCACTTCCCAAACCTGCAGAGTTCTAAACGATAACTATCGCCCCAAAATATATTGAGGTCAGGCTACGAAGAGGCGCTGAACGCAAGGCAGAACTGCAGGAAACGGATGTCAACGGCTACATCGGAATGGCCCCGATAGCACATGAAAAGCGCCAGAACGTGGACAATGATGCGGTTGGCCAAAAAGGGCGTATGCGTTTTTTCCTGAATATATTCAGGAAAAAACGCATACGCCCTTTTTGGCCAACCAAGCAACCTGGGAGAGCAAATCAGCACTACAAAGAAATCTCTCGCCCCCCCCCTGGGGCAAAAGGTCCAGCCGAAAAAAGTCTAAAAACCAGAAAGGCAGGACAGGCCACGGAGTCAAGGGAGCCTTGTTAAGCTGATGGGCGGGATGTCAATGGCCAACAGCCAATCTTCACAAGTGTATCCTCTTTCCCAAACCATGGAAAACACAGAACCACAGAGCATAGGGCACTTCCACACATGGGCGTTGACCTTGGGAAAATCAAAAAATCAACCAGACACAGGGACCCCAAAGTTGAGGGCTGCTGTCTTGACAAGAACCTCCACTCCGGTACACGTTTCATATCCCAGGAAAGAGCCAAGTGGACAAAGACGAGTGGACAAGTGGACAAAGACAAGTGGACAAGTGGTGCTACGTAGGTCCAATGCAGTGTCACTCAGCCATGAAATCCACGTCATGAGGCTGGTAGCAGCATCCTGAGTGGATTTAGGTACGATCATCCTCAGTGAAATAAGTCCCACAAAAAAAGAAACTTATGATATCACTTATCGAGGGAATGTAAAAATCGCTCCCCATGCACGGAATCCCCAAACAGAACAGAGTCACGCTTTTAGAAAACACACTTATGCCTGCTTCAGGGGAAAGGTGAGGTGGGGTGACGCATAAAACTCGAGTTTGAAATGAGCACAGATACCCTTCCGAAAACCGAATATGGAATGGACACGACCTACTCCTTGCTCAATCAACTGGACTCACCAGACCCTGTTCATCGCACAAGTATCTATCCGACTAGTAAGCATCTTAAAAGCTAAGTCTTGATATCTCTGTGTAAGTGCATCAAGTGTGTGTAAAGCGGCCTAAAACCAGCAGGGAAAATCAGCTCAGACCCATTCTGAGGATACATTTCCAACATAAAGAAGAAACAAGCAGGGCAAAACAGAGAGAAATTCTTCCAAAATGCGTTCAGGGACTGGCATGCAACCAGGATTGACCACATCTACAGCCCCAGCGGCAGAAGACATAAGGCTGGACACTCTTGGGGCTGAGACGATTGGTGAGGTTGGGAAAGCAAATGCAGACCCTTGAAAGGAATCCTGCGTGCTCCCCATTCCATGGGTCCCAACTCTCCAGGTTCAACGCAATCTTCCGACAGCGAAAGCACTCATTGGAAACCCAGCGGATGCTACACCGTGGGATCGGGAAAGCTTTCTGAAACTCACCTCAGTTTTCATCTCCTGGTGCTCGTGTTCTCCATTCAGGCCCCCTTACTAACAATCTCCCCACTTGGAGACTCGGCGCCTTTCCATGCCTCTTTCGTACCGTCTGCAATTTGTCCGCAGGATGAACTGCAAGAGGGGGAACCAATGAGAGACTCGCTGGAGGTGTTTGGTCGGGCACATGTCACTCTCATTTCCCATCACGAAGAAGAATTCACCAGCGGTTCAGCCTGCCACCCCGGATCGACAATAGGGCGTGAAGCCATCCAGCCGTGTTGCGTCCCACTCACAAAAAAGCGACTTGGGAAATGGAGCTCAGGGGCACTGCACTTCCCAAACCTGCAGAGTTCTAAACGATAACTATCGCCCCAAAATATATTGAGGTCAGGCTACGAAGAGGCGCTGAACGCAAGGCAGAACTGCAGGAAACGGATGTCAACGGGTACATCGGAATGGCCCCGATAGCACATGAAAAGCGCCAGAACGTGGACAATGATGCGGTTGGCCAAAAAGGGCGTATGCGTTTTTTCCTGAATATATTCAGGAAAAAACGCATACGCCCTTTTTGGCCAACCAAGCAACCTGGGAGAGCAAATCAGCACTACAAAGAAATCTCTCGCCCCCCCCCCCCGGGGCAAAAGGGCCAGGCGAAAAAAGTCTAAAAACCAGAAAGGCAGGACAGGCCACGGAGTCAAGGGAGCCTTGTTAAGCTGATGGGCGGGATGTCAATGGCCAACAGCCAATCTTCACAAGTGTATCCTCTTTCCCAAACCATGGAAAACACAGAACCACAGAGCATAGGGCACTTCCACACATGGGCGTTGACCTTGGGAAAATCAAAAAATCAACCAGACACAGGGACCCCAAAGTTGAGGGCTGCTGTCTTGACAAGAACCTCCACTCCGGTACACGTTTCATATCCCAGGAAAGACCCAAGTGGACAAAGACGAGTGGACAAGTGGACAAAGACAAGTGGACAAGTGGACAAGTGGTGCTACGTAGGTCCAATGGAGTGTCACTCAGCCATGAAATCCACGTCATGAGGCTGGTAGCAGCATCCTGAGTGGATTTAGGTACGATCATCCTCAGTGAAATAAGTCCCACAAAAAAAGAAACTTATGATATCACTTATCGAGGGAATGTAAAAATCGCTCCCCATGCACGGAATCCCCAAACAGAACAGAGTCACGCTTTTAGAAAACACACTTATGCCTGCTTCAGGGGAAAGGTGAGGTGGGGTGACGCATAAAACTCGAGTTTGAAATGAGCACAGATACCCTTCCGAAAACCGAATATGGAATGGACACGACCTACTCCTTGCTCAATCAACTGGACTCACCAGACCCTGTTCATCGCACAAGTATCTATCCGACTAGTAAGCATCTTAAAAGCTAAGTCTTGATATCTCTGTGTAAGTGCATCAAGTGTGTGTAAAGCGGCCTAAAACCAGCAGGGAAAATCAGCTCAGACCCATTCTGAGGATACATTTCCAACATAAAGAAGAAACAAGCAGGGCAAAACAGAGAGAACTTCTTCCAAAATGCGTTCAGGGACTGGCATGCAACCAGGATTGACCACATCTACAGCCCCAGCGGCAGAAGACATAAGGCTGGACACTCTTGGGGCTGAGACGATTGGTGAGGTTGGGAAAGCAAATGCAGACCCTTGAAAGGAATCCTGCGTGCTCCCCATTCCATGGGTCCCAACTCTCCAGGTTCAACGCAATCTTCCGACAGCGAAAGCACTCATTGGAAACCCAGCGGATGCTACACCGTGGGATCGGGAAAGCTTTCTGAAACTCACCTCAGTTTTCATCTCCTGGTGCTCGTGTTCTCCATTCAGGCCCCCTTACTAACAATCTCCCCACTTGGAGACTCGGCGCCTTTCCATGCCTCTTTCGTACCGTCTGCAATTTGTCCGCAGGATGAACTGCAAGAGGGGGAACCAATGAGAGACTCGCTGGAGGTGTTTGGTCGGGCACATGTCACTCTCATTTCCCATCACGAAGAAGAATTCACCAGCGGTTCAGCCTGCCACCCCGGATCGACAATAGGGCGTGAAGCCATCCAGCCGTGTTGCGTCCCACTCACAAAAAAGCGACTTGGGAAATGGAGCTCAGGGGCACTGCACTTCCCAAACCTGCAGAGTTCTAAACGATAACTATCGCCCCAAAATATATTGAGGTCAGGCTACGAAGAGGCGTTGAACGCAAGGCAGAATTGCAGGAAACGGATGTCAACGGGTACATCGGAATGGCCCCGATAGCACATGAAAAGCGCCAGAACGTGGACAATGATGCGGTTGGCCAAAAAGGGCGTATGCGTTTTTTCCTGAATATATTCAGGAAAAAACGCATACGCCCTTTTTGGCCAACCAAGCAACCTGGGAGAACAAATCAGCACTACAAAGAAATCTCTCGCCCCCCCCCCGGGGCAAAAGGGCCAGGCGAAAAAAGTCTAAAAACCAGAAAGGCAGGACAGGCCACGGAGTCAAGGGAGCCTTGTTAAGCTGATGGGCGGGATGTCAATGGCCAACAGCCAATCTTCACAAGTGTATCCTCTTTCCCAAACCATGGAAAACACAGAACCACAGAGCATAGGGCACTTCCACACATGGGCGTTGACCTTGGGAAAATGAAAAAATCAACCAGACACAGGGACCCCAAAGTTGAGGGCTGCTTTCTTGACAAGAACCTCCACTCCGGTACACGTTTCATATCCCAGGAAAGAGCCAAGTGGACAAAGACGAGTGGACAAGTGGACAAAGACAAGTGGACAAGTGGACAAGTGGTGCTACGTAGGTCCAATGGAGTGTCACTCAGCCATGAAATCCACGTCATGAGGCTGGTAGCAGCATCCTGAGTGGCTTTAGGTACGATCATCCTCAGTGAAATAAGTCCCACAAAAAAAGAAACTTATGATATCACTTATCGAGGGAATGTAAAAATCGCTCCCCATGCACTGAATCCCCAAACAGAACAGAGTCACGCTTTTAGAAAACACACTTATGCCTGCTTCAGGGGAAAGGTGAGGTGGGGTGACGCATAAAACTCGAGTTTGAAATGAGCACAGATACCCTTCCGAAAACCGAATATGGAATGGACACGACCTACTCCTTGCTCAATCAACTGGACTCACCAGACCCTGTTCATCGCACAAGTATCTATCCGACTAGTAAGCATCTTAAAAGCTAAGTCTTGATATCTCTGTGTAAGTGCATCAAGTGTGTGTAAAGCGGCCTAAAACCAGCAGGGAAAATCAGCTCAGACCCATTCTGAGGATACATTTCCAACATAAAGAAGAAACAAGCAGGGCAAAACAGAGAGAACTTCTTCCAAAATGCGTTCAGGGACTGGCATGCAACCAGGATTGACCACATCTACAGCCCCAGCGGCAGAAGACATAAGGCTGGACACTCTTGGGGCTGAGACGATTGGTGAGGTTGGGGAAGCAAATGCAGACCCTTGAAAGGAATCCTGCGTGCTCCCCATTCCATGGGTCCCAACTCTCCAGGTTCAACGCAATCTTCCGACAGCGAAAGCACTCATTGGAAACCCAGCGGATGCTACACCGTGGGATCGGGAAAGCTTTCTGAAACTCACCTCAGTTTTCATCTCCTGGTGCTCGTGTTCTCCATTCAGGCCCCCTTACTAACAATCTCCCCACTTGGAGACTCGGCGCCTTTCCATGCCTCTTTCGTACCGTCTGCAATTTGTCCGCAGGATGAACTGCAAGAGGGGGAACCAATGAGAGACTCGCTGGAGGTGTTTGGTCGGGCACATGTCACTCTCATTTCCCATCACGAAGAAGAATTCACCAGCGGTTCAGCCTGCCACCCCGGATCGACAATAGGGCGTGAAGCCATCCAGCCGTGTTGCGTCCCACTCACAAAAAAGCGACTTGGGAAATGGAGCTCAGGGGCACTGCACTTCCCAAACCTGCAGAGTTCTAAACGATAACTATCGCCCCAAAATATATTGAGGTCAGGCTACGAAGAGGCGCTGAACGCAAGGCAGAACTGCAGGAAACGGATGTCAACGGGTACATCGGAATGGCCCCGATAGCACATGAAAAGCGCCAGAACGTGGACAATGATGCGGTTGGCCAAAAAGGGCGTATGCGTTTTTTCCTGAATATATTCAGGAAAAAACGCATACGCCCTTTTTGGCCAACCAAGCAACCTGGGAGAGCAAATCAGCACTACAAAGAAATCTCTCGCCACCCCCGGGGCAAAAGGGCCAGGCGAAAAAAGTCTAAAAACCAGAAAGGCAGGACAGGCCACGGAGTCAAGGGAGCCTTGTTAAGCTGATGGGCGGGATGTCAATGGCCAACAGCCAATCTTCACAAGTGTATCCTCTTTCCCAAACCATGGAAAACACAGAACCACAGAGCATAGGGCACTTCCACACATGGGCGTTGACCTTGGGAAAATCAAAAAATCAACCAGACACAGGGACCCCAAAGTTGAGGGCTGCTGTCTTGACAAGAACCTCCACTCCGGTACACGTTTCATATCCCAGGAAAGAGCCAAGTGGACAAAGACGAGTGGACAAGTGGACAAAGACAAGTGGACAAGTGGACAAGTGGTGCTACGTAGGTCCAATGGAGTGTCACTCAGCCATGAAATCCACGTCATGAGGCTGGTAGCAGCATCCTGAGTGGATTTAGGTACGATCATCCTCAGTGAAATAAGTCCCACAAAAAAAGAAACTTATGATATCACTTATCGAGGGAATGTAAAAATCGCTCCCCATGCACTGAATCCCCAAACAGAACAGAGTCACGCTTTTAGAAAACACACTTATGCCTGCTTCAGGGGAAAGGTGAGGTGGGGTGACGCATAAAACTCGAGTTTGAAATGAGCACAGATACCCTTCCGAAAACCGAATATGGAATGGACACGACCTACTCCTTGCTCAATCAACTGGACTCACCAGACCCTGTTCATCGCACAAGTATCTATCCGACTAGTAAGCATCTTAAAAGCTAAGTCTTGATATCTCTGTGTAAGTGCATCAAGTGTGTGTAAAGCGGCCTAAAACCAGCAGGGAAAATCAGCTCAGACCCATTCTGAGGATACATTTCCAACATAAAGAAGAAACAAGCAGGGCAAAACAGAGAGAACTTCTTCCAAAATGCGTTCAGGGACTGGCATGCAACCAGGATTGACCACATCTACAGCCCCAGCGGCAGAAGACATAAGGCTGGACACTCTTGGGGCTGAGACGATTGGTGAGGTTGGGAAAGCAAATGCAGACCCTTGAAAGGAATCCTGCGTGCTCCCCATTCCATGGGTCCCAACTCTCCAGGTTCAACGCAATCTTCCGACAGCGAAAGCACTCATTGGAAACCCAGCGGATGCTACACCGTGGGATCGGGAAAGCTTTCTGAAACTCACCTCAGTTTTCATCTCCTGGTGCTCGTGTTCTCCATTCAGGCCCCCTTACTAACAATCTCCCCACTTGGAGACTCGGCGCCTTTCCATGCCTCTTTCGTACCGTCTGCAATTTGTCCGCAGGATGAACTGCAAGAGGGGGAACCAATGAGAGACTCGCTGGAGGTGTTTGGTCGGGCACATGTCACTCTCATTTCCCATCACGAAGAAGAATTCACCAGCGGTTCAGCCTGCCACCCCGGATCGACAATAGGGCGTGAAGCCATCCAGCCGTGTTGCGTCCCACTCACAAAAAAGCGACTTGGGAAATGGAGCTCAGGGGCACTGCACTTCCCAAACCTGCAGAGTTCTAAACGATAACTATCGCCCCAAAATATATTGAGGTCAGGCTACGAAGAGGCGTTGAACGCAAGGCAGAATTGCAGGAAACGGATGTCAACGGGTACATCGGAATGGCCCCGATAGCACATGAAAAGCGCCAGAACGTGGACAATGATGCGGTTGGCCAAAAAGGGCGTATGCGTTTTTTCCTGAATATATTCAGGAAAAAACGCATACGCCCTTTTTGGCCAACCAAGCAACCTGGGAGAGCAAATCAGCACTACAAAGAAATCTCTCGCCCCCCCCGGGGCAAAAGGGCCAGGCGAAAAAAGTCTAAAAACCAGAAAGGCAGGACAGGCCACGGAGTCAAGGGAGCCTTGTTAAGCTGATGGGCGGGATGTCAATGGCCAACAGCCAATCTTCACAAGTGTATCCTCTTTCCCAAACCATGGAAAACACAGAACCACAGAGCATAGGGCACTTCCACACATGGGCGTTGACCTTGGGAAAATCAAAAAATCAACCAGACACAGGGACCCCAAAGTTGAGGGCTGCTGTCTTGACAAGAACCTCCACTCCGGTACACGTTTCATATCCCAGGAAAGAGCCAAGTGGACAAAGACGAGTGGACAAGTGGACAAAGACAAGTGGACAAGTGGACAAGTGGTGCTACGTAGGTCCAATGGAGTGTCACTCAGCCATGAAATCCACGTCATGAGGCTGGTAGCAGCATCCTGAGTGGATTTAGGTACGATCATCCTCAGTGAAATAAGTCCCACAAAAAAAGAAACTTATGATATCACTTATCGAGGGAATGTAAAAATCGCTCCCCATGCACGGAATCCCCAAACAGAACAGAGTCACGCTTTTAGAAAACACACTTATGCCTGCTTCAGGGGAAAGGTGAGGTGGGGTGACGCATAAAACTCGAGTTTGAAATGAGCACAGATACCCTTCCGAAAACCGAATATGGAATGGACACGACCTACTCCTTGCTCAATCAACTGGACTCACCAGACCCTGTTCATCGCACAAGTATCTATCCGACTAGTAAGCATCTTAAAAGCTAAGTCTTGATATCTCTGTGTAAGTGCATCAAGTGTGTGTAAAGCGGCCTAAAACCAGCAGGGAAAATCAGCTCAGACCCATTCTGAGGATACATTTCCAACATAAAGAAGAAACAAGCAGGGCAAAACAGAGAGAAATTCTTCCAAAATGCGTTCAGGGACTGGCATGCAACCAGGATTGACCACATCTACAGCCCCAGCGGCAGAAGACATAAGGCTGGACACTCTTGGGGCTGAGACGATTGGTGAGGTTGGGGAAGCAAATGCAGACCCTTGAAAGGAATCCTGCGTGCTCCCCATTCCATGGGTCCCAACTCTCCAGGTTCAACGCAATCTTCCGACAGCGAAAGCACTCATTGGAAACCCAGCGGATGCTACACCGTGGGATCGGGAAAGCTTTCTGAAACTCACCTCAGTTTTCATCTCCTGGTGCTCGTGTTCTCCATTCAGGCCCCCTTACTAACAATCTCCCCACTTGGAGACTCGGCGCCTTTCCATGCCTCTTTCGTACCGTCTGCAATTTGTCCGCAGGATGAACTGCAAGAGGGGGAACCAATGAGAGACTCGCTGGAGGTGTTTGGTCGGGCACATGTCACTCTCATTTCCCATCACGAAGAAGAATTCACCAGCGGTTCAGCCTGCCACCCCGGATCGACAATAGGGCGTGAAGCCATCCAGCCGTGTTGCGTCCCACTCACAAAAAAGCGACTTGGGAAATGGAGCTCAGGGGCACTGCACTTCCCAAACCTGCAGAGTTCTAAACGATAACTATCGCCCCAAAATATATTGAGGTCAGGCTACGAAGAGGCGCTGAACGCAAGGCAGAACTGCAGGAAACGGATGTCAACGGCTACATCGGAATGGCCCCGATAGCACATGAAAAGCGCCAGAACGTGGACAATGATGCGGTTGGCCAAAAAGGGCGTATGCGTTTTTTCCTGAATATATTCAGGAAAAAACGCATACGCCCTTTTTGGCCAACCAAGCAACCTGGGAGAGCAAATCAGCACTACAAAGAAATCTCTCGCCCCCCCCCGGGGCAAAAGGGCCAGGCGAAAAAAGTCTAAAAACCAGAAAGGCAGGACAGGCCACGGAGTCAAGGGAGCCTTGTTAAGCTGATGGGCGGGATGTCAATGGCCAACAGCCAATCTTCACAAGTGTATCCTCTTTCCCAAACCATGTAAAACACAGAACCACAGAGCATAGGGCACTTCCACACATGGGCGTTGACCTTGGGAAAATCAAAAAATCAACCAGACACAGGGACCCCAAAGTTGAGGGCTGCTGTCTTGACAAGAACCTCCACTCCGGTACACGTTTCATATCCCAGGAAAGAGCCAAGTGGACAAAGACGAGTGGACAAGTGGACAAAGACAAGTGGACAAGTGGACAAGTGGTGCTACGTAGGTCCAATGGAGTGTCACTCAGCCATGAAATCCACGTCATGAGGCTGGTAGCAGCATCCTGAGTGGATTTAGGTACGATCATCCTCAGTGAAATAAGTCCCACAAAAAAAGAAACTTATGATATCACTTATCGAGGGAATGTAAAAATCGCTCCCCATGCACGGAATCCCCAAACAGAACAGAGTCACGCTTTTAGAAAACACACTTATGCCTGCTTCAGGGGAAAGGTGAGGTGTGGTGACGCATAAAACTCGAGTTTGAAATGAGCACAGATACCCTTCCGAAAACCGAATATGGAATGGACACGACCTACTCCTTGCTCAATCAACTGGACTCACCAGACCCTGTTCATCGCACAAGTATCTATCCGACTAGTAAGCATCTTAAAAGCTAAGTCTTGATATCTCTGTGTAAGTGCATCAAGTGTGTGTAAAGCGGCCTAAAACCAGCAGGGAAAATCAGCTCAGACCCATTCTGAGGATACATTTCCAACATAAAGAAGAAACAAGCAGGGCAAAACAGAGAGAACTTCTTCCAAAATGCGTTCAGGGACTGGCATGCAACCAGGATTGACCACATCTACAGCCCCAGCGGCAGAAGACATAAGGCTGGACACTCTTGGGGCTGAGACGATTGGTGAGGTTGGGGAAGCAAATGCAGACCCTTGAAAGGAATCCTGCGTGCTCCCCATTCCATGGGTCCCAACTCTCCAGGTTCAACGCAATCTTCCGACAGCGAAAGCACTCATTGGAAACCCAGCGGATGCTACACCGTGGGATCGGGAAAGCTTTCTGAAACTCACCTCAGTTTTCATCTCCTGGTGCTCGTGTTCTCCATTCAGGCCCCCTTACTAACAATCTCCCCACTTGGAGACTCGGCGCCTTTCCATGCCTCTTTCGTACCGTCTGCAATTTGTCCGCAGGATGAACTGCAAGAGGGGGAACCAATGAGAGACTCGCTGGAGGTGTTTGGTCGGGCACATGTCACTCTCATTTCCCATCACGAAGAAGAATTCACCAGCGGTTCAGCCTGCCACCCCGGATCGACAATAGGGCGTGAAGCCATCCAGCCGTGTTGCGTCCCACTCACAAAAAAGCGACTTGGGAAATGGAGCTCAGGGGCACTGCACTTCCCAAACCTGCAGAGTTCTAAACGATAACTATCGCCCCAAAATATATTGAGGTCAGGCTACGAAGAGGCGCTGAACGCAAGGCAGAACTGCAGGAAACGGATGTCAACGGCTACATCGGAATGGCCCCGATAGCACATGAAAAGCGCCAGAACGTGGACAATGATGCGGTTGGCCAAAAAGGGCGTATGCGTTTTTTCCTGAATATATTCAGGAAAAAACGCATACGCCCTTTTTGGCCAACCAAGCAACCTGGGAGAGCAAATCAGCACTACAAAGAAATCTCTCGCCCCCCCCCCGGGGCAAAAGGGCCAGGCGAAAAAAGTCTAAAAACCAGAAAGGCAGGACAGGCCACGGAGTCAAGGGAGCCTTGTTAAGCTGATGGGCGGGATGTCAATGGCCAACAGCCAATCTTCACAAGTGTATCCTCTTTCCCAAACCATGGAAAACACAGAACCACAGAGCATAGGGCACTTCCACACATGGGCGTTGACCTTGGGAAAATCAAAAAATCAACCAGACACAGGGACCCCAAAGTTGAGGGCTGCTGTCTTGACAAGAACCTCCACTCCGGTACACGTTTCATATCCCAGGAAAGAGCCAAGTGGACAAAGACGAGTGGACAAGTGGACAAAGACAAGTGGACAAGTGGACAAGTGGTGCTACGTAGGTCCAATGGAGTGTCACTCAGCCATGAAATCCACGTCATGAGGCTGGTAGCAGCATCCTGAGTGGATTTAGGTACGATCATCCTCAGTGAAATAAGTCCCACAAAAAAAGAAACTTATGATATCACTTATCGAGGGAATGTAAAAATCGCTCCCCATGCACGGAATCCCCAAACAGAACAGAGTCACGCTTTTAGAAAACACACTTATGCCTGCTTCAGGGGAAAGGTGAGGTGGGGTGACGCATAAAACTCGAGTTTGAAATGAGCACAGATACCCTTCCGAAAACCGAATATGGAATGGACACGACCTACTCCTTGCTCAATCAACTGGACTCACCAGACCCTGTTCATCGCACAAGTATCTATCCGACTAGTAAGCATCTTAAAAGCTAAGTCTTGATATCTCTGTGTAAGTGCATCAAGTGTGTGTAAAGCGGCCTAAAACCAGCAGGGAAAATCAGCTCAGACCCATTCTGAGGATACATTTCCAACATAAAGAAGAAACAAGCAGGGCAAAACAGAGAGAAATTCTTCCAAAATGCGTTCAGGGACTGGCATGCAACCAGGATTGACCACATCTACAGCCCCAGCGGCAGAAGACATAAGGCTGGACACTCTTGGGGCTGAGACGATTGGTGAGGTTGGGAAAGCAAATGCAGACCCTTGAAAGGAATCCTGCGTGCTCCCCATTCCATGGGTCCCAACTCTCCAGGTTCAACGCAATCTTCCGACAGCGAAAGCACTCATTGGAAACCCAGCGGATGCTACACCGTGGGATCGGGAAAGCTTTCTGAAACTCACCTCAGTTTTCATCTCCTGGTGCTCGTGTTCTCCATTCAGGCCCCCTTACTAACAATCTCCCCACTTGGAGACTCGGCGCCTTTCCATGCCTCTTTCGTACCGTCTGCAATTTGTCCGCAGGATGAACTGCAAGAGGGGGAACCAATGAGAGACTCGCTGGAGGTGTTTGGTCGGGCACATGTCACTCTCATTTCCCATCACGAAGAAGAATTCACCAGCAGTTCAGCCTGCCACCCCGGATCGACAATAGGGCGTGAAGCCATCCAGCCGTGTTGCGTCCCACTCACAAAAAAGCGACTTGGGAAATGGAGCTCAGGGGCACTGCACTTCCCAAACCTGCAGAGTTCTAAACGATAACTATCGCCCCAAAATATATTGAGGTCAGGCTACGAAGAGGCGCTGAACGCAAGGCAGAACTGCAGGAAACGGATGTCAACGGCTACATCGGAATGGCCCCGATAGCACATGAAAAGCGCCAGAACGTGGACAATGATGCGGTTGGCCAAAAAGGGCGTATGCGTTTTTTCCTGAATATATTCAGGAAAAAACGCATACGCCCTTTTTGGCCAACCAAGCAACCTGGGAGAGCAAATCAGCACTACAAAGAAATCTCTCGCCCCCCCCCCGGGGCAAAAGGGCCAGGCGAAAAAAGTCTAAAAACCAGAAAGGCAGGACAGGCCACGGAGTCAAGGGAGCCTTGTTAAGCTGATGGGCGGGATGTCAATGGCCAACAGCCAATCTTCACAAGTGTATCCTCTTTCCCAAACCATGGAAAACACAGAACCACAGAGCATAGGGCACTTCCACACATGGGCGTTGACCTTGGGAAAATCAAAAAATCAACCAGACACAGGGACCCCAAAGTTGAGGGCTGCTGTCTTGACAAGAACCTCCACTCCGGTACACGTTTCATATCCCAGGAAAGAGCCAAGTGGACAAAGACGAGTGGACAAGTGGACAAAGACAAGTGGACAAGTGGTGCTACGTAGGTCCAATGCAGTGTCACTCAGCCATGAAATCCACGTCATGAGGCTGGTAGCAGCATCCTGAGTGGATTTAGGTACGATCATCCTCAGTGAAATAAGTCCCACAAAAAAAGAAACTTATGATATCACTTATCGAGGGAATGTAAAAATCGCTCCCCATGCACGGAATCCCCAAACAGAACAGAGTCACGCTTTTAGAAAACACACTTATGCCTGCTTCAGGGGAAAGGTGAGGTGGGGTGACGCATAAAACTCGAGTTTGAAATGAGCACAGATACCCTTCCGAAAACCGAATATGGAATGGACACGACCTACTCCTTGCTCAATCAACTGGACTCACCAGACCCTGTTCATCGCACAAGTATCTATCCGACTAGTAAGCATCTTAAAAGCTAAGTCTTGATATCTCTGTGTAAGTGCATCAAGTGTGTGTAAAGCGGCCTAAAACCAGCAGGGAAAATCAGCTCAGACCCATTCTGAGGATACATTTCCAACATAAAGAAGAAACAAGCAGGGCAAAACAGAGAGAAATTCTTCCAAAATGCGTTCAGGGACTGGCATGCAACCAGGATTGACCACATCTACAGCCCCAGCGGCAGAAGACATAAGGCTGGACACTCTTGGGGCTGAGACGATTGGTGAGGTTGGGAAAGCAAATGCAGACCCTTGAAAGGAATCCTGCGTGCTCCCCATTCCATGGGTCCCAACTCTCCAGGTTCAACGCAATCTTCCGACAGCGAAAGCACTCATTGGAAACCCAGCGGATGCTACACCGTGGGATCGGGAAAGCTTTCTGAAACTCACCTCAGTTTTCATCTCCTGGTGCTCGTGTTCTCCATTCAGGCCCCCTTACTAACAATCTCCCCACTTGGAGACTCGGCGCCTTTCCATGCCTCTTTCGTACCGTCTGCAATTTGTCCGCAGGATGAACTGCAAGAGGGGGAACCAATGAGAGACTCGCTGGAGGTGTTTGGTCGGGCACATGTCACTCTCATTTCCCATCACGAAGAAGAATTCACCAGCGGTTCAGCCTGCCACCCCGGATCGACAATAGGGCGTGAAGCCATCCAGCCGTGTTGCGTCCCACTCACAAAAAAGCGACTTGGGAAATGGAGCTCAGGGGCACTGCACTTCCCAAACCTGCAGAGTTCTAAACGATAACTATCGCCCCAAAATATATTGAGGTCAGGCTACGAAGAGGCGCTGAACGCAAGGCAGAACTGCAGGAAACGGATGTCAACGGGTACATCGGAATGGCCCCGATAGCACATGAAAAGCGCCAGAACGTGGACAATGATGCGGTTGGCCAAAAAGGGCGTATGCGTTTTTTCCTGAATATATTCAGGAAAAAACGCATACGCCCTTTTTGGCCAACCAAGCAACCTGGGAGAGCAAATCAGCACTACAAAGAAATCTCTCGCCCCCCCCCCCCGGGGCAAAAGGGCCAGGCGAAAAAAGTCTAAAAACCAGAAAGGCAGGACAGGCCACGGAGTCAAGGGAGCCTTGTTAAGCTGATGGGCGGGATGTCAATGGCCAACAGCCAATCTTCACAAGTGTATCCTCTTTCCCAAACCATGGAAAACACAGAACCACAGAGCATAGGGCACTTCCACACATGGGCGTTGACCTTGGGAAAATCAAAAAATCAACCAGACACAGGGACCCCAAAGTTGAGGGCTGCTGTCTTGACAAGAACCTCCACTCCGGTACACGTTTCATATCCCAGGAAAGAGCCAAGTGGACAAAGACGAGTGGACAAGTGGACAAAGACAAGTGGACAAGTGGACAAGTGGTGCTACGTAGGTCCAATGGAGTGTCACTCAGCCATGAAATCCACGTCATGAGGCTGGTAGCAGCATCCTGAGTGGATTTAGGTACGATCATCCTCAGTGAAATAAGTCCCACAAAAAAAGAAACTTATGATATCACTTATCGAGGGAATGTAAAAATCGCTCCCCATGCACGGAATCCCCAAACAGAACAGAGTCACGCTTTTAGAAAACACACTTATGCCTGCTTCAGGGGAAAGGTGAGGTGTGGTGACGCATAAAACTCGAGTTTGAAATGAGCACAGATACCCTTCCGAAAACCGAATATGGAATGGACACGACCTACTCCTTGCTCAATCAACTGGACTCACCAGACCCTGTTCATCGCACAAGTATCTATCCGACTAGTAAGCATCTTAAAAGCTAAGTCTTGATATCTCTGTGTAAGTGCATCAAGTGTGTGTAAAGCGGCCTAAAACCAGCAGGGAAAATCAGCTCAGACCCATTCTGAGGATACATTTCCAACATAAAGAAGAAACAAGCAGGGCAAAACAGAGAGAACTTCTTCCAAAATGCGTTCAGGGACTGGCATGCAACCAGGATTGACCACATCTACAGCCCCAGCGGCAGAAGACATAAGGCTGGACACTCTTGGGGCTGAGACGATTGGTGAGGTTGGGAAAGCAAATGCAGACCCTTGAAAGGAATCCTGAGTGCTCCCCATTCCATGGGTCCCAACTCTCCAGGTTCAACGCAATCTTCCGACAGCGAAAGCACTCATTGGAAACCCAGCGGATGCTACACCGTGGGATCGGGAAAGCTTTCTGAAACTCACCTCAGTTTTCATCTCCTGGTGCTCGTGTTCTCCATTCAGGCCCCCTTACTAACAATCTCCCCACTTGGAGACTCGGCGCCTTTCCATGCCTCTTTCGTACCGTCTGCAATTTGTCCGCAGGATGAACTGCAAGAGGGGGAACCAATGAGAGACTCGCTGGAGGTGTTTGGTCGGGCACATGTCACTCTCATTTCCCATCACGAAGAAGAATTCACCAGCGGTTCAGCCTGCCACCCCGGATCGACAATAGGGCGTGAAGCCATCCAGCCGTGTTGCGTCCCACTCACAAAAAAGCGACTTGGGAAATGGAGCTCAGGGGCACTGCACTTCCCAAACCTGCAGAGTTCTAAACGATAACTATCGCCCCAAAATATATTGAGGTCAGGCTACGAAGAGGCGCTGAACGCAAGGCAGAACTGCAGGAAACGGATGTCAACGGCTACATCGGAATGGCCCCGATAGCACATGAAAAGCGCCAGAACGTGGACAATGATGCGGTTGGCCAAAAAGGGCGTATGCGTTTTTTCCTGAATATATTCAGGAAAAAACGCATACGCCCTTTTTGGCCAACCAAGCAACCTGGGAGAGCAAATCAGCACTACAAAGAAATCTCTCGCCCCCCCCGGGGCAAAAGGGCCAGGCGAAAAAAGTCTAAAAACCAGAAAGGCAGGACAGGCCACGGAGTCAAGGGAGCCTTGTTAAGCTGATGGGCGGGATGTCAATGGCCAACAGCCAATCTTCACAAGTGTATCCTCTTTCCCAAACCATGGAAAACACAGAACCACAGAGCATAGGGCACTTCCACACATGGGCGTTGACCTTGGGAAAATCAAAAAATCAACCAGACACAGGGACCCCAAAGTTGAGGGCTGCTGTCTTGACAAGAACCTCCACTCCGGTACACGTTTCATATCCCAGGAAAGAGCCAAGTGGACAAAGACGAGTGGACAAGTGGACAAAGACAAGTGGACAAGTGGTGCTACGTAGGTCCAATGGAGTGTCACTCAGCCATGAAATCCACGTCATGAGGCTGGTAGCAGCATCCTGAGTGGATTTAGGTACGATCATCCTCAGTGAAATAAGTCCCACAAAAAAAGAAACTTATGATATCACTTATCGAGGGAATGTAAAAATCGCTCCCCATGCACGGAATCCCCAAACAGAACAGAGTCACGCTTTTAGAAAACACACTTATGCCTGCTTCAGGGGAAAGGTGAGGTGGGGTGACGCATAAAACTCGAGTTTGAAATGAGCACAGATACCCTTCCGAAAACCGAATATGGAATGGACACGACCTACTCCTTGCTCAATCAACTGGACTCACCAGACCCTGTTCATCGCACAAGTATCTATCCGACTAGTAAGCATCTTAAAAGCTAAGTCTTGATATCTCTGTGTAAGTGCATCAAGTGTGTGTAAAGCGGCCTAAAACCAGCAGGGAAAATCAGCTCAGACCCATTCTGAGGATACATTTCCAACATAAAGAAGAAACAAGCAGGGCAAAACAGAGAGAACTTCTTCCAAAATGCGTTCAGGGACTGGCATGCAACCAGGATTGACCACATCTACAGCCCCAGCGGCAGAAGACATAAGGCTGGACACTCTTGGGGCTGAGACGATTGGTGAGGTTGGGAAAGCAAATGCAGACCCTTGAAAGGAATCCTGCGTGCTCCCCATTCCATGGGTCCCAACTCTCCAGGTTCAACGCAATCTTCCGACAGCGAAAGCACTCATTGGAAACCCAGCGGATGCTACACCGTGGGATCGGGAAAGCTTTCTGAAACTCACCTCAGTTTTCATCTCCTGGTGCTCGTGTTCTCCATTCAGGCCCCCTTACTAACAATCTCCCCACTTGGAGACTCGGCGCCTTTCCATGCCTCTTTCGTACCGTCTGCAATTTGTCCGCAGGATGAACTGCAAGAGGGGGAACCAATGAGAGACTCGCTGGAGGTGTTTGGTCGGGCACATGTCACTCTCATTTCCCATCACGAAGAAGAATTCACCAGCGGTTCAGCCTGCCACCCCGGATCGACAATAGGGCGTGAAGCCATCCAGCCGTGTTGCGTCCCACTCACAAAAAAGCGACTTGGGAAATGGAGCTCAGGGGCACTGCACTTCCCAAACCTGCAGAGTTCTAAACGATAACTATCGCCCCAAAATATATTGAGGTCAGGCTACGAAGAGGCGCTGAACGCAAGGCAGAACTGCAGGAAACGGATGTCAACGGATACATCGGAATGGCCCCGATAGCACATGAAAAGCGCCAGAACGTGGACAATGATGCGGTTGGCCAAAAAGGGCGTATGCGTTTTTTCCTGAATATATTCAGGAAAAAACGCATACGCCCTTTTTGGCCAACCAAGCAACCTGGGAGAGCAAATCAGCACTACAAAGAAATCTCTCGCCCCCCCCCCCCGGGGCAAAAGGGCCAGGCGAAAAAAGTCTAAAAACCAGAAAGGCAGGACAGGCCACGGAGTCAAGGGAGCCTTGTTAAGCTGATGGGCGGGATGTCAATGGCCAACAGCCAATCTTCACAAGTGTATCCTCTTTCCCAAACCATGGAAAACACAGAACCACAGAGCATAGGGCACTTCCACACATGGGCGTTGACCTTGGGAAAATCAAAAAATCAACCAGACACAGGGACCCCAAAGTTGAGGGCTGCTGTCTTGACAAGAACCTCCACTCCGGTACACGTTTCATATCCCAGGAAAGAGCCAAGTGGACAAAGACGAGTGGACAAGTGGACAAAGACAAGTGGACAAGTGGACAAGTGGTGCTACGTAGGTCCAATGGAGTGTCACTCAGCCATGAAATCCACGTCATGAGGCTGGTAGCAGCATCCTGAGTGGATTTAGGTACGATCATCCTCAGTGAAATAAGTCCCACAAAAAAAGAAACTTATGATATCACTTATCGAGGGAATGTAAAAATCGCTCCCCATGCACGGAATCCCCAAACAGAACAGAGTCACGCTTTTAGAAAACACACTTATGCCTGCTTCAGGGGAAAGGTGAGGTGTGGTGACGCATAAAACTCGAGTTTGAAATGAGCACAGATACCCTTCCGAAAACCGAATATGGAATGGACACGACCTACTCCTTGCTCAATCAACTGGACTCACCAGACCCTGTTCATCGCACAAGTATCTATCCGACTAGTAAGCATCTTAAAAGCTAAGTCTTGATATCTCTGTGTAAGTGCATCAAGTGTGTGTAAAGCGGCCTAAAACCAGCAGGGAAAATCAGCTCAGACCCATTCTGAGGATACATTTCCAACATAAAGAAGAAACAAGCAGGGCAAAACAGAGAGAACTTCTTCCAAAATGCGTTCAGGGACTGGCATGCAACCAGGATTGACCACATCTACAGCCCCAGCGGCAGAAGACATAAGGCTGGACACTCTTGGGGCTGAGACGATTGGTGAGGTTGGGAAAGCAAATGCAGACCCTTGAAAGGAATCCTGCGTGCTCCCCATTCCATGGGTCCCAACTCTCCAGGTTCAACGCAATCTTCCGACAGCGAAAGCACTCATTGGAAACCCAGCGGATGCTACACCGTGGGATCGGGAAAGCTTTCTGAAACTCACCTCAGTTTTCATCTCCTGGTGCTCGTGTTCTCCATTCAGGCCCCCTTACTAACAATCTCCCCACTTGGAGACTCGGCGCCTTTCCATGCCTCTTTCGTACCGTCTGCAATTTGTCCGCAGGATGAACTGCAAGAGGGGGAACCAATGAGAGACTCGCTGGAGGTGTTTGGTCGGGCACATGTCACTCTCATTTCCCATCACGAAGAAGAATTCACCAGCGGTTCAGCCTGCCACCCCGGATCGACAATAGGGCGTGAAGCCATCCAGCCGTGTTGCGTCCCACTCACAAAAAAGCGACTTGGGAAATGGAGCTCAGGGGCACTGCACTTCCCAAACCTGCAGAGTTCTAAACGATAACTATCGCCCCAAAAGATATTGAGGTCAGGCTACGAAGAGGCGCTGAACGCAAGGCAGAACTGCAGGAAACGGATGTCAACGGCTACATCGGAATGGCCCCGATAGCACATGAAAAGCGCCAGAACGTGGACAATGATGCGGTTGGCCAAAAAGGGCGTATGCGTTTTTTCCTGAATATATTCAGGAAAAAACGCATACGCCCTTTTTGGCCAACCAAGCAACCTGGGAGAGCAAATCAGCACTACAAAGAAATCTCTCGCCCCCCCCGGGGCAAAAGGGCCAGGCGAAAAAAGTCTAAAAACCAGAAAGGCAGGACAGGCCACGGAGTCAAGGGAGCCTTGTTAAGCTGATGGGCGGGATGTCAATGGCCAACAGCCAATCTTCACAAGTGTATCCTCTTTCCCAAACCATGGAAAACACAGAACCACAGAGCATAGGGCACTTCCACACATGGGCGTTGACCTTGGGAAAATCAAAAAATCAACCAGACACAGGGACCCCAAAGTTGAGGGCTGCTGTCTTGACAAGAACCTCCACTCCGGTACACGTTTCATATCCCAGGAAAGAGCCAAGTGGACAAAGACGAGTGGACAAGTGGACAAAGACAAGTGGACAAGTGGTGCTACGTAGGTCCAATGGAGTGTCACTCAGCCATGAAATCCACGTCATGAGGCTGGTAGCAGCATCCTGAGTGGATTTAGGTACGATCATCCTCAGTGAAATAAGTCCCACAAAAAAAGAAACTTATGATATCACTTATCGAGGGAATGTAAAAATCGCTCCCCATGCACGGAATCCCCAAACAGAACAGAGTCACGCTTTTAGAAAACACACTTATGCCTGCTTCAGGGGAAAGGTGAGGTGGGGTGACGCATAAAACTCGAGTTTGAAATGAGCACAGATACCCTTCCGAAAACCGAATATGGAATGGACACGACCTACTCCTTGCTCAATCAACTGGACTCACCAGACCCTGTTCATCGCACAAGTATCTATCCGACTAGTAAGCATCTTAAAAGCTAAGTCTTGATATCTCTGTGTAAGTGCATCAAGTGTGTGTAAAGCGGCCTAAAACCAGCAGGGAAAATCAGCTCAGACCCATTCTGAGGATACATTTCCAACATAAAGAAGAAACAAGCAGGGCAAAACAGAGAGAACTTCTTCCAAAATGCGTTCAGGGACTGGCATGCAACCAGGATTGACCACATCTACAGCCCCAGCGGCAGAAGACATAAGGCTGGACACTCTTGGGGCTGAGACGGTTGGTGAGGTTGGGAAAGCAAATGCAGACCCTTGAAAGGAATCCTGCGTGCTCCCCATTCCATGGGTCCCAACTCTCCAGGTTCAACGCAATCTTCCGACAGCGAAAGCACTCATTGGAAACCCAGCGGATGCTACACCGTGGGATCGGGAAAGCTTTCTGAAACTCACCTCAGTTTTCATCTCCTGGTGCTCGTGTTCTCCATTCAGGCCCCCTTACTAACAATCTCCCCACTTGGAGACTCGGCGCCTTTCCATGCCTCTTTCGTACCGTCTGCAATTTGTCCGCAGGATGAACTGCAAGAGGGGGAACCAATGAGAGACTCGCTGGAGGTGTTTGGTCGGGCACATGTCACTCTCATTTCCCATCACGAAGAAGAATTCACCAGCGGTTCAGCCTGCCACCCCGGATCGACAATAGGGCGTGAAGCCATCCAGCCGTGTTGCGTCCCACTCACAAAAAAGCGACTTGGGAAATGGAGCTCAGGGGCACTGCACTTCCCAAACCTGCAGAGTTCTAAACGATAACTATCGCCCCAAAATATATTGAGGTCAGGCTACGAAGAGGCGCTGAACGCAAGGCAGAACTGCAGGAAACGGATGTCAACGGGTACATCGGAATGGCCCCGATAGCACATGAAAAGCGCCAGAACGTGGACAATGATGCGGTTGGCCAAAAAGGGCGTATGCGTTTTTTCCTGAATATATTCAGGAAAAAACGCATACGCCCTTTTTGGCCAACCAAGCAACCTGGGAGAGCAAATCAGCACTACAAAGAAATCTCTCGCCCCCCGCCCCCCCGGGGCAAAAGGGCCAGGCGAAAAAAGTCTAAAAACCAGAAAGGCAGGACAGGCCACGGAGTCAAGGGAGCCTTGTTAAGCTGATGGGCGGGATGTCAATGGCCAACAGCCAATCTTCACAAGTGTATCCTCTTTCCCAAACCATGGAAAACACAGAACCACAGAGCATAGGGCACTTCCACACATGGGCGTTGACCTTGGGAAAATCAAAAAATCAACCAGACACAGGGACCCCAAAGTTGAGGGCTGCTGTCTTGACAAGAACCTCCACTCCGGTACACGTTTGATATCCCAGGAAAGAGCCAAGTGGACAAAGACGAGTGGACAAGTGGACAAAGACAAGTGGACAAGTGGACAAGTGGTGCTACGTAGGTCCAATGGAGTGTCACTCAGCCATGAAATCCACGTCATGAGGCTGGTAGCAGCATCCTGAGTGGATTTAGGTACGATCATCCTCAGTGAAATAAGTCCCACAAAAAAAGAAACTTATGATATCACTTATCGAGGGAATGTAAAAATCGCTCCCCATGCACTGAATCCCCAAACAGAACAGAGTCACGCTTTTAGAAAACACACTTATGCCTGCTTCAGGGGAAAGCTGAGGTGGGGTGACGCATAAAACTCGAGTTTGAAATGAGCACAGATACCCTTCCGAAAACCGAATATGGAATGGACACGACCTACTCCTTGCTCAATCAACTGGACTCACCAGACCCTGTTCATCGCACAAGTATCTATCCGACTAGTAAGCATCTTAAAAGCTAAGTCTTGATATCTCTGTGTAAGTGCATCAAGTGTGTGTAAAGCGGCCTAAAACCAGCAGGGAAAATCAGCTCAGACCCATTCTGAGGATACATTTCCAACATAAAGAAGAAACAAGCAGGGCAAAACAGAGAGAAATTCTTCCAAAATGCGTTCAGGGACTGGCATGCAACCAGGATTGACCACATCTACAGCCCCAGCGGCAGAAGACATAAGGCTGGACACTCTTGGGGCTGAGACGATTGGTGAGGTTGGGAAAGCAAATGCAGACCCTTAAAAGGAATCCTGCGTGCTCCCCATTCCATGGGTCCCAACTCTCCAGGTTCAACGCAATCTTCCGACAGCGAAAGCACTCATTGGAAACCCAGCGGATGCTACACCGTGGGATCGGGAAAGCTTTCTGAAACTCACCTCAGTTTTCATCTCCTGGTGCTCGTGTTCTCCATTCAGGCCCCCTTACTAACAATCTCCCCACTTGGAGACTCGGCGCCTTTCCATGCCTCTTTCGTACCGTCTGCAATTTGTCCGCAGGATGAACTGCAAGAGGGGGAACCAATGAGAGACTCGCTGGAGGTGTTTGGTCGGGCACATGTCACTCTCATTTCCCATCACGAAGAAGAATTCACCAGCGGTTCAGCCTGCCACCCCGGATCGACAATAGGGCGTGAAGCCATCCAGCCGTGTTGCGTCCCACTCACAAAAAAGCGACTTGGGAAATGGAGCTCAGGGGCACTGCACTTCCCAAACCTGCAGAGTTCTAAACGATAACTATCGCCCCAAAATATATTGAGGTCAGGCTACGAAGAGGCGCTGAACGCAAGGCAGAACTGCAGGAAACGGATGTCAACGGGTACATCGGAATGGCCCCGATAGCACATGAAAAGCGCCAGAACGTGGACAATGATGCGGTTGGCCAAAAAGGGCGTATGCGTTTTTTCCTGAATATATTCAGGAAAAAACGCATACGCCCTTTTTGGCCAACCAAGCAACCTGGGAGAGCAAATCAGCACTACAAAGAAATCTCTCGCCCCCCGCCCCCCCGGGGCAAAAGGGCCAGGCGAAAAAAGTCTAAAAACCAGAAAGGCAGGACAGGCCACGGAGTCAAGGGAGCCTTGTTAAGCTGATGGGCGGGATGTCAATGGCCAACAGCCAATCTTCACAAGTGTATCCTCTTTCCCAAACCATGGAAAACACAGAACCACAGAGCATAGGGCACTTCCACACATGGGCGTTGACCTTGGGAAAATCAAAAAATCAACCAGACACAGGGACCCCAAAGTTGAGGGCTGCTGTCTTGACAAGAACCTCCACTCCGGTACACGTTTGATATCCCAGGAAAGAGCCAAGTGGACAAAGACGAGTGGACAAGTGGACAAAGACAAGTGGACAAGTGGACAAGTGGTGCTACGTAGGTCCAATGGAGTGTCACTCAGCCATGAAATCCACGTCATGAGGCTGGTAGCAGCATCCTGAGTGGATTTAGGTACGATCATCCTCAGTGAAATAAGTCCCACAAAAAAAGAAACTTATGATATCACTTATCGAGGGAATGTAAAAATCGCTCCCCATGCACTGAATCCCCAAACAGAACAGAGTCACGCTTTTAGAAAACACACTTATGCCTGCTTCAGGGGAAAGGTGAGGTGGGGTGACGCATAAAACTCGAGTTTGAAATGAGCACAGATACCCTTCCGAAAACCGAATATGGAATGGACACGACCTACTCCTTGCTCAATCAACTGGACTCACCAGACCCTGTTCATCGCACAAGTATCTATCCGACTAGTAAGCATCTTAAAAGCTAAGTCTTGATATCTCTGTGTAAGTGCATCAAGTGTGTGTAAAGCGGCCTAAAACCAGCAGGGAAAATCAGCTCAGACCCATTCTGAGGATACATTTCCAACATAAAGAAGAAACAAGCAGGGCAAAACAGAGAGAAATTCTTCCAAAATGCGTTCAGGGACTGGCATGCAACCAGGATTGACCACATCTACAGCCCCAGCGGCAGAAGACATAAGGCTGGACACTCTTGGGGCTGAGACGATTGGTGAGGTTGGGAAAGCAAATGCAGACCCTTGAAAGGAATCCTGCGTGCTCCCCATTCCATGGGTCCCAACTCTCCAGGTTCAACGCAATCTTCCGACAGCGAAAGCACTCATTGGAAACCCAGCGGATGCTACACCGTGGGATCGGGAAAGCTTTCTGAAACTCACCTCAGTTTTCATCTCCTGGTGCTCGTGTTCTCCATTCAGGCCCCCTTACTAACAATCTCCCCACTTGGAGACTCGGCGCCTTTCCATGCCTCTTTCGTACCGTCTGCAATTTGTCCGCAGGATGAACTGCAAGAGGGGGAACCAATGAGAGACTCGCTGGAGGTGTTTGGTCGGGCACATGTCACTCTCATTTCCCATCACGAAGAAGAATTCACCAGCGGTTCAGCCTGCCACCCCGGATCGACAATAGGGCGTGAAGCCATCCAGCCGTGTTGCGTCCCACTCACAAAAAAGCGACTTGGGAAATGGAGCTCAGGGGCACTGCACTTCCCAAACCTGCAGAGTTCTAAACGATAACTATCGCCCCAAAATATATTGAGGTCAGGCTACGAAGAGGCGCTGAACGCAAGGCAGAACTGCAGGAAACGGATGTCAACGGCTACATCGGAATGGCCCCGAGAGCACATGAAAAGCGCCAGAACGTGGACAATGATGCGGTTGGCCAAAAAGGGCGTATGCGTTTTTTCCTGAATATATTCAGGAAAAAACGCATACGCCCTTTTTGGCCAACCAAGCAACCTGGGAGAGCAAATCAGCACTACAAAGAAATCTCTCGCCCCCCCCCGGGGCAAAAGGGCCAGGCGAAAAAAGTCTAAAAACCAGAAAGGCAGGACAGGCCACGGAGTCAAGGGAGCCTTGTTAAGCTGATGGGCGGGATGTCAATGGCCAACAGCCAATCTTCACAAGTGTATCCTCTTTCCCAAACCATGTAAAACACAGAACCACAGAGCATAGGGCACTTCCACACATGGGCGTTGACCTTGGGAAAATCAAAAAATCAACCAGACACAGGGACCCCAAAGTTGAGGGCTGCTGTCTTGACAAGAACCTCCACTCCGGTACACGTTTCATATCCCAGGAAAGAGCCAAGTGGACAAAGACGAGTGGACAAGTGGACAAAGACAAGTGGACAAGTGGACAAGTGGTGCTACGTAGGTCCAATGGAGTGTCACTCAGCCATGAAATCCACGTCATGAGGCTGGTAGCAGCATCCTGAGTGGATTTAGGTACGATCATCCTCAGTGAAATAAGTCCCACAAAAAAAGAAACTTATGATATCACTTATCGAGGGAATGTAAAAATCGCTCCCCATGCACTGAATCCCCAAACAGAACAGAGTCACGCTTTTAGAAAACACACTTATGCCTGCTTCAGGGGAAAGCTGAGGTGGGGTGACGCATAAAACTCGAGTTTGAAATGAGCACAGATACCCTTCCGAAAACCGAATATGGAATGGACACGACCTACTCCTTGCTCAATCAACTGGACTCACCAGACCCTGTTCATCGCACAAGTATCTATCCGACTAGTAAGCATCTTAAAAGCTAAGTCTTGATATCTCTGTGTAAGTGCATCAAGTGTGTGTAAAGCGGCCTAAAACCAGCAGGGAAAATCAGCTCAGACCCATTCTGAGGATACATTTCCAACATAAAGAAGAAACAAGCAGGGCAAAACAGAGAGAAATTCTTCCAAAATGCGTTCAGGGACTGGCATGCAACCAGGATTGACCACATCTACAGCCCCAGCGGCAGAAGACATAAGGCTGGACACTCTTGGGGCTGAGACGATTGGTGAGGTTGGGGAAGCAAATGCAGACCCTTGAAAGGAATCCTGCGTGCTCCCCATTCCATGGGTCCCAACTCTCCAGGTTCAACGCAATCTTCCGACAGCGAAAGCACTCATTGGAAACCCAGCGGATGCTACACCGTGGGATCGGGAAAGCTTTCTGAAACTCACCTCAGTTTTCATCTCCTGGTGCTCGTGTTCTCCATTCAGGCCCCCTTACTAACAATCTCCCCACTTGGAGACTCGGCGCCTTTCCATGCCTCTTTCGTACCGTCTGCAATTTGTCCGCAGGATGAACTGCAAGAGGGGGAACCAATGAGAGACTCGCTGGAGGTGTTTGGTCGGGCACATGTCACTCTCATTTCCCATCACGAAGAAGAATTCACCAGCGGTTCAGCCTGCCACCCCGGATCGACAATAGGGCGTGAAGCCATCCAGCCGTGTTGCGTCCCACTCACAAAAAAGCGACTTGGGAAATGGAGCTCAGGGGCACTGCACTTCCCAAACCTGCAGAGTTCTAAACGATAACTATCGCCCCAAAATATATTGAGGTCAGGCTACGAAGAGGCGCTGAACGCAAGGCAGAACTGCAGGAAACGGATGTCAACGGGTACATCGGAATGGCCCCGATAGCACATGAAAAGCGCCAGAACGTGGACAATGATGCGGTTGGCCAAAAAGGGCGTATGCGTTTTTTCCTGAATATATTCAGGAAAAAACGCATACGCCCTTTTTGGCCAACCAAGCAACCTGGGAGAGCAAATCAGCACTACAAAGAAATCTCTCGCCCCCCCCCGGGGCAAAAGGGCCAGGCGAAAAAAGTCTAAAAACCAGAAAGGCAGGACAGGCCACAGAGTCAAGGGAGCCTTGTTAAGCTGATGGGCGGGATGTCAATGGCCAACAGCCAATCTTCACAAGTGTATCCTCTTTCCCAAACCATGTAAAACACAGAACCACAGAGCATAGGGCACTTCCACACATGGGCGTTGACCTTGGGAAAATCAAAAAATCAACCAGACACAGGGACCCCAAAGTTGAGGGCTGCTGTCTTGACAAGAACCTCCACTCCGGTACACGTTTCATATCCCAGGAAAGAGCCAAGTGGACAAAGACGAGTGGACAAGTGGACAAAGACAAGTGGACAAGTGGACAAGTGGTGCTACGTAGGTCCAATGGAGTGTCACTCAGCCATGAAATCCACGTCATGAGGCTGGTAGCAGCATCCTGAGTGGATTTAGGTACGATCATCCTCAGTGAAATAAGTCCCACAAAAAAAGAAACTTATGATATCACTTATCGAGGGAATGTAAAAATCGCTCCCCATGCACTGAATCCCCAAACAGAACAGAGTCACGCTTTTAGAAAACACACTTATGCCTGCTTCAGGGGAAAGCTGAGGTGGGGTGACGCATAAAACTCGAGTTTGAAATGAGCACAGATACCCTTCCGAAAACCGAATATGGAATGGACACGACCTACTCCTTGCTCAATCAACTGGACTCACCAGACCCTGTTCATCGCACAAGTATCTATCCGACTAGTAAGCATCTTAAAAGCTAAGTCTTGATATCTCTGTGTAAGTGCATCAAGTGTGTGTAAAGCGGCCTAAAACCAGCAGGGAAAATCAGCTCAGACCCATTCTGAGGATACATTTCCAACATAAAGAAGAAACAAGCAGGGCAAAACAGAGAGAAATTCTTCCAAAATGCGTTCAGGGACTGGCATGCAACCAGGATTGACCACATCTACAGCCCCAGCGGCAGAAGACATAAGGCTGGACACTCTTGGGGCTGAGACGATTGGTGAGGTTGGGGAAGCAAATGCAGACCCTTGAAAGGAATCCTGCGTGCTCCCCATTCCATGGGTCCCAACTCTCCAGGTTCAACGCAATCTTCCGACAGCGAAAGCACTCATTGGAAACCCAGCGGATGCTACACCGTGGGATCGGGAAAGCTTTCTGAAACTCACCTCAGTTTTCATCTCCTGGTGCTCGTGTTCTCCATTCAGGCCCCCTTACTAACAATCTCCCCACTTGGAGACTCGGCGCCTTTCCATGCCTCTTTCGTACCGTCTGCAATTTGTCCGCAGGATGAACTGCAAGAGGGGGAACCAATGAGAGACTCGCTGGAGGTGTTTGGTCGGGCACATGTCACTCTCATTTCCCATCACGAAGAAGAATTCACCAGCGGTTCAGCCTGCCACCCCGGATCGACAATAGGGCGTGAAGCCATCCAGCCGTGTTGCGTCCCACTCACAAAAAAGCGACTTGGGAAATGGAGCTCAGGGGCACTGCACTTCCCAAACCTGCAGAGTTCTAAACGATAACTATCGCCCCAAAATATATTGAGGTCAGGCTACGAAGAGGCGCTGAACGCAAGGCAGAACTGCAGGAAACGGATGTCAACGGGTACATCGGAATGGCCCCGATAGCACATGAAAAGCGCCAGAACGTGGACAATGATGCGGTTGGCCAAAAAGGGCGTATGCGTTTTTTCCTGAATATATTCAGGAAAAAACGCATACGCCCTTTTTGGCCAACCAAGCAACCTGGGAGAGCAAATCAGCACTACAAAGAAATCTCTCGCCCCCCCCCGGGGCAAAAGGGCCAGGCGAAAAAAGTCTAAAAACCAGAAAGGCAGGACAGGCCACGGAGTCAAGGGAGCCTTGTTAAGCTGATGGGCGGGATGTCAATGGCCAACAGCCAATCTTCACAAGTGTATCCTCTTTCCCAAACCATGGAAAACACAGAACCACAGAGCATAGGGCACTTCCACACATGGGCGTTGACCTTGGGAAAATGAAAAAATCAACCAGACACAGGGACCCCAAAGTTGAGGGCTGCTGTCTTGACAAGAACCTCCACTCCGGTACACGTTTCATATCCCAGGAAAGAGCCAAGTGGACAAAGACGAGTGGACAAGTGGACAAAGACAAGTGGACAAGTGGACAAGTGGTGCTACGTAGGTCCAATGGAGTGTCACTCAGCCATGAAATCCACGTCATGAGGCTGGTAGCAGCATCCTGAGTGGATTTAGGTACGATCATCCTCAGTGAAATAAGTCCCACAAAAAAAGAAACTTATGATATCACTTATCGAGGGAATGTAAAAATCGCTCCCCATGCACGGAATCCCCAAACAGAACAGAGTCACGCTTTTAGAAAACACACTTATGCCTGCTTCAGGGGAAAGGTGAGGTGGGGTGACGCATAAAACTCGAGTTTGAAATGAGCACAGATACCCTTCCGAAAACCGAATATGGAATGGACACGACCTACTCCTTGCTCAATCAACTGGACTCACCAGACCCTGTTCATCGCACAAGTATCTATCCGACTAGTAAGCATCTTAAAAGCTAAGTCTTGATATCTCTGTGTAAGTGCATCAAGTGTGTGTAAAGCGGCCTAAAACCAGCAGGGAAAATCAGCTCAGACCCATTCTGAGGATACATTTCCAACATAAAGAAGAAACAAGCAGGGCAAAACAGAGAGAAATTCTTCCAAAATGCGTTCAGGGACTGGCATGCAACCAGGATTGACCACATCTACAGCCCCAGCGGCAGAAGACATAAGGCTGGACACTCTTGGGGCTGAGACGATTGGTGAGGTTGGGGAAGCAAATGCAGACCCTTGAAAGGAATCCTGCGTGCTCCCCATTCCATGGGTCCCAACTCTCCAGGTTCAACGCAATCTTCCGACAGCGAAAGCACTCATTGGAAACCCAGCGGATGCTACACCGTGGGATCGGGAAAGCTTTCTGAAACTCACCTCAGTTTTCATCTCCTGGTGCTCGTGTTCTCCATTCAGGCCCCCTTACTAACAATCTCCCCACTTGGAGACTCGGCGCCTTTCCATGCCTCTTTCGTACCGTCTGCAATTTGTCCGCAGGATGAACTGCAAGAGGGGGAACCAATGAGAGACTCGCTGGAGGTGTTTGGTCGGGCACATGTCACTCTCATTTCCCATCACGAAGAAGAATTCACCAGCGGTTCAGCCTGCCACCCCGGATCGACAATAGGGCGTGAAGCCATCCAGCCGTGTTGCGTCCCACTCACAAAAAAGCGACTTGGGAAATGGAGCTCAGGGGCACTGCACTTCCCAAACCTGCAGAGTTCTAAACGATAACTATCGCCCCAAAATATATTGAGGTCAGGCTACGAAGAGGCGCTGAACGCAAGGCAGAACTGCAGGAAACGGATGTCAACGGGTACATCGGAATGGCCCCGATAGCACATGAAAAGCGCCAGAACGTGGACAATGATGCGGTTGGCCAAAAAGGGCGTATGCGTTTTTTCCTGAATATATTCAGGAAAAAACGCATACGCCCTTTTTGGCCAACCAAGCAACCTGGGAGAGCAAATCAGCACTACAAAGAAATCTCTCGCCCCCCCCGGGGCAAAAGGGCCAGGCGAAAAAAGTCTAAAAACCAGAAAGGCAGGACAGGCCACGGAGTCAAGGGAGCCTTGTTAAGCTGATGGGCGGGATGTCAATGGCCAACAGCCAATCTTCACAAGTGTATCCTCTTTCCCAAACCATGGAAAACACAGAACCACAGAGCATAGGGCACTTCCACACATGGGCGTTGACCTTGGGAAAATCAAAAAATCAACCAGACACAGGGACCCCAAAGTTGAGGGCTGCTGTCTTGACAAGAACCTCCACTCCGGTACACGTTTCATATCCCAGGAAAGAGCCAAGTGGACAAAGACGAGTGGACAAGTGGACAAAGACAAGTGGACAAGTGGACAAGTGGTGCTACGTAGGTCCAATGGAGTGTCACTCAGCCATGAAATCCACGTCATGAGGCTGGTAGCAGCATCCTGAGTGGATTTAGGTACGATCATCCTCAGTGAAATAAGTCCCACAAAAAAAGAAACTTATGATATCACTTATCGAGGGAATGTAAAAATCGCTCCCCATGCACGGAATCCCCAAACAGAACAGAGTCACGCTTTTAGAAAACACACTTATGCCTGCTTCAGGGGAAAGGTGAGGTGGGGTGACGCATAAAACTCGAGTTTGAAATGAGCACAGATACCCTTCCGAAAACCGAATATGGAATGGACACGACCTACTCCTTGCTCAATCAACTGGACTCACCAGACCCTGTTCATCGCACAAGTATCTATCCGACTAGTAAGCATCTTAAAAGCTAAGTCTTGATATCTCTGTGTAAGTGCATCAAGTGTGTGTAAAGCGGCCTAAAACCAGCAGGGAAAATCAGCTCAGACCCATTCTGAGGATACATTTCCAACATAAAGAAGAAACAAGCAGGGCAAAACAGAGAGAAATTCTTCCAAAATGCGTTCAGGGACTGGCATGCAACCAGGATTGACCACATCTACAGCCCCAGCGGCAGAAGACATAAGGCTGGACACTCTTGGGGCTGAGACGATTGGTGAGGTTGGGAAAGCAAATGCAGACCCTTGAAAGGAATCCTGCGTGCTCCCCATTCCATGGGTCCCAACTCTCCAGGTTCAACGCAATCTTCCGACAGCGAAAGCACTCATTGGAAACCCAGCGGATGCTACACCGTGGGATCGGGAAAGCTTTCTGAAACTCACCTCAGTTTTCATCTCCTGGTGCTCGTGTTCTCCATTCAGGCCCCCTTACTAACAATCTCCCCACTTGGAGACTCGGCGCCTTTCCATGCCTCTTTCGTACCGTCTGCAATTTGTCCGCAGGATGAACTGCAAGAGGGGGAACCAATGAGAGACTCGCTGGAGGTGTTTGGTCGGGCACATGTCACTCTCATTTCCCATCACGAAGAAGAATTCACCAGCGGTTCAGCCTGCCACCCCGGATCGACAATAGGGCGTGAAGCCATCCAGCCGTGTTGCGTCCCACTCACAAAAAAGCGACTTGGGAAATGGAGCTCAGGGGCACTGCACTTCCCAAACCTGCAGAGTTCTAAACGATAACTATCGCCCCAAAATATATTGAGGTCAGGCTACGAAGAGGCGCTGAACGCAAGGCAGAACTGCAGGAAACGGATGTCAACGGGTACATCGGAATGGCCCCGATAGCACATGAAAAGCGCCAGAACGTGGACAATGATGCGGTTGGCCAAAAAGGGCGTATGCGTTTTTTCCTGAATATATTCAGGAAAAAACGCATACGCCCTTTTTGGCCAACCAAGCAACCTGGGAGAGCAAATCAGCACTACAAAGAAATCTCTCGCCCCCCCCGGGGCAAAAGGGCCAGGCGAAAAAAGTCTAAAAACCAGAAAGGCAGGACAGGCCACGGAGTCAAGGGAGCCTTGTTAAGCTGATGGGCGGGATGTCAATGGCCAACAGCCAATCTTCACAAGTGTATCCTCTTTCCCAAACCATGGAAAACACAGAACCACAGAGCATAGGGCACTTCCACACATGGGCGTTGACCTTGGGAAAATCAAAAAATCAACCAGACACAGGGACCCCAAAGTTGAGGGCTGCTGTCTTGACAAGAACCTCCACTCCGGTACACGTTTCATATCCCAGGAAAGAGCCAAGTGGACAAAGACGAGTGGACAAGTGGACAAAGACAAGTGGACAAGTGGACAAGTGGTGCTACGTAGGTCCAATGGAGTGTCACTCAGCCATGAAATCCACGTCATGAGGCTGGTAGCAGCATCCTGAGTGGATTTAGGTACGATCATCCTCAGTGAAATAAGTCCCACAAAAAAAGAAACTTATGATATCACTTATCGAGGGAATGTAAAAATCGCTCCCCATGCACGGAATCCCCAAACAGAACAGAGTCACGCTTTTAGAAAACACACTTATGCCTGCTTCAGGGGAAAGGTGAGGTGGGGTGACGCATAAAACTCGA
The DNA here is from genome assembly GCF_026419965.1 of Kogia breviceps. Classification (NCBI taxonomy): domain Eukaryota; kingdom Metazoa; phylum Chordata; class Mammalia; order Artiodactyla; family Physeteridae; genus Kogia; species Kogia breviceps. The sequence goes on along the minus strand of NC_081325.1, from coordinate 419,686 downwards.
GTTTGAAATGAGCACAGATACCCTTCCGAAAACCGAATATGGAATGGACACGACCTACTCCTTGCTCAATCAACTGGACTCACCAGACCCTGTTCATCGCACAAGTATCTATCCGACTAGTAAGCATCTTAAAAGCTAAGTCTTGATATCTCTGTGTAAGTGCATCAAGTGTGTGTAAAGCGGCCTAAAACCAGCAGGGAAAATCAGCTCAGACCCATTCTGAGGATACATTTCCAACATAAAGAAGAAACAAGCAGGGCAAAACAGAGAGAAATTCTTCCAAAATGCGTTCAGGGACTGGCATGCAACCAGGATTGACCACATCTACAGCCCCAGCGGCAGAAGACATAAGGCTGGACACTCTTGGGGCTGAGACGATTGGTGAGGTTGGGAAAGCAAATGCAGACCCTTGAAAGGAATCCTGCGTGCTCCCCATTCCATGGGTCCCAACTCTCCAGGTTCAACGCAATCTTCCGACAGCGAAAGCACTCATTGGAAACCCAGCGGATGCTACACCGTGGGATCGGGAAAGCTTTCTGAAACTCACCTCAGTTTTCATCTCCTGGTGCTCGTGTTCTCCATTCAGGCCCCCTTACTAACAATCTCCCCACTTGGAGACTCGGCGCCTTTCCATGCCTCTTTCGTACCGTCTGCAATTTGTCCGCAGGATGAACTGCAAGAGGGGGAACCAATGAGAGACTCGCTGGAGGTGTTTGGTCGGGCACATGTCACTCTCATTTCCCATCACGAAGAAGAATTCACCAGCGGTTCAGCCTGCCACCCCGGATCGACAATAGGGCGTGAAGCCATCCAGCCGTGTTGCGTCCCACTCACAAAAAAGCGACTTGGGAAATGGAGCTCAGGGGCACTGCACTTCCCAAACCTGCAGAGTTCTAAACGATAACTATCGCCCCAAAATATATTGAGGTCAGGCTACGAAGAGGCGCTGAACGCAAGGCAGAACTGCAGGAAACGGATGTCAACGGGTACATCGGAATGGCCCCGATAGCACATGAAAAGCGCCAGAACGTGGACAATGATGCGGTTGGCCAAAAAGGGCGTATGCGTTTTTTCCTGAATATATTCAGGAAAAAACGCATACGCCCTTTTTGGCCAACCAAGCAACCTGGGAGAGCAAATCAGCACTACAAAGAAATCTCTCGCCCCCCCCCGGGGCAAAAGGGCCAGGCGAAAAAAGTCTAAAAACCAGAAAGGCAGGACAGGCCACGGAGTCAAGGGAGCCTTGTTAAGCTGATGGGCGGGATGTCAATGGCCAACAGCCAATCTTCACAAGTGTATCCTCTTTCCCAAACCATGGAAAACACAGAACCACAGAGCATAGGGCACTTCCACACATGGGCGTTGACCTTGGGAAAATCAAAAAATCAACCAGACACAGGGACCCCAAAGTTGAGGGCTGCTGTCTTGACAAGAACCTCCACTCCGGTACACGTTTCATATCCCAGGAAAGAGCCAAGTGGACAAAGACGAGTGGACAAGTGGACAAAGACAAGTGGACAAGTGGTGCTACGTAGGTCCAATGGAGTGTCACTCAGCCATGAAATCCACGTCATGAGGCTGGTAGCAGCATCCTGAGTGGATTTAGGTACGATCATCCTCAGTGAAATAAGTCCCACAAAAAAAGAAACTTATGATATCACTTATCGAGGGAATGTAAAAATCGCTCCCCATGCACTGAATCCCCAAACAGAACAGAGTCACGCTTTTAGAAAACACACTTATGCCTGCTTCAGGGGAAAGGTGAGGTGGGGTGACGCATAAAACTCGAGTTTGAAATGAGCACAGATACCCTTCCGAAAACCGAATATGGAATGGACACGACCTACTCCTTGCTCAATCAACTGGACTCACCAGACCCTGTTCATCGCACAAGTATCTATCCGACTAGTAAGCATCTTAAAAGCTAAGTCTTGATATCTCTGTGTAAGTGCATCAAGTGTGTGTAAAGCGGCCTAAAACCAGCAGGGAAAATCAGCTCAGACCCATTCTGAGGATACATTTCCAACATAAAGAAGAAACAAGCAGGGCAAAACAGAGAGAAATTCTTCCAAAATGCGTTCAGGGACTGGCATGCAACCAGGATTGACCACATCTACAGCCCCAGCGGCAGAAGACATAAGGCTGGACACTCTTGGGGCTGAGACGATTGGTGAGGTTGGGAAAGCAAATGCAGACCCTTGAAAGGAATCCTGCGTGATCCCTATTCCATGGGTCCCAACTCTCCAGGTTCAACGCAATCTTCCGACAGCGAAAGCACTCATTGGAAACCCAGCGGATGCTACACCGTGGGATCGGGAAAGCTTTCTGAAACTCACCTCAGTTTTCATCTCCTGGTGCTCGTGTTCTCCATTCAGGCCCCCTTACTAACAATCTCCCCACTTGGAGACTCGGCGCCTTTCCATGCCTCTTTCGTACCGTCTGCAATTTGTCCGCAGGATGAACTGCAAGAGGGGGAACCAATGAGAGACTCGCTGGAGGTGTTTGGTCGGGCACATGTCACTCTCATTTCCCATCACGAAGAAGAATTCACCAGCGGTTCAGCCTGCCACCCCGGATCGACAATAGGGCGTGAAGCCATCCAGCCGTGTTGCGTCCCACTCACAAAAAAGCGACTTGGGAAATGGAGCTCAGGGGCACTGCACTTCCCAAACCTGCAGAGTTCTAAACGATAACTATCGCCCCAAAATATATTGAGGTCAGGCTACGAAGAGGCGCTGAACGCAAGGCAGAACTGCAGGAAACGGATGTCAACGGGTACATCGGAATGGCCCCGATAGCACATGAAAAGCGCCAGAACGTGGACAATGATGCGGTTGGCCAAAAAGGGCGTATGCGTTTTTTCCTGAATATATTCAGGAAAAAACGCATACGCCCTTTTTGGCCAACCAAGCAACCTGGGAGAGCAAATCAGCACTACAAAGAAATCTCTCGCCCCCCCCGGGGCAAAAGGGCCAGGCGAAAAAAGTCTAAAAACCAGAAAGGCAGGACAGGCCACGGAGTCAAGGGAGCCTTGTTAAGCTGATGGGCGGGATGTCAATGGCCAACAGCCAATCTTCACAAGTGTATCCTCTTTCCCAAACCATGGAAAACACAGAACCACAGAGCATAGGGCACTTCCACACATGGGCGTTGACCTTGGGAAAATCAAAAAATCAACCAGACACAGGGACCCCAAAGTTGAGGGCTGCTGTCTTGACAAGAACCTCCACTCCGGTACACGTTTGATATCCCAGGAAAGAGCCAAGTGGACAAAGACGAGTGGACAAGTGGACAAAGACAAGTGGACAAGTGGACAAGTGGTGCTACGTAGGTCCAATGGAGTGTCACTCAGCCATGAAATCCACGTCATGAGGCTGGTAGCAGCATCCTGAGTGGATTTAGGTACGATCATCCTCAGTGAAATAAGTCCCACAAAAAAAGAAACTTATGATATCACTTATCGAGGGAATGTAAAAATCGCTCCCCATGCACTGAATCCCCAAACAGAACAGAGTCACGCTTTTAGAAAACACACTTATGCCTGCTTCAGGGGAAAGCTGAGGTGGGGTGACGCATAAAACTCGAGTTTGAAATGAGCACAGATACCCTTCCGAAAACCGAATATGGAATGGACACGACCTACTCCTTGCTCAATCAACTGGACTCACCAGACCCTGTTCATCGCACAAGTATCTATCCGACTAGTAAGCATCTTAAAAGCTAAGTCTTGATATCTCTGTGTAAGTGCATCAAGTGTGTGTAAAGCGGCCTAAAACCAGCAGGGAAAATCAGCTCAGACCCATTCTGAGGATACATTTCCAACATAAAGAAGAAACAAGCAGGGCAAAACAGAGAGAAATTCTTCCAAAATGCGTTCAGGGACTGGCATGCAACCAGGATTGACCACATCTACAGCCCCAGCGGCAGAAGACATAAGGCTGGACACTCTTGGGGCTGAGACGATTGGTGAGGTTGGGAAAGCAAATGCAGACCCTTGAAAGGAATCCTGCGTGCTCCCCATTCCATGGGTCCCAACTCTCCAGGTTCAACGCAATCTTCCGACAGCGAAAGCACTCATTGGAAACCCAGCGGATGCTACACCGTGGGATCGGGAAAGCTTTCTGAAACTCACCTCAGTTTTCATCTCCTGGTGCTCGTGTTCTCCATTCAGGCCCCCTTACTAACAATCTCCCCACTTGGAGACTCGGCGCCTTTCCATGCCTCTTTCGTACCGTCTGCAATTTGTCCGCAGGATGAACTGCAAGAGGGGGAACCAATGAGAGACTCGCTGGAGGTGTTTGGTCGGGCACATGTCACTCTCATTTCCCATCACGAAGAAGAATTCACCAGCGGTTCAGCCTGCCACCCCGGATCGACAATAGGGCGTGAAGCCATCCAGCCGTGTTGCGTCCCACTCACAAAAAAGCGACTTGGGAAATGGAGCTCAGGGGCACTGCACTTCCCAAACCTGCAGAGTTCTAAACGATAACTATCGCCCCAAAATATATTGAGGTCAGGCTACGAAGAGGCGCTGAACGCAAGGCAGAACTGCAGGAAACGGATGTCAACGGGTACATCGGAATGGCCCCGATAGCACATGAAAAGCGCCAGAACGTGGACAATGATGCGGTTGGCCAAAAAGGGCGTATGCGTTTTTTCCTGAATATATTCAGGAAAAAACGCATACGCCCTTTTTGGCCAACCAAGCAACCTGGGAGAGCAAATCAGCACTACAAAGAAATCTCTCGCCCCCCCCCCCCGGGGCAAAAGGGCCAGGCGAAAAAAGTCTAAAAACCAGAAAGGCAGGACAGGCCACGGAGTCAAGGGAGCCTTGTTAAGCTGATGGGCGGGATGTCAATGGCCAACAGCCAATCTTCACAAGTGTATCCTCTTTCCCAAACCATGGAAAACACAGAACCACAGAGCATAGGGCACTTCCACACATGGGCGTTGACCTTGGGAAAATGAAAAAATCAACCAGACACAGGGACCCCAAAGTTGAGGGCTGCTGTCTTGACAAGAACCTCCACTCCGGTACACGTTTCATATCCCAGGAAAGAGCCAAGTGGACAAAGACGAGTGGACAAGTGGACAAAGACAAGTGGACAAGTGGACAAGTGGTGCTACGTAGGTCCAATGGAGTGTCACTCAGCCATGAAATCCACGTCATGAGGCTGGTAGCAGCATCCTGAGTGGATTTAGGTACGATCATCCTCAGTGAAATAAGTCCCACAAAAAAAGAAACTTATGATATCACTTATCGAGGGAATGTAAAAATCGCTCCCCATGCACTGAATCCCCAAACAGAACAGAGTCACGCTTTTAGAAAACACACTTATGCCTGCTTCAGGGGAAAGGTGAGGTGGGGTGACGCATAAAACTCGAGTTTGAAATGAGCACAGATACCCTTCCGAAAACCGAATATGGAATGGACACGACCTACTCCTTGCTCAATCAACTGGACTCACCAGACCCTGTTCATCGCACAAGTATCTATCCGACTAGTAAGCATCTTAAAAGCTAAGTCTTGATATCTCTGTGTAAGTGCATCAAGTGTGTGTAAAGCGGCCTAAAACCAGCAGGGAAAATCAGCTCAGACCCATTCTGAGGATACATTTCCAACATAAAGAAGAAACAAGCAGGGCAAAACAGAGAGAAATTCTTCCAAAATGCGTTCAGGGACTGGCATGCAACCAGGATTGACCACATCTACAGCCCCAGCGGCAGAAGACATAAGGCTGGACACTCTTGGGGCTGAGACGATTGGTGAGGTTGGGGAAGCAAATGCAGACCCTTGAAAGGAATCCTGCGTGCTCCCCATTCCATGGGTCCCAACTCTCCAGGTTCAACGCAATCTTCCGACAGCGAAAGCACTCATTGGAAACCCAGCGGATGCTACACCGTGGGATCGGGAAAGCTTTCTGAAACTCACCTCAGTTTTCATCTCCTGGTGCTCGTGTTCTCCATTCAGGCCCCCTTACTAACAATCTCCCCACTTGGAGACTCGGCGCCTTTCCATGCCTCTTTCGTACCGTCTGCAATTTGTCCGCAGGATGAACTGCAAGAGGGGGAACCAATGAGAGACTCGCTGGAGGTGTTTGGTCGGGCACATGTCACTCTCATTTCCCATCACGAAGAAGAATTCACCAGCGGTTCAGCCTGCCACCCCGGATCGACAATAGGGCGTGAAGCCATCCAGCCGTGTTGCGTCCCACTCACAAAAAAGCGACTTGGGAAATGGAGCTCAGGGGCACTGCACTTCCCAAACCTGCAGAGTTCTAAACGATAACTATCGCCCCAAAATATATTGAGGTCAGGCTACGAAGAGGCGCTGAACGCAAGGCAGAACTGCAGGAAACGGATGTCAACGGGTACATCGGAATGGCCCCGATAGCACATGAAAAGCGCCAGAACGTGGACAATGATGCGGTTGGCCAAAAAGGGCGTATGCGTTTTTTCCTGAATATATTCAGGAAAAAACGCATACGCCCTTTTTGGCCAACCAAGCAACCTGGGAGAGCAAATCAGCACTACAAAGAAATCTCTCGCCCCCCCCGGGGCAAAAGGGCCAGGCGAAAAAAGTCTAAAAACCAGAAAGGCAGGACAGGCCACGGAGTCAAGGGAGCCTTGTTAAGCTGATGGGCGGGATGTCAATGGCCAACAGCCAATCTTCACAAGTGTATCCTCTTTCCCAAACCATGGAAAACACAGAACCACAGAGCATAGGGCACTTCCACACATGGGCGTTGACCTTGGGAAAATCAAAAAATCAACCAGACACAGGGACCCCAAAGTTGAGGGCTGCTGTCTTGACAAGAACCTCCACTCCGGTACACGTTTCATATCCCAGGAAAGAGCCAAGTGGACAAAGACGAGTGGACAAGTGGACAAAGACAAGTGGACAAGTGGACAAGTGGTGCTACGTAGGTCCAATGGAGTGTCACTCAGCCATGAAATCCACGTCATGAGGCTGGTAGCAGCATCCTGAGTGGATTTAGGTACGATCATCCTCAGTGAAATAAGTCCCACAAAAAAAGAAACTTATGATATCACTTATCGAGGGAATGTAAAAATCGCTCCCCATGCACGGAATCCCCAAACAGAACAGAGTCACGCTTTTAGAAAACACACTTATGCCTGCTTCAGGGGAAAGGTGAGGTGGGGTGACGCATAAAACTCGAGTTTGAAATGAGCACAGATACCCTTCCGAAAACCGAATATGGAATGGACACGACCTACTCCTTGCTCAATCAACTGGACTCACCAGACCCTGTTCATCGCACAAGTATCTATCCGACTAGTAAGCATCTTAAAAGCTAAGTCTTGATATCTCTGTGTAAGTGCATCAAGTGTGTGTAAAGCGGCCTAAAACCAGCAGGGAAAATCAGCTCAGACCCATTCTGAGGATACATTTCCAACATAAAGAAGAAACAAGCAGGGCAAAACAGAGAGAAATTCTTCCAAAATGCGTTCAGGGACTGGCATGCAACCAGGATTGACCACATCTACAGCCCCAGCGGCAGAAGACATAAGGCTGGACACTCTTGGGGCTGAGACGATTGGTGAGGTTGGGAAAGCAAATGCAGACCCTTGAAAGGAATCCTGCGTGCTCCCCATTCCATGGGTCCCAACTCTCCAGGTTCAACGCAATCTTCCGACAGCGAAAGCACTCATTGGAAACCCAGCGGATGCTACACCGTGGGATCGGGAAAGCTTTCTGAAACTCACCTCAGTTTTCATCTCCTGGTGCTCGTGTTCTCCATTCAGGCCCCCTTACTAACAATCTCCCCACTTGGAGACTCGGCGCCTTTCCATGCCTCTTTCGTACCGTCTGCAATTTGTCCGCAGGATGAACTGCAAGAGGGGGAACCAATGAGAGACTCGCTGGAGGTGTTTGGTCGGGCACATGTCACTCTCATTTCCCATCACGAAGAAGAATTCACCAGCGGTTCAGCCTGCCACCCCGGATCGACAATAGGGCGTGAAGCCATCCAGCCGTGTTGCGTCCCACTCACAAAAAAGCGACTTGGGAAATGGAGCTCAGGGGCACTGCACTTCCCAAACCTGCAGAGTTCTAAACGATAACTATCGCCCCAAAATATATTGAGGTCAGGCTACGAAGAGGCGCTGAACGCAAGGCAGAACTGCAGGAAACGGATGTCAACGGGTACATCGGAATGGCCCCGATAGCACATGAAAAGCGCCAGAACGTGGACAATGATGCGGTTGGCCAAAAAGGGCGTATGCGTTTTTTCCTGAATATATTCAGGAAAAAACGCATACGCCCTTTTTGGCCAACCAAGCAACCTGGGAGAGCAAATCAGCACTACAAAGAAATCTCTCGCCCCCCCCGGGGCAAAAGGGCCAGGCGAAAAAAGTCTAAAAACCAGAAAGGCAGGACAGGCCACGGAGTCAAGGGAGCCTTGTTAAGCTGATGGGCGGGATGTCAATGGCCAACAGCCAATCTTCACAAGTGTATCCTCTTTCCCAAACCATGGAAAACACAGAACCACAGAGCATAGGGCACTTCCACACATGGGCGTTGACCTTGGGAAAATCAAAAAATCAACCAGACACAGGGACCCCAAAGTTGAGGGCTGCTGTCTTGACAAGAACCTCCACTCCGGTACACGTTTCATATCCCAGGAAAGAGCCAAGTGGACAAAGACGAGTGGACAAGTGGACAAAGACAAGTGGACAAGTGGACAAGTGGTGCTACGTAGGTCCAATGGAGTGTCACTCAGCCATGAAATCCACGTCATGAGGCTGGTAGCAGCATCCTGAGTGGATTTAGGTACGATCATCCTCAGTGAAATAAGTCCCACAAAAAAAGAAACTTATGATATCACTTATCGAGGGAATGTAAAAATCGCTCCCCATGCACGGAATCCCCAAACAGAACAGAGTCACGCTTTTAGAAAACACACTTATGCCTGCTTCAGGGGAAAGGTGAGGTGGGGTGACGCATAAAACTCGAGTTTGAAATGAGCACAGATACCCTTCCGAAAACCGAATATGGAATGGACACGACCTACTCCTTGCTCAATCAACTGGACTCACCAGACCCTGTTCATCGCACAAGTATCTATCCGACTAGTAAGCATCTTAAAAGCTAAGTCTTGATATCTCTGTGTAAGTGCATCAAGTGTGTGTAAAGCGGCCTAAAACCAGCAGGGAAAATCAGCTCAGACCCATTCTGAGGATACATTTCCAACATAAAGAAGAAACAAGCAGGGCAAAACAGAGAGAAATTCTTCCAAAATGCGTTCAGGGACTGGCATGCAACCAGGATTGACCACATCTACAGCCCCAGCGGCAGAAGACATAAGGCTGGACACTCTTGGGGCTGAGACGATTGGTGAGGTTGGGAAAGCAAATGCAGACCCTTGAAAGGAATCCTGCGTGCTCCCCATTCCATGGGTCCCAACTCTCCAGGTTCAACGCAATCTTCCGACAGCGAAAGCACTCATTGGAAACCCAGCGGATGCTACACCGTGGGATCGGGAAAGCTTTCTGAAACTCACCTCAGTTTTCATCTCCTGGTGCTCGTGTTCTCCATTCAGGCCCCCTTACTAACAATCTCCCCACTTGGAGACTCGGCGCCTTTCCATGCCTCTTTCGTACCGTCTGCAATTTGTCCGCAGGATGAACTGCAAGAGGGGGAACCAATGAGAGACTCGCTGGAGGTGTTTGGTCGGGCACATGTCACTCTCATTTCCCATCACGAAGAAGAATTCACCAGCGGTTCAGCCTGCCACCCCGGATCGACAATAGGGCGTGAAGCCATCCAGCCGTGTTGCGTCCCACTCACAAAAAAGCGACTTGGGAAATGGAGCTCAGGGGCACTGCACTTCCCAAACCTGCAGAGTTCTAAACGATAACTATCGCCCCAAAATATATTGAGGTCAGGCTACGAAGAGGCGCTGAACGCAAGGCAGAACTGCAGGAAACGGATGTCAACGGGTACATCGGAATGGCCCCGATAGCACATGAAAAGCGCCAGAACGTGGACAATGATGCGGTTGGCCAAAAAGGGCGTATGCGTTTTTTCCTGAATATATTCAGGAAAAAACGCATACGCCCTTTTTGGCCAACCAAGCAACCTGGGAGAGCAAATCAGCACTACAAAGAAATCTCTCGCCCCCCCCCGGGGCAAAAGGGCCAGGCGAAAAAAGTCTAAAAACCAGAAAGGCAGGACAGGCCACGGAGTCAAGGGAGCCTTGTTAAGCTGATGGGCGGGATGTCAATGGCCAACAGCCAATCTTCACAAGTGTATCCTCTTTCCCAAACCATGGAAAACACAGAACCACAGAGCATAGGGCACTTCCACACATGGGCGTTGACCTTGGGAAAATCAAAAAATCAACCAGACACAGGGACCCCAAAGTTGAGGGCTGCTGTCTTGACAAGAACCTCCACTCCGGTACACGTTTCATATCCCAGGAAAGAGCCAAGTGGACAAAGACGAGTGGACAAGTGGACAAAGACAAGTGGACAAGTGGTGCTACGTAGGTCCAATGGAGTGTCACTCAGCCATGAAATCCACGTCATGAGGCTGGTAGCAGCATCCTGAGTGGATTTAGGTACGATCATCCTCAGTGAAATAAGTCCCACAAAAAAAGAAACTTATGATATCACTTATCGAGGGAATGTAAAAATCGCTCCCCATGCACTGAATCCCCAAACAGAACAGAGTCACGCTTTTAGAAAACACACTTATGCCTGCTTCAGGGGAAAGCTGAGGTGGGGTGACGCATAAAACTCGAGTTTGAAATGAGCACAGATACCCTTCCGAAAACCGAATATGGAATGGACACGACCTACTCCTTGTTCAATCAACTGGACTCACCAGACCCTGTTCATCGCACAAGTATCTATCCGACTAGTAAGCATCTTAAAAGCTAAGTCTTGATATCTCTGTGTAAGTGCATCAAGTGTGTGTAAAGCGGCCTAAAACCAGCAGGGAAAATCAGCTCAGACCCATTCTGAGGATACATTTCCAACATAAAGAAGAAACAAGCAGGGCAAAACAGAGAGAAATTCTTCCAAAATGCGTTCAGGGACTGGCATGCAACCAGGATTGACCACATCTACAGCCCCAGCGGCAGAAGACATAAGGCTGGACACTCTTGGGACTGAGACGATTGGTGAGGTTGGGAAAGCAAATGCAGACCCTTGAAAGGAATCCTGCGTGATCCCTATTCCATGGGTCCCAACTCTCCAGGTTCAACGCAATCTTCCGACAGCGAAAGCACTCATTGGAAACCCAGCGGATGCTACACCGTGGGATCGGGAAAGCTTTCTGAAACTCACCTCAGTTTTCATCTCCTGGTGCTCGTGTTCTCCATTCAGGCCCCCTTACTAACAATCTCCCCACTTGGAGACTCGGCGCCTTTCCATGCCTCTTTCGTACCGTCTGCAATTTGTCCGCAGGATGAACTGCAAGAGGGGGAACCAATGAGAGACTCGCTGGAGGTGTTTGGTCGGGCACATGTCACTCTCATTTCCCATCACGAAGAAGAATTCACCAGCGGTTCAGCCTGCCACCCCGGATCGACAATAGGGCGTGAAGCCATCCAGCCGTGTTGCGTCCCACTCACAAAAAAGCGACTTGGGAAATGGAGCTCAGGGGCACTGCACTTCCCAAACCTGCAGAGTTCTAAACGATAACTATCGCCCCAAAATATATTGAGGTCAGGCTACGAAGAGGCGCTGAACGCAAGGCAGAACTGCAGGAAACGGATGTCAACGGGTACATCGGAATGGCCCCGATAGCACATGAAAAGCGCCAGAACGTGGACAATGATGCGGTTGGCCAAAAAGGGCGTATGCGTTTTTTCCTGAATATATTCAGGAAGAAACGCATACGCCCTTTTTGGCCAACCAAGCAACCTGGGAGAGCAAATCAGCACTACAAAGAAATCTCTCGCCCCCCCCCCGGGGCAAAAGGGCCAGGCGAAAAAAGTCTAAAAACCAGAAAGGCAGGACAGGCCACGGAGTCAAGGGAGCCTTGTTAAGCTGATGGGCGGGATGTCAATGGCCAACAGCCAATCTTCACAAGTGTATCCTCTTTCCCAAACCATGGAAAACACAGAACCACAGAGCATAGGGCACTTCCACACATGGGCGTTGACCTTGGGAAAATCAAAAAATCAACCAGACACAGGGACCCCAAAGTTGAGGGCTGCTGTCTTGACAAGAACCTCCACTCCGGTACACGTTTGATATCCCAGGAAAGAGCCAAGTGGACAAAGACGAGTGGACAAGTGGACAAAGACAAGTGGACAAGTGGACAAGTGGTGCTACGTAGGTCCAATGGAGTGTCACTCAGCCATGAAATCCACGTCATGAGGCTGGTAGCAGCATCCTGAGTGGATTTAGGTACGATCATCCTCAGTGAAATAAGTCCCACAAAAAAAGAAACTTATGATATCACTTATCGAGGGAATGTAAAAATCGCTCCCCATGCACTGAATCCCCAAACAGAACAGAGTCACGCTTTTAGAAAACACACTTATGCCTGCTTCAGGGGAAAGCTGAGGTGGGGTGACGCATAAAACTCGAGTTTGAAATGAGCACAGATACCCTTCCGAAAACCGAATATGGAATGGACACGACCTACTCCTTGCTCAATCAACTGGACTCACCAGACCCTGTTCATCGCACAAGTATCTATCCGACTAGTAAGCATCTTAAAAGCTAAGTCTTGATATCTCTGTGTAAGTGCATCAAGTGTGTGTAAAGCGGCCTAAAACCAGCAGGGAAAATCAGCTCAGACCCATTCTGAGGATACATTTCCAACATAAAGAAGAAACAAGCAGGGCAAAACAGAGAGAAATTCTTCCAAAATGCGTTCAGGGACTGGCATGCAACCAGGATTGACCACATCTACAGCCCCAGCGGCAGAAGACATAAGGCTGGACACTCTTGGGGCTGAGACGATTGGTGAGGTTGGGAAAGCAAATGCAGACCCTTGAAAGGAATCCTGCGTGCTCCCCATTCCATGGGTCCCAACTCTCCAGGTTCAACGCAATCTTCCGACAGCGAAAGCACTCATTGGAAACCCAGCGGATGCTACACCGTGGGATCGGGAAAGCTTTCTGAAACTCACCTCAGTTTTCATCTCCTGGTGCTCGTGTTCTCCATTCAGGCCCCCTTACTAACAATCTCCCCACTTGGAGACTCGGCGCCTTTCCATGCCTCTTTCGTACCGTCTGCAATTTGTCCGCAGGATGAACTGCAAGAGGGGGAACCAATGAGAGACTCGCTGGAGGTGTTTGGTCGGGCACATGTCACTCTCATTTCCCATCACGAAGAAGAATTCACCAGCGGTTCAGCCTGCCACCCCGGATCGACAATAGGGCGTGAAGCCATCCAGCCGTGTTGCGTCCCACTCACAAAAAAGCGACTTGGGAAATGGAGCTCAGGGGCACTGCACTTCCCAAACCTGCAGAGTTCTAAACGATAACTATCGCCCCAAAATATATTGAGGTCAGGCTACGAAGAGGCGCTGAACGCAAGGCAGAACTGCAGGAAACGGATGTCAACGGGTACATCGGAATGGCCCCGATAGCACATGAAAAGCGCCAGAACGTGGACAATGATGCGGTTGGCCAAAAAGGGCGTATGCGTTTTTTCCTGAATATATTCAGGAAAAAACGCATACGCCCTTTTTGGCCAACCAAGCAACCTGGGAGAGCAAATCAGCACTACAAAGAAATCTCTCGCCCCCCCCCGGGGCAAAAGGGCCAGGCGAAAAAAGTCTAAAAACCAGAAAGGCAGGACAGGCCACGGAGTCAAGGGAGCCTTGTTAAGCTGATGGGCGGGATGTCAATGGCCAACAGCCAATCTTCACAAGTGTATCCTCTTTCCCAAACCATGGAAAACACAGAACCACAGAGCATAGGGCACTTCCACACATGGGCGTTGACCTTGGGAAAATGAAAAAATCAACCAGACACAGGGACCCCAAAGTTGAGGGCTGCTGTCTTGACAAGAACCTCCACTCCGGTACACGTTTCATATCCCAGGAAAGAGCCAAGTGGACAAAGACGAGTGGACAAGTGGACAAAGACAAGTGGACAAGTGGACAAGTGGTGCTACGTAGGTCCAATGGAGTGTCACTCAGCCATGAAATCCACGTCATGAGGCTGGTAGCAGCATCCTGAGTGGATTTAGGTACGATCATCCTCAGTGAAATAAGTCCCACAAAAAAAGAAACTTATGATATCACTTATCGAGGGAATGTAAAAATCGCTCCCCATGCACGGAATCCCCAAACAGAACAGAGTCACGCTTTTAGAAAACACACTTATGCCTGCTTCAGGGGAAAGGTGAGGTGGGGTGACGCATAAAACTCGAGTTTGAAATGAGCACAGATACCCTTCCGAAAACCGAATATGGAATGGACACGACCTACTCCTTGCTCAATCAACTGGACTCACCAGACCCTGTTCATCGCACAAGTATCTATCCGACTAGTAAGCATCTTAAAAGCTAAGTCTTGATATCTCTGTGTAAGTGCATCAAGTGTGTGTAAAGCGGCCTAAAACCAGCAGGGAAAATCAGCTCAGACCCATTCTGAGGATACATTTCCAACATAAAGAAGAAACAAGCAGGGCAAAACAGAGAGAAATTCTTCCAAAATGCGTTCAGGGACTGGCATGCAACCAGGATTGACCACATCTACAGCCCCAGCGGCAGAAGACATAAGGCTGGACACTCTTGGGGCTGAGACGATTGGTGAGGTTGGGAAAGCAAATGCAGACCCTTAAAAGGAATCCTGCGTGCTCCCCATTCCATGGGTCCCAACTCTCCAGGTTCAACGCAATCTTCCGACAGCGAAAGCACTCATTGGAAACCCAGCGGATGCTACACCGTGGGATCGGGAAAGCTTTCTGAAACTCACCTCAGTTTTCATCTCCTGGTGCTCGTGTTCTCCATTCAGGCCCCCTTACTAACAATCTCCCCACTTGGAGACTCGGCGCCTTTCCATGCCTCTTTCGTACCGTCTGCAATTTGTCCGCAGGATGAACTGCAAGAGGGGGAACCAATGAGAGACTCGCTGGAGGTGTTTGGTCGGGCACATGTCACTCTCATTTCCCATCACGAAGAAGAATTCACCAGCGGTTCAGCCTGCCACCCCGGATCGACAATAGGGCGTGAAGCCATCCAGCCGTGTTGCGTCCCACTCACAAAAAAGCGACTTGGGAAATGGAGCTCAGGGGCACTGCACTTCCCAAACCTGCAGAGTTCTAAACGATAACTATCGCCCCAAAATATATTGAGGTCAGGCTACGAAGAGGCGCTGAACGCAAGGCAGAACTGCAGGAAACGGATGTCAACGGGTACATCGGAATGGCCCCGATAGCACATGAAAAGCGCCAGAACGTGGACAATGATGCGGTTGGCCAAAAAGGGCGTATGCGTTTTTTCCTGAATATATTCAGGAAAAAACGCATACGCCCTTTTTGGCCAACCAAGCAACCTGGGAGAGCAAATCAGCACTACAAAGAAATCTCTCGCCCCCCCCGGGGCAAAAGGGCAAGGCGAAAAAAGTCTAAAAACCAGAAAGGCAGGACAGGCCACGGAGTCAAGGGAGCCTTGTTAAGCTGATGGGCGGGATGTCAATGGCCAACAGCCAATCTTCACAAGTGTATCCTCTTTCCCAAACCATGGAAAACACAGAACCACAGAGCATAGGGCACTTCCACACATGGGCGTTGACCTTGGGAAATGAAAAAATCAACCAGACACAGGGACCCCAAAGTTGAGGGCTGCTGTCTTGACAAGAACCTCCACTCCGGTACACGTTTCATATCCCAGGAAAGAGCCAAGTGGACAAAGACGAGTGGACAAGTGGACAAAGACAAGTGGACAAGTGGACAAGTGGTGCTACGTAGGTCCAATGGAGTGTCACTCAGCCATGAAATCCACGTCATGAGGCTGGTAGCAGCATCCTGAGTGGATTTAGGTACGATCATCCTCAGTGAAATAAGTCCCACAAAAAAAGAAACTTATGATATCACTTATCGAGGGAATGTAAAAATCGCTCCCCATGCACTGAATCCCCAAACAGAACAGAGTCACGCTTTTAGAAAACACACTTATGCCTGCTTCAGGGGAAAGGTGAGGTGGGGTGACGCATAAAACTCGAGTTTGAAATGAGCACAGATACCCTTCCGAAAACCGAATATGGAATGGACACGACCTACTCCTTGCTCAATCAACTGGACTCACCAGACCCTGTTCATCGCACAAGTATCTATCCGACTAGTAAGCATCTTAAAAGCTAAGTCTTGATATCTCTGTGTAAGTGCATCAAGTGTGTGTAAAGCGGCCTAAAACCAGCAGGGAAAATCAGCTCAGACCCATTCTGAGGATACATTTCCAACATAAAGAAGAAACAAGCAGGGCAAAACAGAGAGAAATTCTTCCAAAATGCGTTCAGGGACTGGCATGCAACCAGGATTGACCACATCTACAGCCCCAGCGGCAGAAGACATAAGGCTGGACACTCTTGGGGCTGAGACGATTGGTGAGGTTGGGAAAGCAAATGCAGACCCTTAAAAGGAATCCTGCGTGATCCCCATTCCATGGGTCCCAACTCTCCAGGTTCAACGCAATCTTCCGACAGCGAAAGCACTCATTGGAAACCCAGCGGATGCTACACCGTGGGATCGGGAAAGCTTTCTGAAACTCACCTCAGTTTTCATCTCCTGGTGCTCGTGTTCTCCATTCAGGCCCCCTTACTAACAATCTCCCCACTTGGAGACTCGGCGCCTTTCCATGCCTCTTTCGTACCGTCTGCAATTTGTCCGCAGGATGAACTGCAAGAGGGGGAACCAATGAGAGACTCGCTGGAGGTGTTTGGTCGGGCACATGTCACTCTCATTTCCCATCACGAAGAAGAATTCACCAGCGGTTCAGCCTGCCACCCCGGATCGACAATAGGGCGTGAAGCCATCCAGCCGTGTTGCGTCCCACTCACAAAAAAGCGACTTGGGAAATGGAGCTCAGGGGCACTGCACTTCCCAAACCTGCAGAGTTCTAAACGATAACTATCGCCCCAAAATATATTGAGGTCAGGCTACGAAGAGGCGCTGAACGCAAGGCAGAACTGCAGGAAACGGATGTCAACGGGTACATCGGAATGGCCCCGATAGCACATGAAAAGCGCCAGAACGTGGACAATGATGCGGTTGGCCAAAAAGGGCGTATGCGTTTTTTCCTGAATATATTCAGGAAAAAACGCATACGCCCTTTTTGGCCAACCAAGCAACCTGGGAGAGCAAATCAGCACTACAAAGAAATCTCTCGCCCCCCCCCGGGGCAAAAGGGCCAGGCGAAAAAAGTCTAAAAACCAGAAAGGCAGGACAGGCCACGGAGTCAAGGGAGCCTTGTTAAGCTGATGGGCGGGATGTCAATGGCCAACAGCCAATCTTCACAAGTGTATCCTCTTTCCCAAACCATGGAAAACACAGAACCACAGAGCATAGGGCACTTCCACACATGGGCGTTGACCTTGGGAAAATCAAAAAATCAACCAGACACAGGGACCCCAAAGTTGAGGGCTGCTGTCTTGACAAGAACCTCCACTCCGGTACACGTTTCATATCCCAGGAAAGAGCCAAGTGGACAAAGACGAGTGGACAAGTGGACAAAGACAAGTGGACAAGTGGTGCTACGTAGGTCCAATGGAGTGTCACTCAGCCATGAAATCCACGTCATGAGGCTGGTAGCAGCATCCTGAGTGGATTTAGGTACGATCATCCTCAGTGAAATAAGTCCCACAAAAAAAGAAACTTATGATATCACTTATCGAGGGAATGTAAAAATCGCTCCCCATGCACTGAATCCCCAAACAGAACAGAGTCACGCTTTTAGAAAACACACTTATGCCTGCTTCAGGGGAAAGCTGAGGTGGGGTGACGCATAAAACTCGAGTTTGAAATGAGCACAGATACCCTTCCGAAAACCGAATATGGAATGGACACGACCTACTCCTTGCTCAATCAACTGGACTCACCAGACCCTGTTCATCGCACAAGTATCTATCCGACTAGTAAGCATCTTAAAAGCTAAGTCTTGATATCTCTGTGTAAGTGCATCAAGTGTGTGTAAAGCGGCCTAAAACCAGCAGGGAAAATCAGCTCAGACCCATTCTGAGGATACATTTCCAACATAAAGAAGAAACAAGCAGGGCAAAACAGAGAGAACTTCTTCCAAAATGCGTTCAGGGACTGGCATGCAACCAGGATTGACCACATCTACAGCCCCAGCGGCAGAAGACATAAGGCTGGACACTCTTGGGGCTGAGACGATTGGTGAGGTTGGGAAAGCAAATGCAGACCCTTGAAAGGAATCCTGCGTGCTCCCCATTCCATGGGTCCCAACTCTCCAGGTTCAACGCAATCTTCCGACAGCGAAAGCACTCATTGGAAACCCAGCGGATGCTACACCGTGGGATCGGGAAAGCTTTCTGAAACTCACCTCAGTTTTCATCTCCTGGTGCTCGTGTTCTCCATTCAGGCCCCCTTACTAACAATCTCCCCACTTGGAGACTCGGCGCCTTTCCATGCCTCTTTCGTACCGTCTGCAATTTGTCCGCAGGATGAACTGCAAGAGGGGGAACCAATGAGAGACTCGCTGGAGGTGTTTGGTCGGGCACATGTCACTCTCATTTCCCATCACGAAGAAGAATTCACCAGCGGTTCAGCCTGCCACCCCGGATCGACAATAGGGCGTGAAGCCATCCAGCCGTGTTGCGTCCCACTCACAAAAAAGCGACTTGGGAAATGGAGCTCAGGGGCACTGCACTTCCCAAACCTGCAGAGTTCTAAACGATAACTATCGCCCCAAAATATATTGAGGTCAGGCTACGAAGAGGCGCTGAACGCAAGGCAGAACTGCAGGAAACGGATGTCAACGGGTACATCGGAATGGCCCCGATAGCACATGAAAAGCGCCAGAACGTGGACAATGATGCGGTTGGCCAAAAAGGGCGTATGTGTTTTTTCCTGAATATATTCAGGAAAAAACGCATACGCCCTTTTTGGCCAACCAAGCAACCTGGGAGAGCAAATCAGCACTACAAAGAAATCTCTCGCCCCCCCCCGGGGCAAAAGGGCCAGGCGAAAAAAGTCTAAAAACCAGAAAGGCAGGACAGGCCACGGAGTCAAGGGAGCCTTGTTAAGCTGATGGGCGGGATGTCAATGGCCAACAGCCAATCTTCACAAGTGTATCCTCTTTCCCAAACCATGTAAAACACAGAACCACAGAGCATAGGGCACTTCCACACATGGGCGTTGACCTTGGGAAAATCAAAAAATCAACCAGACACAGGGACCCCAAAGTTGAGGGCTGCTGTCTTGACAAGAACCTCCACTCCGGTACACGTTTCATATCCCAGGAAAGAGCCAAGTGGACAAAGACGAGTGGACAAGTGGACAAAGACAAGTGGACAAGTGGTGCTACGTAGGTCCAATGGAGTGTCACTCAGCCATGAAATCCACGTCATGAGGCTGGTAGCAGCATCCTGAGTGGATTTAGGTACGATCATCCTCAGTGAAATAAGTTCCACAAAAAAAGAAACTTATGATATCACTTATCGAGGGAATGTAAAAATCGCTCCCCATGCACTGAATCCCCAAACAGAACAGAGTCACGCTTTTAGAAAACACACTTATGCCTGCTTCAGGGGAAAGGTGAGGTGGGGTGACGCATAAAACTCGAGTTTGAAATGAGCACAGATACCCTTCCGAAAACCGAATATGGAATGGACACGACCTACTCCTTGCTCAATCAACTGGACTCACCAGACCCTGTTCATCGCACAAGTATCTATCCGACTAGTAAGCATCTTAAAAGCTAAGTCTTGATATCTCTGTGTAAGTGCATCAAGTGTGTGTAAAGCGGCCTAAAACCAGCAGGGAAAATCAGCTCAGACCCATTCTGAGGATACATTTCCAACATAAAGAAGAAACAAGCAGGGCAAAACAGAGAGAAATTCTTCCAAAATGCGTTCAGGGACTGGCATGCAACCAGGATTGACCACATCTACAGCCCCAGCGGCAGAAGACATAAGGCTGGACACTCTTGGGACTGAGACGATTGGTGAGGTTGGGAAAGCAAATGCAGACCCTTGAAAGGAATCCTGCGTGCTCCCCATTCCATGGGTCCCAACTCTCCAGGTTCAACGCAATCTTCCGACAGCGAAAGCACTCATTGGAAACCCAGCGGATGCTACACCGTGGGATCGGGAAAGCTTTCTGAAACTCACCTCAGTTTTCATCTCCTGGTGCTCGTGTTCTCCATTCAGGCCCCCTTACTAACAATCTCCCCACTTGGAGACTCGGCGCCTTTCCATGCCTCTTTCGTACCGTCTGCAATTTGTCCGCAGGATGAACTGCAAGAGGGGGAACCAATGAGAGACTCGCTGGAGGTGTTTGGTCGGGCACATGTCACTCTCATTTCCCATCACGAAGAAGAATTCACCAGCGGTTCAGCCTGCCACCCCGGATCGACAATAGGGCGTGAAGCCATCCAGCCGTGTTGCGTCCCACTCACAAAAAAGCGACTTGGGAAATGGAGCTCAGGGGCACTGCACTTCCCAAACCTGCAGAGTTCTAAACGATAACTATCGCCCCAAAATATATTGAGGTCAGGCTACGAAGAGGCGCTGAACGCAAGGCAGAACTGCAGGAAACGGATGTCAACGGGTACATCGGAATGGCCCCGATAGCACATGAAAAGCGCCAGAACGTGGACAATGATGCGGTTGGCCAAAAAGGGCGTATGCGTTTTTTCCTGAATATATTCAGGAAAAAACGCATACGCCCTTTTTGGCCAACCAAGCAACCTGGGAGAGCAAATCAGCACTACAAAGAAATCTCTCGCCCCCCCCGGGGCAAAAGGGCCAGGCGAAAAAAGTCTAAAAACCAGAAAGGCAGGACAGGCCACGGAGTCAAGGGAGCCTTGTTAAGCTGATGGGCGGGATGTCAATGGCCAACAGCCAATCTTCACAACTGTATCCTCTTTCCCAAACCATGGAAAACACAGAACCACAGAGCATAGGGCACTTCCACACATGGGCGTTGACCTTGGGAAAATCAAAAAATCAACCAGACACAGGGACCCCAAAGTTGAGGGCTGCTGTCTTGACAAGAACCTCCACTCCGGTACACGTTTCATATCCCAGGAAAGAGCCAAGTGGACAAAGACGAGTGGACAAGTGGACAAAGACAAGTGGACAAGTGGACAAGTGGTGCTACGTAGGTCCAATGGAGTGTCACTCAGCCATGAAATCCACGTCATGAGGCTGGTAGCAGCATCCTGAGTGGATTTAGGTACGATCATCCTCAGTGAAATAAGTCCCACAAAAAAAGAAACTTATGATATCACTTATCGAGGGAATGTAAAAATCGCTCCCCATGCACTGAATCCCCAAACAGAACAGAGTCACGCTTTTAGAAAACACACTTATGCCTGCTTCAGGGGAAAGCTGAGGTGGGGTGACGCATAAAACTCGAGTTTGAAATGAGCACAGATACCCTTCCGAAAACCGAATATGGAATGGACACGACCTACTCCTTGCTCAATCAACTGGACTCACCAGACCCTGTTCATCGCACAAGTATCTATCCGACTAGTAAGCATCTGAAAAGCTAAGTCTTGATATCTCTGTGTAAGTGCATCAAGTGTGTGTAAAGCGGCCTAAAACCAGCAGGGAAAATCAGCTCAGACCCATTCTGAGGATACATTTCCAACATAAAGAAGAAACAAGCAGGGCAAAACAGAGAGAAATTCTTCCAAAATGCGTTCAGGGACTGGCATGCAACCAGGATTGACCACATCTACAGCCCCAGCGGCAGAAGACATAAGGCTGGACACTCTTGGGGCTGAGACGATTGGTGAGGTTGGGAAAGCAAATGCAGACCCTTGAAAGGAATCCTGCGTGCTCCCCATTCCATGGGTCCCAACTCTCCAGGTTCAACGCAATCTTCCGACAGCGAAAGCACTCATTGGAAACCCAGCGGATGCTACACCGTGGGATCGGGAAAGCTTTCTGAAACTCACCTCAGTTTTCATCTCCTGGTGCTCGTGTTCTCCATTCAGGCCCCCTTACTAACAATCTCCCCACTTGGAGACTCGGCGCCTTTCCATGCCTCTTTCGTACCGTCTGCAATTTGTCCGCAGGATGAACTGCAAGAGGGGGAACCAATGAGAGACTCGCTGGAGGTGTTTGGTCGGGCACATGTCACTCTCATTTCCCATCACGAAGAAGAATTCACCAGCGGTTCAGCCTGCCACCCCGGATCGACAATAGGGCGTGAAGCCATCCAGCCGTGTTGCGTCCCACTCACAAAAAAGCGACTTGGGAAATGGAGCTCAGGGGCACTGCACTTCCCAAACCTGCAGAGTTCTAAACGATAACTATCGCCCCAAAATATATTGAGGTCAGGCTACGAAGAGGCGCTGAACGCAAGGCAGAACTGCAGGAAACGGATGTCAACGGGTACATCGGAATGGCCCCGATAGCACATGAAAAGCGCCAGAACGTGGACAATGATGCGGTTGGCCAAAAAGGGCGTATGCGTTTTTTCCTGAATATATTCAGGAAAAAACGCATACGCCCTTTTTGGCCAACCAAGCAACCTGGGAGAGCAAATCAGCACTACAAAGAAATCTCTCGCCCCCCCCGGGGCAAAAGGGCCAGGCGAAAAAAGTCTAAAAACCAGAAAGGCAGGACAGGCCACGGAGTCAAGGGAGCCTTGTTAAGCTGATGGGCGGGATGTCAATGGCCAACAGCCAATCTTCACAAGTGTATCCTCTTTCCCAAACCATGGAAAACACAGAACCACAGAGCATAGGGCACTTCCACACATGGGCGTTGACCTTGGGAAAATCAAAAAATCAACCAGACACAGGGACCCCAAAGTTGAGGGCTGCTGTCTTGACAAGAACCTCCACTCCGGTACACGTTTCATATCCCAGGAAAGAGCCAAGTGGACAAAGACGAGTGGACAAGTGGACAAAGACAAGTGGACAAGTGGACAAGTGGTGCTACGTAGGTCCAATGGAGTGTCACTCAGCCATGAAATCCACGTCATGAGGCTGGTAGCAGCATCCTGAGTGGATTTAGGTACGATCATCCTCAGTGAAATAAGTCCCACAAAAAAAGAAACTTATGATATCACTTATCGAGGGAATGTAAAAATCGCTCCCCATGCACTGAATCCCCAAACAGAACAGAGTCACGCTTTTAGAAAACACACTTATGCCTGCTTCAGGGGAAAGGTGAGGTGGGGTGACGCATAAAACTCGAGTTTGAAATGAGCACAGATACCCTTCCGAAAACCGAATATGGAATGGACACGACCTACTCCTTGCTCAATCAACTGGACTCACCAGACCCTGTTCATCGCACAAGTATCTATCCGACTAGTAAGCATCTTAAAAGCTAAGTCTTGATATCTCTGTGTAAGTGCATCAAGTGTGTGTAAAGCGGCCTAAAACCAGCAGGGAAAATCAGCTCAGACCCATTCTGAGGATACATTTCCAACATAAAGAAGAAACAAGCAGGGCAAAACAGAGAGAAATTCTTCCAAAATGCGTTCAGGGACTGGCATGCAACCAGGATTGACCACATCTACAGCCCCAGCGGCAGAAGACATAAGGCTGGACACTCTTGGGGCTGAGACGATTGGTGAGGTTGGGAAAGCAAATGCAGACCCTTGAAAGGAATCCTGCGTGCTCCCCATTCCATGGGTCCCAACTCTCCAGGTTCAACGCAATCTTCCGACAGCGAAAGCACTCATTGGAAACCCAGCGGATGCTACACCGTGGGATCGGGAAAGCTTTCTGAAACTCACCTCAGTTTTCATCTCCTGGTGCTCGTGTTCTCCATTCAGGCCCCCTTACTAACAATCTCCCCACTTGGAGACTCGGCGCCTTTCCATGCCTCTTTCGTACCGTCTGCAATTTGTCCGCAGGATGAACTGCAAGAGGGGGAACCAATGAGAGACTCGCTGGAGGTGTTTGGTCGGGCACATGTCACTCTCATTTCCCATCACGAAGAAGAATTCACCAGCGGTTCAGCCTGCCACCCCGGATCGACAATAGGGCGTGAAGCCATCCAGCCGTGTTGCGTCCCACTCACAAAAAAGCGACTTGGGAAATGGAGCTCAGGGGCACTGCACTTCCCAAACCTGCAGAGTTCTAAACGATAACTATCGCCCCAAAATATATTGAGGTCAGGCTACGAAGAGGCGCTGAACGCAAGGCAGAACTGCAGGAAACGGATGTCAACGGCTACATCGGAATGGCCCCGATAGCACATGAAAAGCGCCAGAACGTGGACAATGATGCGGTTGGCCAAAAAGGGCGTATGCGTTTTTTCCTGAATATATTCAGGAAAAAACGCATACGCCCTTTTTGGCCAACCAAGCAACCTGGGAGAGCAAATCAGCACTACAAAGAAATCTCTCGCCCCCCCCCCCCCGGGGCAAAAGGGCCAGGCGAAAAAAGTCTAAAAACCAGAAAGGCAGGACAGGCCACGGAGTCAAGGGAGCCTTGTTAAGCTGATGGGCGGGATGTCAATGGCCAACAGCCAATCTTCACAAGTGTATCCTCTTTCCCAAACCATGTAAAACACAGAACCACAGAGCATAGGGCACTTCCACACATGGGCGTTGACCTTGGGAAAATCAAAAAATCAACCAGACACAGGGACCCCAAAGTTGAGGGCTGCTGTCTTGACAAGAACCTCCACTCCGGTACACGTTTCATATCCCAGGAAAGAGCCAAGTGGACAAAGATGAGTGGACAAGTGGACAAAGACAAGTGGACAAGTGGACAAGTGGTGCTACGTAGGTCCAATGGAGTGTCACTCAGCCATGAAATCCACGTCATGAGGCTGGTAGCAGCATCCTGAGTGGATTTAGGTACGATCATCCTCAGTGAAATAAGTCCCACAAAAAAAGAAACTTATGATATCACTTATCGAGGGAATGTAAAAATCGCTCCCCATGCACTGAATCCCCAAACAGAACAGAGTCACGCTTTTAGAAAACACACTTATGCCTGCTTCAGGGGAAAGGTGAGGTGGGGTGACGCATAAAACTCGAGTTTGAAATGAGCACAGATACCCTTCCGAAAACCGAATATGGAATGGACACGACCTACTCCTTGCTCAATCAACTGGACTCACCAGACCCTGTTCATCGCACAAGTATCTATCCGACTAGTAAGCATCTTAAAAGCTAAGTCTTGATATCTCTGTGTAAGTGCATCAAGTGTGTGTAAAGCGGCCTAAAACCAGCAGGGAAAATCAGCTCAGACCCATTCTGAGGATACATTTCCAACATAAAGAAGAAACAAGCAGGGCAAAACAGAGAGAAATTCTTCCAAAATGCGTTCAGGGACTGGCATGCAACCAGGATTGACCACATCTACAGCCCCAGCGGCAGAAGACATAAGGCTGGACACTCTTGGGGCTGAGACGATTGGTGAGGTTGGGAAAGCAAATGCAGACCCTTAAAAGGAATCCTGCGTGCTCCCCATTCCATGGGTCCCAACTCTCCAGGTTCAACGCAATCTTCCGACAGCGAAAGCACTCATTGGAAACCCAGCGGATGCTACACCGTGGGATCGGGAAAGCTTTCTGAAACTCACCTCAGTTTTCATCTCCTGGTGCTCGTGTTCTCCATTCAGGCCCCCTTACTAACAATCTCCCCACTTGGAGACTCGGCGCCTTTCCATGCCTCTTTCGTACCGTCTGCAATTTGTCCGCAGGATGAACTGCAAGAGGGGGAACCAATGAGAGACTCGCTGGAGGTGTTTGGTCGGGCACATGTCACTCTCATTTCCCATCACGAAGAAGAATTCACCAGCGGTTCAGCCTGCCACCCCGGATCGACAATAGGGCGTGAAGCCATCCAGCCGTGTTGCGTCCCACTCACAAAAAAGCGACTTGGGAAATGGAGCTCAGGGGCACTGCACTTCCCAAACCTGCAGAGTTCTAAACGATAACTATCGCCCCAAAATATATTGAGGTCAGGCTACGAAGAGGCGCTGAACGCAAGGCAGAACTGCAGGAAACGGATGTCAACGGGTACATCGGAATGGCCCCGAGAGCACATGAAAAGCGCCAGAACGTGGACAATGATGCGGTTGGCCAAAAAGGGCGTATGCGTTTTTTCCTGAATATATTCAGGAAAAAACGCATACGCCCTTTTTGGCCAACCAAGCAACCTGGGAGAGCAAATCAGCACTACAAAGAAATCTCTCGCCCCCCCCCCCGGGGCAAAAGGGCCAGGCGAAAAAAGTCTAAAAACCAGAAAGGCAGGACAGGCCACGGAGTCAAGGGAGCCTTGTTAAGCTGATGGGCGGGATGTCAATGGCCAACAGCCAATCTTCACAAGTGTATCCTCTTTCCCAAACCATGGAAAACACAGAACCACAGAGCATAGGGCACTTCCACACATGGGCGTTGACCTTGGGAAAATCAAAAAATCAACCAGACACAGGGACCCCAAAGTTGAGGGCTGCTGTCTTGACAAGAACCTCCACTCCGGTACACGTTTCATATCCCAGGAAAGAGCCAAGTGGACAAAGATGAGTGGACAAGTGGACAAAGACAAGTGGACAAGTGGACAAGTGGTGCTACGTAGGTCCAATGGAGTGTCACTCAGCCATGAAATCCACGTCATGAGGCTGGTAGCAGCATCCTGAGTGGATTTAGGTACGATCATCCTCAGTGAAATAAGTCCCACAAAAAAAGAAACTTATGATATCACTTATCGAGGGAATGTAAAAATCGCTCCCCATGCACTGAATCCCCAAACAGAACAGAGTCACGCTTTTAGAAAACACACTTATGCCTGCTTCAGGGGAAAGGTGAGGTGGGGTGACGCATAAAACTCGAGTTTGAAATGAGCACAGATACCCTTCCGAAAACCGAATATGGAATGGACACGACCTACTCCTTGCTCAATCAACTGGACTCACCAGACCCTGTTCATCGCACAAGTATCTATCCGACTAGTAAGCATCTTAAAAGCTAAGTCTTGATATCTCTGTGTAAGTGCATCAAGTGTGTGTAAAGCGGCCTAAAACCAGCAGGGAAAATCAGCTCAGACCCATTCTGAGGATACATTTCCAACATAAAGAAGAAACAAGCAGGGCAAAACAGAGAGAAATTCTTCCAAAATGCGTTCAGGGACTGGCATGCAACCAGGATTGACCACATCTACAGCCCCAGCGGCAGAAGACATAAGGCTGGACACTCTTGGGGCTGAGACGATTGGTGAGGTTGGGAAAGCAAATGCAGACCCTTAAAAGGAATCCTGCGTGCTCCCCATTCCATGGGTCCCAACTCTCCAGGTTCAACGCAATCTTCCGACAGCGAAAGCACTCATTGGAAACCCAGCGGATGCTACACCGTGGGATCGGGAAAGCTTTCTGAAACTCACCTCAGTTTTCATCTCCTGGTGCTCGTGTTCTCCATTCAGGCCCCCTTACTAACAATCTCCCCACTTGGAGACTCGGCGCCTTTCCATGCCTCTTTCGTACCGTCTGCAATTTGTCCGCAGGATGAACTGCAAGAGGGGGAACCAATGAGAGACTCGCTGGAGGTGTTTGGTCGGGCACATGTCACTCTCATTTCCCATCACGAAGAAGAATTCACCAGCGGTTCAGCCTGCCACCCCGGATCGACAATAGGGCGTGAAGCCATCCAGCCGTGTTGCGTCCCACTCACAAAAAAGCGACTTGGGAAATGGAGCTCAGGGGCACTGCACTTCCCAAACCTGCAGAGTTCTAAACGATAACTATCGCCCCAAAATATATTGAGGTCAGGCTACGAAGAGGCGCTGAACGCAAGGCAGAACTGCAGGAAACGGATGTCAACGGGTACATCGGAATGGCCCCGATAGCACATGAAAAGCGCCAGAACGTGGACAATGATGCGGTTGGCCAAAAAGGGCGTATGCGTTTTTTCCTGAATATATTCAGGAAAAAACGCATACGCCCTTTTTGGCCAACCAAGCAACCTGGGAGAGCAAATCAGCACTACAAAGAAATCTCTCGCCCCCCCCGGGGCAAAAGGGCCAGGCGAAAAAAGTCTAAAAACCAGAAAGGCAGGACAGGCCACGGAGTCAAGGGAGCCTTGTTAAGCTGATGGGCGGGATGTCAATGGCCAACAGCCAATCTTCACAAGTGTATCCTCTTTCCCAAACCATGTAAAACACAGAACCACAGAGCATAGGGCACTTCCACACATGGGCGTTGACCTTGGGAAAATCAAAAAATCAACCAGACACAGGGACCCCAAAGTTGAGGGCTGCTGTCTTGACAAGAACCTCCACTCCGGTACACATTTCATATCCCAGGAAAGAGCCAAGTGGACAAAGACGAGTGGACAAGTGGACAAAGACAAGTGGACAAGTGGACAAGTGGTGCTACGTAGGTCCAATGGAGTGTCACTCAGCCATGAAATCCACGTCATGAGGCTGGTAGCAGCATCCTGAGTGGATTTAGGTACGATCATCCTCAGTGAAATAAGTCCCACAAAAAAGGAAACTTATGATATCACTTATCGAGGGAATGTAAAAATCGCTCCCCATGCACTGAATCCCCAAACAGAACAGAGTCACGCTTTTAGAAAACACACTTATGCCTGCTTCAGGGGAAAGGTGAGGTGGGGTGACGCATAAAACTCGAGTTTGAAATGAGCACAGATACCCTTCCGAAAACCGAATATGGAATGGACACGACCTACTCCTTGCTCAATCAACTGGACTCACCAGACCCTGTTCATCGCACAAGTATCTATCCGACTAGTAAGCATCTTAAAAGCTAAGTCTTGATATCTCTGTGTAAGTGCATCAAGTGTGTGTAAAGCGGCCTAAAACCAGCAGGGAAAATCAGCTCAGACCCATTCTGAGGATACATTTCCAACATAAAGAAGAAACAAGCAGGGCAAAACAGAGAGAACTTCTTCCAAAATGCGTTCAGGGACTGGCATGCAACCAGGATTGACCACATCTACAGCCCCAGCGGCAGAAGACATAAGGCTGGACACTCTTGGGGCTGAGACGATTGGTGAGGTTGGGAAAGCAAATGCAGACCCTTGAAAGGAATCCTGCGTGCTCCCCATTCCATGGGTCCCAACTCTCCAGGTTCAACGCAATCTTCCGACAGCGAAAGCACTCATTGGAAACCCAGCGGATGCTACACCGTGGGATCGGGAAAGCTTTCTGAAACTCACCTCAGTTTTCATCTCCTGGTGCTCGTGTTCTCCATTCAGGCCCCCTTACTAACAATCTCCCCACTTGGAGACTCGGCGCCTTTCCATGCCTCTTTCGTACCGTCTGCAATTTGTCCGCAGGATGAACTGCAAGAGGGGGAACCAATGAGAGACTCGCTGGAGGTGTTTGGTCGGGCACATGTCACTCTCATTTCCCATCACGAAGAAGAATTCACCAGCGGTTCAGCCTGCCACCCCGGATCGACAATAGGGCGTGAAGCCATCCAGCCGTGTTGCGTCCCACTCACAAAAAAGCGACTTGGGAAATGGAGCTCAGGGGCACTGCACTTCCCAAACCTGCAGAGTTCTAAACGATAACTATCGCCCCAAAATATATTGAGGTCAGGCTACGAAGAGGCGCTGAACGCAAGGCAGAACTGCAGGAAACGGATGTCAACGGGTACATCGGAATGGCCCCGATAGCACATGAAAAGCGCCAGAACGTGGACAATGATGCGGTTGGCCAAAAAGGGCGTATGCGTTTTTTCCTGAATATATTCAGGAAAAAACGCATACGCCCTTTTTGGCCAACCAAGCAACCTGGGAGAGCAAATCAGCACTACAAAGAAATCTCTCGCCCCCCCCGGGGCAAAAGGGCCAGGCGAAAAAAGTCTAAAAACCAGAAAGGCAGGACAGGCCACGGAGTCAAGGGAGCCTTGTTAAGCTGATGGGCGGGATGTCAATGGCCAACAGCCAATCTTCACAAGTGTATCCTCTTTCCCAAACCATGTAAAACACAGAACCACAGAGCATAGGGCACTTCCACACATGGGCGTTGACCTTGGGAAAATCAAAAAATCAACCAGACACAGGGACCCCAAAGTTGAGGGCTGCTGTCTTGACAAGAACCTCCACTCCGGTACACGTTTCATATCCCAGGAAAGAGCCAAGTGGACAAAGACGAGTGGACAAGTGGACAAAGACAAGTGGACAAGTGGACAAGTGGTGCTACGTAGGTCCAATGGAGTGTCACTCAGCCATGAAATCCACGTCATGAGGCTGGTAGCAGCATCCTGAGTGGATTTAGGTACGATCATCCTCAGTGAAATAAGTCCCACAAAAAAAGAAACTTATGATATCACTTATCGAGGGAATGTAAAAATCGCTCCCTATGCACTGAATCCCCAAACAGAACAGAGTCACGCTTTTAGAAAACACACTTATGCCTGCTTCACGGGAAAGCTGAGGTGGGGTGACGCATAAAACTCGAGTTTGAAATGAGCACAGATACCCTTCCGAAAACCGAATATGGAATGGACACGACCTACTCCTTGCTCAATCAACTGGACTCACCAGACCCTGTTCATCGCACAAGTATCTATCCGACTAGTAAGCATCTTAAAAGCTAAGTCTTGATATCTCTGTGTAAGTGCATCAAGTGTGTGTAAAGCGGCCTAAAACCAGCAGGGAAAATCAGCTCAGACCCATTCTGAGGATACATTTCCAACATAAAGAAGAAACAAGCAGGGCAAAACAGAGAGAACTTCTTCCAAAATGCGTTCAGGGACTGGCATGCAACCAGGATTGACCACATCTACAGCCCCAGCGGCAGAAGACATAAGGCTGGACACTCTTGGGGCTGAGACGATTGGTGAGGTTGGGAAAGCAAATGCAGACCCTTGAAAGGAATCCTGCGTGCTCCCCATTCCATGGGTCCCAACTCTCCAGGTTCAACGCAATCTTCCGACAGCGAAAGCACTCATTGGAAACCCAGCGGATGCTACACCGTGGGATCGGGAAAGCTTTCTGAAACTCACCTCAGTTTTCATCTCCTGGTGCTCGTGTTCTCCATTCAGGCCCCCTTACTAACAATCTCCCCACTTGGAGACTCGGCGCCTTTCCATGCCTCTTTCGTACCGTCTGCAATTTGTCCGCAGGATGAACTGCAAGAGGGGGAACCAATGAGAGACTCGTTGGAGGTGTTTGGTCGGGCACATGTCACTCTCATTTCCCATCACGAAGAAGAATTCACCAGCGGTTCAGCCTGCCACCCCGGATCGACAATAGGGCGTGAAGCCATCCAGCCGTGTTGCGTCCCACTCACAAAAAAGCGACTTGGGAAATGGAGCTCAGGGGCACTGCACTTCCCAAACCTGCAGAGTTCTAAACGATAACTATCGCCCCAAAATATATTGAGGTCAGGCTACGAAGAGGCGCTGAACGCAAGGCAGAACTGCAGGAAACGGATGTCAACGGGTACATCGGAATGGCCCCGAGAGCACATGAAAAGCGCCAGAACGTGGACAATGATGCGGTTGGCCAAAAAGGGCGTATGCGTTTTTTCCTGAATATATTCAGGAAAAAACGCATACGCCCTTTTTGGCCAACCAAGCAACCTGGGAGAGCAAATCAGCACTACAAAGAAATCTCTCGCCCCCCCCGGGGCAAAAGGGCCAGGCGAAAAAAGTCTAAAAACCAGAAAGGCAGGACAGGCCACGGAGTCAAGGGAGCCTTGTTAAGCTGATGGGCGGGATGTCAATGGCCAACAGCCAATCTTCACAAGTGTATCCTCTTTCCCAAACCATGTAAAACACAGAACCACAGAGCATAGGGCACTTCCACACATGGGCGTTGACCTTGGGAAAATCAAAAAATCAACCAGACACAGGGACCCCAAAGTTGAGGGCTGCTGTCTTGACAAGAACCTCCACTCCGGTACACGTTTCATATCCCAGGAAAGAGCCAAGTGGACAAAGACGAGTGGACAAGTGGACAAAGACAAGTGGACAAGTGGACAAGTGGTGCTACGTAGGTCCAATGGAGTGTCACTCAGCCATGAAATCCACGTCATGAGGCTGGTAGCAGCATCCTGAGTGGATTTAGGTACGATCATCCTCAGTGAAATAAGTCCCACAAAAAAAGAAACTTATGATATCACTTATCGAGGGAATGTAAAAATCGCTCCCCATGCACTGAATCCCCAAACAGAACAGAGTCACGCTTTTAGAAAACACACTTATGCCTGCTTCAGGGGAAAGGTGAGGTGGGGTGACGCATAAAACTCGAGTTTGAAATGAGCACAGATACCCTTCCGAAAACCGAATATGGAATGGACACGACCTACTCCTTGCTCAATCAACTGGACTCACCAGACCCTGTTCATCGCACAAGTATCTATCCGACTAGTAAGCATCTTAAAAGCTAAGTCTTGATATCTCTGTGTAAGTGCATCAAGTGTGTGTAAAGCGGCCTAAAACCAGCAGGGAAAATCAGCTCAGACCCATTCTGAGGATACATTTCCAACATAAAGAAGAAACAAGCAGGGCAAAACAGAGAGAACTTCTTCCAAAATGCGTTCAGGGACTGGCATGCAACCAGGATTGACCACATCTACAGCCCCAGCGGCAGAAGACATAAGGCTGGACACTCTTGGGGCTGAGACGATTGGTGAGGTTGGGAAAGCAAATGCAGACCCTTGAAAGGAATCCTGCGTGCTCCCCATTCCATGGGTCCCAACTCTCCAGGTTCAACGCAATCTTCCGACAGCGAAAGCACTCATTGGAAACCCAGCGGATGCTACACCGTGGGATCGGGAAAGCTTTCTGAAACTCACCTCAGTTTTCATCTCCTGGTGCTCGTGTTCTCCATTCAGGCCCCCTTACTAACAATCTCCCCACTTGGAGACTCGGCGCCTTTCCATGCCTCTTTCGTACCGTCTGCAATTTGTCCGCAGGATGAACTGCAAGAGGGGGAACCAATGAGAGACTCGCTGGAGGTGTTTGGTCGGGCACATGTCACTCTCATTTCCCATCACGAAGAAGAATTCACCAGAGGTTCAGCCTGCCACCCCGGATCGACAATAGGGCGTGAAGCCATCCAGCCGTGTTGCGTCCCACTCACAAAAAAGCGACTTGGGAAATGGAGCTCAGGGGCACTGCACTTCCCAAACCTGCAGAGTTCTAAACGATAACTATCGCCCCAAAATATATTGAGGTCAGGCTACGAAGAGGCGCTGAACGCAAGGCAGAACTGCAGGAAACGGATGTCAACGGGTACATCGGAATGGCCCCGATAGCACATGAAAAGCGCCAGAACGTGGACAATGATGCGGTTGGCCAAAAAGGGCGTATGCGTTTTTTCCTGAATATATTCAGGAAAAAACGCATACGCCCTTTTTGGCCAACCAAGCAACCTGGGAGAGCAAATCAGCACTACAAAGAAATCTCTCGCCCCCCCCGGGGCAAAAGGGCCAGGCGAAAAAAGTGTAAAAACCAGAAAGGCAGGACAGGCCACGGAGTCAAGGGAGCCTTGTTAAGCTGATGGGCGGGATGTCAATGGCCAACAGCCAATCTTCACAAGTGTATCCTCTTTCCCAAACCATGTAAAACACAGAACCACAGAGCATAGGGCACTTCCACACATGGACGTTGACCTTGGGAAAATCAAAAAATCAACCAGACACAGGGACCCCAAAGTTGAGGGCTGCTGTCTTGACAAGAACCTCCACTCCGGTACACGTTTCATATCCCAGGAAAGAGCCAAGTGGGCAAAGACGAGTGGACAAGTGGACAAAGACAAGTGGACAAGTGGACAAGTGGTGCTACGTAGGTCCAATGGAGTGTCACTCAGCCATGAAATCCACGTCATGAGGCTGGTAGCAGCATCCTGAGTGGATTTAGGTACGATCATCCTCAGTGAAATAAGTCCCACAAAAAAACAATCTTATGATATCACTTATCGAGGGAATGTAAAAATCGCTCCCCATGCACTGAATCCCCAAACAGAACAGAGTCACGCTTTTAGAAAACACACTTATGCCTGCTTCAGGGGAAAGGTGAGGTGGGGTGACGCATAAAACTCGAGTTTGAAATGAGCACAGATACCCTTCCGAAAACCGAATATGGAATGGACACGACCTACTCCTTGCTCAATCAACTGGACTCACCAGACCCTGTTCATCGCACAAGTATCTATCCGACTAGTAAGCATCTTAAAAGCTAAGTCTTGATATCTCTGTGTAAGTGCATCAAGTGTGTGTAAAGCGGCCTAAAACCAGCAGGGAAAATCAGCTCAGACCCATTCTGAGGATACATTTCCAACATAAAGAAGAAACAAGCAGGGCAAAACAGAGAGAAATTCTTCCAAAATGCGTTCAGGGACTGGCATGCAACCAGGATTGACCACATCTACAGCCCCAGCGGCAGAAGACATAAGGCTGGACACTCTTGGGGCTGAGACGATTGGTGAGGTTGGGAAAGCAAATGCAGACCCTTGAAAGGAATCTGCGTGCTCCCCATTCCATGGGTCCCAACTCTCCAGGTTCAACGCAATCTTCCGACAGCGAAAGCACTCATTGGAAACCCAGCGGATGCTACACCGTGGGATCGGGAAAGCTTTCTGAAACTCACCTCAGTTTTCATCTCCTGGTGCTCGTGTTCTCCATTCAGGCCCCCTTACTAACAATCTCCCCACTTGGAGACTCGGCGCCTTTCCATGCCTCTTTCGTACCGTCTGCAATTTGTCCGCAGGATGAACTGCAAGAGGGGGAACCAATGAGAGACTCGCTGGAGGTGTTTGGTCGGGCACATGTCACTCTCATTTCCCATCACGAAGAAGAATTCACCAGCGGTTCAGCCTGCCACCCCGGATCGACAATAGGGCGTGAAGCCATCCAGCCGTGTTGCGTCCCACTCACAAAAAAGCGACTTGAGAAATGGAGCTCAGGGGCACTGCACTTCCCAAACCTGCAGAGTTCTAAACGATAACTATCGCCCCAAAATATATTGAGGTCAGGCTACGAAGAGGCGTTGAACGCAAGGCAGAACTGCAGGAAACGGATGTCAACGGCTACATCGGAATGGCCCCGATAGCACATGAAAAGCGCCAGAACGTGGACAATGATGCGGTTGGCCAAAAAGGGCGTATGCGTTTTTTCCTGAATATATTCAGGAAAAAACGCATACGCCCTTTTTGGCCAACCAAGCAACCTGGGAGAGCAAATCAGCACTACAAAGAAATCTCTCGGCCCCCCCCGGGGCAAAAGGGCCAGGCGAAAAAAGTCTAAAAACCAGAAAGGCAGGACAGCCCACGGAGTCAAGGGAGCCTTGTTAAGCTGATGGGCGGGATGTCAATGGCCAACAGCCAATCTTCACAAGTGTATCCTCTTTCCCAAACCATGTAAAACACAGAACCACAGAGCATAGGGCACTTCCACACATGGGCGTTGACCTTGGGAAAATCAAAAAATCAACCAGACACAGGGACCCCAAAGTTGAGGGCTGCTGTCTTGACAAGAACCTCCACTCCGGTACACGTTTCATATCCCAGGAAAGAGCCAAGTGGACAAAGACGAGTGGACAAGTGGACAAAGACAAGTGGACAAGTGGACAAGTGGTGCTACGTAGGTCCAATGGAGTGTCACTCAGCCATGAAATCCACGTCATGAGGCTGGTAGCAGCATCCTGAGTGGATTTAGGTACGATCATCCTCAGTGAAATAAGTCCCACAAAAAAAGAAACTTATGATATCACTTATCGAGGGAATGTAAAAATCGCTCCCCATGCACTGAATCCCCAAAGAGAACAGAGTCACGCTTTTAGAAAACACACTTATGCCTGCTTCAGGGGAAAGGTGAGGTGGGGTGACGCATAAAACTCGAGTTTGAAATGAGCACAGATACCCTTCCGAAAACCGAATATGGAATGGACACGACCTACTCCTTGCTCAATCAACTGGACTCACCAGACCCTGTTCATCGCACAAGTATCTATCCGACTAGTAAGCATCTTAAAAGCTAAGTCTTGATATCTCTGTGTAAGTGCATCAAGTGTGTGTAAAGCGGCCTAAAACCAGCAGGGAAAATCAGCTCAGACCCATTCTGAGGATACATTTCCAACATAAAGAAGAAACAAGCAGGGCAAAACAGAGAGAACTTCTTCCAAAATGCGTTCAGGGACTGGCATGCAACCAGGATTGACCACATCTACAGCCCCAGCGGCAGAAGACATAAGGCTGGACACTCTTGGGGCTGAGACGATTGGTGAGGTTGGGAAAGCAAATGCAGACCCTTGAAAGGAATCCTGCGTGCTCCCCATTCCATGGGTCCCAACTCTCCAGGTTCAACGCAATCTTCCGACAGCGAAAGCACTCATTGGAAACCCAGCGGATGCTACACCGTGGGATCGGGAAAGCTTTCTGAAACTCACCTCAGTTTTCATCTCCTGGTGCTCGTGTTCTCCATTCAGGCCCCCTTACTAACAATCTCCCCACTTGGAGACTCGGCGCCTTTCCATGCCTCTTTCGTACCGTCTGCAATTTGTCCGCAGGATGAACTGCAAGAGGGGGAACCAATGAGAGACTCGCTGGAGGTGTTTGGTCGGGCACATGTCACTCTCATTTCCCATCACGAAGAAGAATTCACCAGCGGTTCAGCCTGCCACCCCGGATCGACAATAGGGCGTGAAGCCATCCAGCCGTGTTGCGTCCCACTCACAAAAAAGCGACTTGGGAAATGGAGCTCAGGGGCACTGCACTTCCCAAACCTGCAGAGTTCTAAACGATAACTATCGCCCCAAAATATATTGAGGTCAGGCTACGAAGAGGCGCTGAACGCAAGGCAGAACTGCAGGAAACGGATGTCAACGGGTACATCGGAATGGCCCCGAGAGCACATGAAAAGCGCCAGAACGTGGACAATGATGCGGTTGGCCAAAAAGGGCGTATGCGTTTTTTCCTGAATATATTCAGGAAAAAACGCATACGCCCTTTTTGGCCAACCAAGCAACCTGGGAGAGCAAATCAGCACTACAAAGAAATCTCTCGCCCCCCCCGGGGCAAAAGGGCCAGGCGAAAAAAGTCTAAAAACCAGAAAGGCAGGACAGGCCACGGAGTCAAGGGAGCCTTGTTAAGCTGATGGGCGGGATGTCAATGGCCAACAGCCAATCTTCACAAGTGTATCCTCTTTCCCAAACCATGGAAAACACAGAACCACAGAGCATAGGGCACTTCCACACATGGACGTTGACCTTGGGAAAATCAAAAAATCAACCAGACACAGGGACCCCAAAGTTGAGGGCTGCTGTCTTGACAAGAACCTCCACTCCGGTACACGTTTCATATCCCAGGAAAGAGCCAAGTGGGCAAAGACGAGTGGACAAGTGGACAAAGACAAGTGGACAAGTGGACAAGTGGTGCTACGTAGGTCCAATGGAGTGTCACTCAGCCATGAAATCCACGTCATGAGGCTGGTAGCAGCATCCTGAGTGGATTTAGGTACGATCATCCTCAGTGAAATAAGTCCCACAAAAAAACAATCTTATGATATCACTTATCGAGGGAATGTAAAAATCGCTCCCCATGCACTGAATCCCCAAACAGAACAGAGTCACGCTTTTAGAAAACACACTTATGCCTGCTTCAGGGGAAAGGTGAGGTGGGGTGACGCATAAAACTCGAGTTTGAAATGAGCACAGATACCCTTCCGAAAACCGAATATGGAATGGACACGACCTACTCCTTGCTCAATCAACTGGACTCACCAGACCCTGTTCATCGCACAAGTATCTATCCGACTAGTAAGCATCTTAAAAGCTAAGTCTTGATATCTCTGTGTAAGTGCATCAAGTGTGTGTAAAGCGGCCTAAAACCAGCAGGGAAAATCAGCTCAGACCCATTCTGAGGATACATTTCCAACATAAAGAAGAAACAAGCAGGGCAAAACAGAGAGAAATTCTTCCAAAATGCGTTCAGGGACTGGCATGCAACCAGGATTGACCACATCTACAGCCCCAGCGGCAGAAGACATAAGGCTGGACACTCTTGGGGCTGAGACGATTGGTGAGGTTGGGAAAGCAAATGCAGACCCTTGAAAGGAATCTGCGTGCTCCCCATTCCATGGGTCCCAACTCTCCAGGTTCAACGCAATCTTCCGACAGCGAAAGCACTCATTGGAAACCCAGCGGATGCTACACCGTGGGATCGGGAAAGCTTTCTGAAACTCACCTCAGTTTTCATCTCCTGGTGCTCGTGTTCTCCATTCAGGCCCCCTTACTAACAATCTCCCCACTTGGAGACTCGGCGCCTTTCCATGCCTCTTTCGTACCGTCTGCAATTTGTCCGCAGGATGAACTGCAAGAGGGGGAACCAATGAGAGACTCGCTGGAGGTGTTTGGTCGGGCACATGTCACTCTCATTTCCCATCACGAAGAAGAATTCACCAGCGGTTCAGCCTGCCACCCCGGATCGACAATAGGGCGTGAAGCCATCCAGCCGTGTTGCGTCCCACTCACAAAAAAGCGACTTGGGAAATGGAGCTCAGGGGCACTGCACTTCCCAAACCTGCAGAGTTCTAAACGATAACTATCGCCCCAAAATATATTGAGGTCAGGCTACGAAGAGGCGTTGAACGCAAGGCAGAACTGCAGGAAACGGATGTCAACGGGTACATCGGAATGGCCCCGATAGCACATGAAAAGCGCCAGAACGTGGACAATGATGCGGTTGGCCAAAAAGGGCGTATGCGTTTTTTCCTGAATATATTCAGGAAAAAACGCATACGCCCTTTTTGGCCAACCAAGCAACCTGGGAGAGCAAATCAGCACTACAAAGAAATCTCTCGGCCCCCCCCGGGGCAAAAGGGCCAGGCGAAAAAAGTCTAAAAACCAGAAAGGCAGGACAGGCCACGGAGTCAAGGGAGCCTTGTTAAGCTGATGGGCGGGATGTCAATGGCCAACAGCCAATCTTCACAAGTGTATCCTCTTTCCCAAACCATGTAAAACACAGAACCACAGAGCATAGGGCACTTCCACACATGGGCGTTGACCTTGGGAAAATCAAAAAATCAACCAGACACAGGGACCCCAAAGTTGAGGGCTGCTGTCTTGACAAGAACCTCCACTCCGGTACACGTTTCATATCCCAGGAAAGAGCCAAGTGGACAAAGACGAGTGGACAAGTGGACAAAGACAAGTGGACAAGTGGACAAGTGGTGCTACGTAGGTCCAATGGAGTGTCACTCAGCCATGAAATCCACGTCATGAGGCTGGTAGCAGCATCCTGAGTGGATTTAGGTACGATCATCCTCAGTGAAATAAGTCCCACAAAAAAAGAAACTTATGATATCACTTATCGAGGGAATGTAAAAATCGCTCCCCATGCACTGAATCCCCAAACAGAACAGAGTCACGCTTTTAGAAAACACACTTATGCCTGCTTCAGGGGAAAGGTGAGGTGGGGTGACGCTTAAAACTCGAGTTTGAAATGAGCACAGATACCCTTCCGAAAACCGAATATGGAATGGACACGACCTACTCCTTGCTCAATCAACTGGACTCACCAGACCCTGTTCATCGCACAAGTATCTATCCGACTAGTAAGCATCTTAAAAGCTAAGTCTTGATATCTCTGTGTAAGTGCATCAAGTGTGTGTAAAGCGGCCTAAAACCAGCAGGGAAAATCAGCTCAGACCCATTCTGAGGATACATTTCCAACATAAAGAAGAAACAAGCAGGGCAAAACAGAGAGAACTTCTTCCAAAATGCGTTCAGGGACTGGCATGCAACCAGGATTGACCACATCTACAGCCCCAGCGGCAGAAGACATAAGGCTGGACACTCTTGGGGCTGAGACGATTGGTGAGGTTGGGAAAGCAAATGCAGACCCTTGAAAGGAATCCTGCGTGCTCCCCATTCCATGGGTCCCAACTCTCCAGGTTCAACGCAATCTTCCGACAGCGAAAGCACTCATTGGAAACCCAGCGGATGCTACACCGTGGGATCGGGAAAGCTTTCTGAAACTCACCTCAGTTTTCATCTCCTGGTGCTCGTGTTCTCCATTCAGGCCCCCTTACTAACAATCTCCCCACTTGGAGACTCGGCGCCTTTCCATGCCTCTTTCGTACCGTCTGCAATTTGTCCGCAGGATGAACTGCAAGAGGGGGAACCAATGAGAGACTCGCTGGAGGTGTTTGGTCGGGCACATGTCACTCTCATTTCCCATCACGAAGAAGAATTCACCAGCGGTTCAGCCTGCCACCCCGGATCGACAATAGGGCGTGAAGCCATCCAGCCGTGTTGCGTCCCACTCACAAAAAAGCGACTTGGGAAATGGAGCTCAGGGGCACTGCACTTCCCAAACCTGCAGAGTTCTAAACGATAACTATCGCCCCAAAATATATTGAGGTCAGGCTACGAAGAGGCGCTGAACGCAAGGCAGAACTGCAGGAAACGGATGTCAACGGGTACATCGGAATGGCCCCGATAGCACATGAAAAGCGCCAGAACGTGGACAATGATGCGGTTGGCCAAAAAGGGCGTATGCGTTTTTTCCTGAATATATTCAGGAAAAAACGCATACGCCCTTTTTGGCCAACCAAGCAACCTGGGAGAGCAAATCAGCACTACAAAGAAATCTCTCGCCCCCCCCGGGGCAAAAGGGCCAGGCTAAAAAAGTCTAAAAACCAGAAAGGCAGGACAGGCCACGGAGTCAAGGGAGCCTTGTTAAGCTGATGGGCGGGATGTCAATGGCCAACAGCCAATCTTCACAAGTGTATCCTCTTTCCCAAACCATGTAAAACACAGAACCACAGAGCATAGGGCACTTCCACACATGGACGTTGACCTTGGGAAAATCAAAAAATCAACCAGACACAGGGACCCCAAAGTTGAGGGCTGCTGTCTTGACAAGAACCTCCACTCCGGTACACGTTTCATATCCCAGGAAAGAGCCAAGTGGGCAAAGACGAGTGGACAAGTGGACAAAGACAAGTGGACAAGTGGACAAGTGGTGCTACGTAGGTCCAATGGAGTGTCACTCAGCCATGAAATCCACGTCATGAGGCTGGTAGCAGCATCCTGAGTGGATTTAGGTACGATCATCCTCAGTGAAATAAGTCCCACAAAAAAACAATCTTATGATATCACTTATCGAGGGAATGTAAAAATCGCTCCCCATGCACGGAATCCCCAAACAGAACAGAGTCACGCTTTTAGAAAACACACTTATGCCTGCTTCAGGGGAAAGGTGAGGTGGGGTGACGCATAAAACTCGAGTTTGAAATGAGCACAGATACCCTTCCGAAAACCGAATATGGAATGGACACGACCTACTCCTTGCTCAATCAACTGGACTCACCAGACCCTGTTCATCGCACAAGTATCTATCCGACTAGTAAGCATCTTAAAAGCTAAGTCTTGATATCTCTGTGTAAGTGCATCAAGTGTGTGTAAAGCGGCCTAAAACCAGCAGGGAAAATCAGCTCAGACCCATTCTGAGGATACATTTCCAACATAAAGAAGAAACAAGCAGGGCAAAACAGAGAGAAATTCTTCCAAAATGCGTTCAGGGACTGGCATGCAACCAGGATTGACCACATCTACAGCCCCAGCGGCAGAAGACATAAGGCTGGACACTCTTGGGGCTGAGACGATTGGTGAGGTTGGGAAAGCAAATGCAGACCCTTGAAAGGAATCCTGCGTGCTCCCCATTCCATGGGTCCCAACTCTCCAGGTTCAACGCAATCTTCCGACAGCGAAAGCACTCATTGGAAACCCAGCGGATGCTACACCGTGGGATCGGGAAAGCTTTCTGAAACTCACCTCAGTTTTCATCTCCTGGTGCTCGTGTTCTCCATTCAGGCCCCCTTACTAACAATCTCCCCACTTGGAGACTCGGCGCCTTTCCATGCCTCTTTCGTACCGTCTGCAATTTGTCCGCAGGATGAACTGCAAGAGGGGGAACCAATGAGAGACTCGCTGGAGGTGTTTGGTCGGGCACATGTCACTCTCATTTCCCATCACGAAGAAGAATTCACCAGAGGTTCAGCCTGCCACCCCGGATCGACAATAGGGCGTGAAGCCATCCAGCCGTGTTGCGTCCCACTCACAAAAAAGCGACTTGGGAAATGGAGCTCAGGGGCACTGCACTTCCCAAACCTGCAGAGTTCTAAACGATAACTATCGCCCCAAAATATATTGAGGTCAGGCTACGAAGAGGCGCTGAACGCAAGGCAGAACTGCAGGAAACGGATGTCAACGGGTACATCGGAATGGCCCCGATAGCACATGAAAAGCGCCAGAACGTGGACAATGATGCGGTTGGCCAAAAAGGGCGTATGCGTTTTTTCCTGAATATATTCAGGAAAAAACGCATACGCCCTTTTTGGCCAACCAAGCAACCTGGGAGAGCAAATCAGCACTACAAAGAAATCTCTCGCCCCCCCCCGGGGCAAAAGGGCCAGGCGAAAAAAGTCTAAAAACCAGAAAGGCAGGACAGGCCACGGAGTCAAGGGAGCCTTGTTAAGCTGATGGGCGGGATGTCAATGGCCAACAGCCAATCTTCACAAGTGTATCCTCTTTCCCAAACCATGTAAAACACAGAACCACAGAGCATAGGGCACTTCCACACATGGGCGTTGACCTTGGGAAAATCAAAAAATCAACCAGACACAGGGACCCCAAAGTTGAGGGCTGCTGTCTTGACAAGAACCTCCACTCCGGTACACGTTTCATATCCCAGGAAAGAGCCAAGTGGGCAAAGACGAGTGGACAAGTGGACAAAGACAAGTGGACAAGTGGACAAGTGGTGCTACGTAGGTCCAATGGAGTGTCACTCAGCCATGAAATCCACGTCATGAGGCTGGTAGCAGCATCCTGAGTGGATTTAGGTACGATCATCCTCAGTGAAATAAGTCCCACAAAAAAACAATCTTATGATATCACTTATCGAGGGAATGTAAAAATCGCTCCCCATGCACTGAATCCCCAAACAGAACAGAGTCACGCTTTTAGAAAACACACTTATGCCTGCTTCAGGGGAAAGGTGAGGTGGGGTGACGCATAAAACTCGAGTTTGAAATGAGCACAGATACCCTTCCGAAAACCGAATATGGAATGGACACGACCTACTCCTTGCTCAATCAACTGGACTCACCAGACCCTGTTCATCGCACAAGTATCTATCCGACTAGTAAGCATCTTAAAAGCTAAGTCTTGATATCTCTGTGTAAGTGCATCAAGTGTGTGTAAAGCGGCCTAAAACCAGCAGGGAAAATCAGCTCAGACCCATTCTGAGGATACATTTCCAACATAAAGAAGAAACAAGCAGGGCAAAACAGAGAGAAATTCTTCCAAAATGCGTTCAGGGACTGGCATGCAACCAGGATTGACCACATCTACAGCCCCAGCGGCAGAAGACATAAGGCTGGACACTCTTGGGGCTGAGACGATTGGTGAGGTTGGGAAAGCAAATGCAGACCCTTGAAAGGAATCTGCGTGCTCCCCATTCCATGGGTCCCAACTCTCCAGGTTCAACGCAATCTTCCGACAGCGAAAGCACTCATTGGAAACCCAGCGGATGCTACACCGTGGGATCGGGAAAGCTTTCTGAAACTCACCTCAGTTTTCATCTCCTGGTGCTCGTGTTCTCCATTCAGGCCCCCTTACTAACAATCTCCCCACTTGGAGACTCGGCGCCTTTCCATGCCTCTTTCGTACCGTCTGCAATTTGTCCGCAGGATGAACTGCAAGAGGGGGAACCAATGAGAGACTCGCTGGAGGTGTTTGGTCGGGCACATGTCACTCTCATTTCCCATCACGAAGAAGAATTCACCAGCGGTTCAGCCTGCCACCCCGGATCGACAATAGGGCGTGAAGCCATCCAGCCGTGTTGCGTCCCACTCACAAAAAAGCGACTTGAGAAATGGAGCTCAGGGGCACTGCACTTCCCAAACCTGCAGAGTTCTAAACGATAACTATCGCCCCAAAATATATTGAGGTCAGGCTACGAAGAGGCGTTGAACGCAAGGCAGAACTGCAGGAAACGGATGTCAACGGCTACATCGGAATGGCCCCGATAGCACATGAAAAGCGCCAGAACGTGGACAATGATGCGGTTGGCCAAAAAGGGCGTATGCGTTTTTTCCTGAATATATTCAGGAAAAAACG
Source organism: Kogia breviceps (assembly GCF_026419965.1). Lineage (NCBI taxonomy): Eukaryota > Metazoa > Chordata > Mammalia > Artiodactyla > Physeteridae > Kogia > Kogia breviceps. Next base: position 375,499 of record NC_081325.1, on the reverse strand, counting down.
CATACGCCCTTTTTGGCCAACCAAGGAACCTGGGAGAGCAAATCAGCACTACAAAGAAATCTCTCGGCCCCCCCCGGGGCAAAAGGGCCAGGCGAAAAAAGTCTAAAAACCAGAAAGGCAGGACAGGCCACGGAGTCAAGGGAGCCTTGTTAAGCTGATGGGCGGGATGTCAATGGCCAACAGCCAATCTTCACAAGTGTATCCTCTTTCCCAAACCATGTAAAACACAGAACCACAGAGCATAGGGCACTTCCACACATGGGCGTTGACCTTGGGAAAATCAAAAAATCAACCAGACACAGGGACCCCAAAGTTGAGGGCTGCTGTCTTGACAAGAACCTCCACTCCGGTACACGTTTCATATCCCAGGAAAGAGCCAAGTGGACAAAGACGAGTGGACAAGTGGACAAAGACAAGTGGACAAGTGGACAAGTGGTGCTACGTAGGTCCAATGGAGTGTCACTCAGCCATGAAATCCACGTCATGAGGCTGGTAGCAGCATCCTGAGTGGATTTAGGTACGATCATCCTCAGTGAAATAAGTCCCACAAAAAAAGAAACTTATGATATCACTTATCGAGGGAATGTAAAAATCGCTCCCCATGCACTGAATCCCCAAACAGAACAGAGTCACGCTTTTAGAAAACACACTTATGCCTGCTTCAGGGGAAAGGTGAGGTGGGGTGGCGCATAAAACTCGAGTTTGAAATGAGCACAGATACCCTTCCGAAAACCGAATATGGAATGGACACGACCTACTCCTTGCTCAATCAACTGGACTCACCAGACCCTGTTCATCGCACAAGTATCTATCCGACTAGTAAGCATCTTAAAAGCTAAGTCTTGATATCTCTGTGTAAGTGCATCAAGTGTGTGTAAAGCGGCCTAAAACCAGCAGGGAAAATCAGCTCAGACCCATTCTGAGGATACATTTCCAACATAAAGAAGAAACAAGCAGGGCAAAACAGAGAGAACTTCTTCCAAAATGCGTTCAGGGACTGGCATGCAACCAGGATTGACCACATCTACAGCCCCAGCGGCAGAAGACATAAGGCTGGACACTCTTGGGGCTGAGACGATTGGTGAGGTTGGGAAAGCAAATGCAGACCCTTGAAAGGAATCCTGCGTGCTCCCCATTCCATGGGTCCCAACTCTCCAGGTTCAACGCAATCTTCCGACAGCGAAAGCACTCATTGGAAACCCAGCGGATGCTACACCGTGGGATCGGGAAAGCTTTCTGAAACTCACCTCAGTTTTCATCTCCTGGTGCTCGTGTTCTCCATTCAGGCCCCCTTACTAACAATCTCCCCACTTGGAGACTCGGCGCCTTTCCATGCCTCTTTCGTACCGTCTGCAATTTGTCCGCAGGATGAACTGCAAGAGGGGGAACCAATGAGAGACTCGCTGGAGGTGTTTGGTCGGGCACATGTCACTCTCATTTCCCATCACGAAGAAGAATTCACCAGCGGTTCAGCCTGCCACCCCGGATCGACAATAGGGCGTGAAGCCATCCAGCAGTGTTGCGTCCCACTCACAAAAAAGCGACTTGAGAAATGGAGCTCAGGGGCACTGCACTTCCCAAACCTGCAGAGTTCTAAACGATAACTATCGCCCCAAAATATATTGAGGTCAGGCTACGAAGAGGCGTTGAACGCAAGGCAGAACTGCAGGAAACGGATGTCAACGGCTACATCGGAATGGCCCCGATAGACATGAAAAGCGCCAGAACGTGGACAATGATGCGGTTGGCCAAAAAGGGCGTATGCGTTTTTTCCTGAATATATTCAGGAAAAAACGCATACGCCCTTTTTGGCCAACCAAGCAACCTGGGAGAGCAAATCAGCACTACAAAGAAATCTCTCGCCCCCCCGCCCCGGGGCAAAAGGGCCAGGCGAAAAAAGTCTAAAAACCAGAAAGGCAGGACAGGCCACGGAGTCAAGGGAGCCTTGTTAAGCTGATGGGCGGGATGTCAATGGCCAACAGCCAATCTTCACAAGTGTATCCTCTTTCCCAAACCATGAAAAACACAGAACCACAGAGCATAGGGCACTTCCACACATGGGCGTTGACCTTGGGAAAATCAAAAAATCAACCAGACACAGGGACCCCAAAGTTGAGGGCTGCTGTCTTGACAAGAACCTCCACTCCGGTACACGTTTCATATCCCAGGAAAGAGCCAAGTGGACAAAGACGAGTGGACAAGTGGACAAAGACAAGTGGACAAGTGGACAAGTGGTGCTACGTAGGTCCAATGGAGTGTCACTCAGCCATGAAATCCACGTCATGAGGCTGGTAGCAGCATCCTGAGTGGATTTAGGTACGATCATCCTCAGTGAAATAAGTCCCACAAAAAAAGAAACTTATGATATCACTTATCGAGGGAATGTAAAAATCGCTCCCCATGCACTGAATCCCCAAACAGAACAGAGTCACGCTTTTAGAAAACACACTTATGCCTGCTTCAGGGGAAAGGTGAGGTGGGGTGACGCATAAAACTCGAGTTTGAAATGAGCACAGATACCCTTCCGAAAACCGAATATGGAATGGACACGACCTACTCCTTGCTCAATCAACTGGACTCACCAGACCCTGTTCATCGCACAAGTATCTATCCGACTAGTAAGCATCTTAAAAGCTAAGTCTTGATATCTCTGTGTAAGTGCATCAAGTGTGTGTAAAGCGGCCTAAAACCAGCAGGGAAAATCAGCTCAGACCCATTCTGAGGATACATTTCCAACATAAAGAAGAAACAAGCAGGGCAAAACAGAGAGAACTTCTTCCAAAATGCGTTCAGGGACTGGCATGCAACCAGGATTGACCACATCTACAGCCCCAGCGGCAGAAGACATAAGGCTGGACACTCTTGGGGCTGAGACGATTGGTGAGGTTGGGAAAGCAAATGCAGACCCTTGAAAGGAATCCTGCGTGCTCCCCATTCCATGGGTCCCAACTCTCCAGGTTCAACGCAATCTTCCGACAGCGAAAGCACTCATTGGAAACCCAGCGGATGCTACACCGTGGGATCGGGAAAGCTTTCTGAAACTCACCTCAGTTTTCATCTCCTGGTGCTCGTGTTCTCCATTCAGGCCCCCTTACTAACAATCTCCCCACTTGGAGACTCGGCGCCTTTCCATGCCTCTTTCGTACCGTCTGCAATTTGTCCGCAGGATGAACTGCAAGAGGGGGAACCAATGAGAGACTCGCTGGAGGTGTTTGGTCGGGCACATGTCACTCTCATTTCCCATCACGAAGAAGAATTCACCAGCGGTTCAGCCTGCCACCCCGGATCGACAATAGGGCGTGAAGCCATCCAGCCGTGTTGCGTCCCACTCACAAAAAAGCGACTTGGGAAATGGAGCTCAGGGGCACTGCACTTCCCAAACCTGCAGAGTTCTAAACGATAACTATCGCCCCAAAATATATTGAGGTCAGGCTACGAAGAGGCGCTGAACGCAAGGCAGAACTGCAGGAAACGGATGTCAACGGGTACATCGGAATGGCCCCGATAGCACATGAAAAGCGCCAGAACGTGGACAATGATGCGGTTGGCCAAAAAGGGCGTATGCGTTTTTTCCTGAATATATTCAGGAAAAAACGCATACGCCCTTTTTGGCCAACCAAGCAACCTGGGAGAGCAAATCAGCACTACAAAGAAATCTCTCGCCCCCCCCCCCCGGGGCAAAAGGGCCAGGCGAAAAAAGTCTAAAAACCAGAAAGGCAGGACAGGCCACGGAGTCAAGGGAGCCTTGTTAAGCTGATGGGCGGGATGTCAATGGCCAACAGCCAATCTTCACAAGTGTATCCTCTTTCCCAAACCATGGAAAACACAGAACCACAGAGCATAGGGCACTTCCACACATGGGCGTTGACCTTGGGAAAATCAAAAAATCAACCAGACACAGGGACCCCAAAGTTGAGGGCTGCTGTCTTGACAAGAACCTCCACTCCGGTACACGTTTCATATCCCAGGAAAGAGCCAAGTGGACAAAGACGAGTGGACAAGTGGACAAAGACAAGTGGACAAGTGGTGCTACGTAGGTCCAATGGAGTGTCACTCAGCCATGAAATCCACGTCATGAGGCTGGTAGCAGCATCCTGAGTGGATTTAGGTACGATCATCCTCAGTGAAATAAGTCCCACAAAAAAAGAAACTTATGATATCACTTATCGAGGGAATGTAAAAATCGCTCCCCATGCACGGAATCCCCAAACAGAACAGAGTCACGCTTTTAGAAAACACACTTATGCCTGCTTCAGGGGAAAGCTGAGGTGGGGTGACGCATAAAACTCGAGTTTGAAATGAGCACAGATACCCTTCCGAAAACCGAATATGGAATGGACACGACCTACTCCTTGCTCAATCAACTGGACTCACCAGACCCTGTTCATCGCACAAGTATCTATCCGACTAGTAAGCATCTTAAAAGCTAAGTCTTGATATCTCTGTGTAAGTGCATCAAGTGTGTGTAAAGCGGCCTAAAACCAGCAGGGAAAATCAGCTCAGACCCATTCTGAGGATACATTTCCAACATAAAGAAGAAACAAGCAGGGCAAAACAGAGAGAAATTCTTCCAAAATGCGTTCAGGGACTGGCATGCAACCAGGATTGACCACATCTACAGCCCCAGCGGCAGAAGACATAAGGCTGGACACTCTTGGGGCTGAGACGATTGGTGAGGTTGGGAAAGCAAATGCAGACCCTTGAAAGGAATCCTGCGTGCTCCCCATTCCATGGGTCCCAACTCTCCAGGTTCAACGCAATCTTCCGACAGCGAAAGCACTCATTGGAAACCCAGCGGATGCTACACCGTGGGATCGGGAAAGCTTTCTGAAACTCACCTCAGTTTTCATCTCCTGGTGCTCGTGTTCTCCATTCAGGCCCCCTTACTAACAATCTCCCCACTTGGAGACTCGGCGCCTTTCCATGCCTCTTTCGTACCGTCTGCAATTTGTCCGCAGGATGAACTGCAAGAGGGGGAACCAATGAGAGACTCGCTGGAGGTGTTTGGTCGGGCACATGTCACTCTCATTTCCCATCACGAAGAAGAATTCACCAGCGGTTCAGCCTGCCACCCCGGATCGACAATAGGGCGTGAAGCCATCCAGCCGTGTTGCGTCCCACTCACAAAAAAGCGACTTGGGAAATGGAGCTCAGGGGCACTGCACTTCCCAAACCTGCAGAGTTCTAAACGATAACTATCGCCCCAAAATATATTGAGGTCAGGCTACGAACAGGCGCTGAACGCAAGGCAGAACTGCAGGAAACGGATGTCAACGGGTACATCGGAATGGCCCCGATAGCACATGAAAAGCGCCAGAACGTGGACAATGATGCGGTTGGCCAAAAAGGGCGTATGCGTTTTTTCCTGAATATATTCAGGAAAAAACGCATACGCCCTTTTTGGCCAACCAAGCAACCTGGGAGAGCAAATCAGCACTACAAAGAAATCTCTCGCCCCCCCCCGGGGCAAAAGGGCCAGGCGAAAAAAGTCTAAAAACCAGAAAGGCAGGACAGGCCACGGAGTCAAGGGAGCCTTGTTAAGCTGATGGGCGGGATGTCAATGGCCAACAGCCAATCTTCACAAGTGTATCCTCTTTCCCAAACCATGTAAAACACAGAACCACAGAGCATAGGGCACTTCCACACATGGGCGTTGACCTTGGGAAAATCAAAAAATCAACCAGACACAGGGACCCCAAAGTTGAGGGCTGCTGTCTTGACAAGAACCTCCACTCCGGTACACGTTTCATATCCCAGGAAAGAGCCAAGTGGACAAAGACGAGTGGACAAGTGGACAAAGACAAGTGGACAAGTGGACAAGTGGTGCTACGTAGGTCCAATGGAGTGTCACTCAGCCATGAAATCCACGTCATGAGGCTGGTAGCAGCATCCTGAGTGGATTTAGGTACGATCATCCTCAGTGAAATAAGTCCCACAAAAAAAGAAACTTATGATATCAATAATCGAGGGAATGTAAAAATCGCTCCCCATGAACGGAATCCCCAAACAGAACAGAGTCACGCTTTTAGAAAACACACTTATGCCTGCTTCAGGGGAAAGGTGAGGTGGGGTGACGCATAAAACTCGAGTTTGAAATGAGCACAGATACCCTTCCGAAAACCGAATATGGAATGGACACGACCTACTCCTTGCTCAATCAACTGGACTCACCAGACCCTGTTCATCGCACAAGTATCTATCCGACTAGTAAGCATCTTAAAAGCTAAGTCTTGATATCTCTGTGTAAGTGCATCAAGTGTGTGTAAAGCGGCCTAAAACCAGCAGGGAAAATCAGCTCAGACCCATTCTGAGGATACATTTCCAACATAAAGAAGAAACAAGCAGGGCAAAACAGAGAGAAATTCTTCCAAAATGCGTTCAGGGACTGGCATGCAACCAGGATTGACCACATCTACAGCCCCAGCGGCAGAAGACATAAGGCTGGACACTCTTGGGGCTGAGACGATTGGTGAGGTTGGGAAAGCAAATGCAGACCCTTGAAAGGAATCCTGCGTGCTCCCCATTCCATGGGTCCCAACTCTCCAGGTTCAACGCAATCTTCCGACAGCAAAAGCACTCATTGGAAACCCAGCGGATGCTACACCGTGGGATCGGGAAAGCTTTCTGAAACTCACCTCAGTTTTCATCTCCTGGTGCTCGTGTTCTCCATTCAGGCCCCCTTACTAACAATCTCCCCACTTGGAGACTCGGCGCCTTTCCATGCCTCTTTCGTACCGTCTGCAATTTGTCCGCAGGATGAACTGCAAGAGGGGGAACCAATGAGAGACTCGCTGGAGGTGTTTGGTCGGGCACATGTCACTCTCATTTCCCATCACGAAGAAGAATTCACCAGCGGTTCAGCCTGCCACCCCGGATCGACAATAGGGCGTGAAGCCATCCAGCCGTGTTGCGTCCCACTCACAAAAAAGCGACTTGGGAAATGGAGCTCAGGGGCACTGCACTTCCCAAACCTGCAGAGTTCTAAACGATAACTACCGCCCCAAAATATATTGAGGTCAGGCTACGAAGAGGCGCTGAACGCAAGGCAGAACTGCAGGAAACGGATGTCAACGGGTACATCGGAATGGCCCCGATAGCACATGAAAAGCGCCAGAACGTGGACAATGATGCGGTTGGCCAAAAAGGGCGTATGCGTTTTTTCCTGAATATATTCAGGAAAAAACGCATACGCCCTTTTTGGCCAACCAAGCAACCTGGGAGAGCAAATCAGCACTACAAAGAAATCTCTCGCCCCCCCCGGGGCAAAAGGGCCAGGCGAAAAAAGTCTAAAAACCAGAAAGGCAGGACAGGCCACGGAGTCAAGGGAGCCTTGTTAAGCTGATGGGCGGGATGTCAATGGCCAACAGCCAATCTTCACAAGTGTATCCTCTTTCCCAAACCATGGAAAACACAGAACCACAGAGCATAGGGCACTTCCACACATGGGCGTTGACCTTGGGAAAATCAAAAAATCAACCAGACACAGGGACCCCAAAGTTGAGGGCTGCTGTCTTGACAAGAACCTCCACTCCGGTACACGTTTGATATCCCAGGAAAGAGCCAAGTGGACAAAGACGAGTGGACAAGTGGACAAAGACAAGTGGACAAGTGGACAAGTGGTGCTACGTAGGTCCAATGGAGTGTCACTCAGCCATGAAATCCACGTCATGAGGCTGGTAGCAGCATCCTGAGTGGATTTAGGTACGATCATCCTCAGTGAAATAAGTCCCACAAAAAAACAAACTTATGATATCACTTATCGAGGGAATGTAAAAATCGCTCCCCATGCACGGAATCCCCAAACAGAACACAGTCACGCTTTTAGAAAACACACTTATGCCTGCTTCAGGGGAAAGGTGAGGTGGGGTGACGCATAAAACTCGAGTTTGAAATGAGCACAGATACCCTTCCGAAAACCGAATATGGAATGGACACGACCTACTCCTTGCTCAATCAACTGGACTCACCAGACCCTGTTCATCGCACAAGTATCTATCCGACTAGTAAGCATCTTAAAAGCTAAGTCTTGATATCTCTGTGTAAGTGCATCAAGTGTGTGTAAAGCGGCCTAAAACCAGCAGGGAAAATCAGCTCAGACCCATTCTGAGGATACATTTCCAACATAAAGAAGAAACAAGCAGGGCAAAACAGAGAGAAATTCTTCCAAAATGCGTTCAGGGACTGGCATGCAACCAGGATTGACCACATCTACAGCCCCAGCGGCAGAAGACATAAGGCTGGACACTCTTGGGGCTGAGACGATTGGTGAGTTTGGGAAAGCAAATGCAGACCCTTGAAAGGATTCCTGCGTGCTCCCCATTCCATGGGTCCCAACTCTCCAGGTTCAACGCAATCTTCCGACAGCAAAAGCACTCATTGGAAACCCAGCGGATGCTACACCGTGGGATCGGGAAAGCTTTCTGAAACTCACCTCAGTTTTCATCTCCTGGTGCTCGTGTTCTCCATTCAGGCCCCCTTACTAACAATCTCCCCACTTGGAGACTCGGCGCCTTTCCATGCCTCTTTCGTACCGTCTGCAATTTGTCCGCAGGATGAACTGCAAGAGGGGGAACCAATGAGAGACTCGCTGGAGGTGTTTGGTCGGGCACATGTCACTCTCATTTCCCATCACGAAGAAGAATTCACCAGCGGTTCAGCCTGCCACCCCGGATCGACAATAGGGCGTGAAGCCATCCAGCCGTGTTGCGTCCCACTCACAAAAAAGCGACTTGGGAAATGGAGCTCAGGGGCACTGCACTTCCCAAACCTGCAGAGTTCTAAACGATAACTATCGCCCCAAAATATATTGAGGTCAGGCTACGAAGAGGCGCTGAACGCAAGGCAGAACTGCAGGAAACGGATGTCAACGGGTACATCGGAATGGCCCCGATAGCACATGAAAAGCGCCAGAACGTGGACAATGATGCGGTTGGCCAAAAAGGGCGTATGCGTTTTTTCCTGAATATATTCAGGAAAAAACGCATACGCCCTTTTTGGCCAACCAAGCAACCTGGGAGAGCAAATCAGCACTACAAAGAAATCTCTCGCCCCCCCCCCGGGGCAAAAGGGCCAGGCGAAAAAAGTCTAAAAACCAGAAAGGCAGGACAGGCCACGGAGTCAAGGGAGCCTTGTTAATCTGATGGGCGGGATGTCAATGGCCAACAGCCAATCTTCACAAGTGTATCCTCTTTCCCAAACCATGTAAAACACAGAACCACAGAGCATAGGGCATTTCCACACATGGGCGTTGACCTTGGGAAAATCAAAAAATCAACCAGACACAGGGACCCCAAAGTTGAGGGCTGCTGTCTTGACAAGAACCTCCACTCCGGTACACGTTTCATATCCCAGGAAAGAGCCAAGTGGACAAAGACGAGTGGACAAGTGGACAAAGACAAGTGGACAAGTGGACAAGTGGTGCTACGTAGGTCCAATGGAGTGTCACTCAGCCATGAAATCCACGTCATGAGGCTGGTAGCAGCATCCTGAGTGGATTTAGGTACGATCATCCTCAGTGAAATAAGTCCCACAAAAAAACAAACTTATGATATCACTTATCGAGGGAATGTAAAAATCGCTCCCCATGCACTGAATCCCCAAACAGAACAGAGTCACGCTTTTAGAAAACACACTTATGCCTGCTTCAGGGGAAAGCTGAGGTGGGGTGACGCATAAAACTCGAGTTTGAAATGAGCACAGATACCCTTCCGAAAACCGAATATGGAATGGACACGACCTACTCCTTGCTCAATCAACTGGACTCACCAGACCCTGTTCATCGCACAAGTATCTATCCGACTAGTAAGCATCTTAAAAGCTAAGTCTTGATATCTCTGTGTAAGTGCATCAAGTGTGTGTAAAGCGGCCTAAAACCAGCAGGGAAAATCAGCTCAGACCCATTCTGAGGATACATTTCCAACATAAAGAAGAAACAAGCAGGGCAAAACAGAGAGAACTTCTTCCAAAATGCGTTCAGGGACTGGCATGCAACCAGGATTGACCACATCTACAGCCCCAGCGGCAGAAGACATAAGGCTGGACACTCTTGGGGCTGAGACGATTGGTGAGGTTGGGAAAGCAAATGCAGACCCTTGAAAGGAATCCTGCGTGCTCCCCATTCCATGGGTCCCAACTCTCCAGGTTCAACGCAATCTTCCGACAGCGAAAGCACTCATTGGAAACCCAGCGGATGCTACACCGTGGGATCGGGAAAGCTTTCTGAAACTCACCTCAGTTTTCATCTCCTGGTGCTCGTGTTCTCCATTCAGGCCCCCTTACTAACAATCTCCCCACTTGGAGACTCGGCGCCTTTCCATGCCTCTTTCGTACCGTCTGCAATTTGTCCGCAGGATGAACTGCAAGAGGGGGAACCAATGAGAGACTCGCTGGAGGTGTTTGGTCGGGCACATGTCACTCTCATTTCCCATCACGAAGAAGAATTCACCAGCGGTTCAGCCTGCCACCCCGGATCGACAATAGGGCGTGAAGCCATCCAGCCGTGTTGCGTCCCACTCACAAAAAAGCGACTTGGGAAATGGAGCTCAGGGGCACTGCACTTCCCAAACCTGCAGAGTTCTAAACGATAACTACCGCCCCAAAATATATTGAGGTCAGGCTACGAAGAGGCGCTGAACGCAAGGCAGAACTGCAGGAAACGGATGTCAACGGGTACATCGGAATGGCCCCGATAGCACATGAAAAGCGCCAGAACGTGGACAATGATGCGGTTGGCCAAAAAGGGCGTATGCGTTTTTTCCTGAATATATTCAGGAAAAAACGCATACGCCCTTTTTGGCCAACCAAGCAACCTGGGAGAGCAAATCAGCACTACAAAGAAATCTCTCGCCCCCCCCGGGGCAAAAGGGCCAGGCGAAAAAAGTCTAAAAACCAGAAAGGCAGGACAGGCCACGGAGTCAAGGGAGCCTTGTTAAGCTGATGGGCGGGATGTCAATGGCCAACAGCCAATCTTCACAAGTGTATCCTCTTTCCCAAACCATGGAAAACACAGAACCACAGAGCATAGGGCACTTCCACACATGGGCGTTGACCTTGGGAAAATCAAAAAATCAACCAGACACAGGGACCCCAAAGTTGAGGGCTGCTGTCTTGACAAGAACCTCCACTCCGGTACACGTTTGATATCCCAGGAAAGAGCCAAGTGGACAAAGACGAGTGGACAAGTGGACAAAGACAAGTGGACAAGTGGACAAGTGGTGCTACGTAGGTCCAATGGAGTGTCACTCAGCCATGAAATCCACGTCATGAGGCTGGTAGCAGCATCCTGAGTGGATTTAGGTACGATCATCCTCAGTGAAATAAGTCCCACAAAAAAACAAACTTATGATATCACTTATCGAGGGAATGTAAAAATCGCTCCCCATGCACTGAATCCCCAAACAGAACAGAGTCACGCTTTTAGAAAACACACTTATGCCTGCTTCAGGGGAAAGGTGAGGTGGGGTGACGCATAAAACTCGAGTTTGAAATGAGCACAGATACCCTTCCGAAAACCGAATATGGAATGGACACGACCTACTCCTTGCTCAATCAACTGGACTCACCAGACCCTGTTCATCGCACAAGTATCTATCCGACTAGTAAGCATCTTAAAAGCTAAGTCTTGATATCTCTGTGTAAGTGCATCAAGTGTGTGTAAAGTGGCCTAAAACCAGCAGGGAAAATCAGCTCAGACCCATTCTGAGGATATATTTCCAACATAAAGAAGAAACAAGCTGGGCAAAACAGAGAGAAATTCTTCCAAAATGCGTTCAGGGACTGGCATGCAACCAGGATTGACCACATCTACAGCCCCAGCGGCAGAAGACATAAGGCTGGACACTCTTGGGGCTGAGACGATTGGTGAGGTTGGGGAAGCAAATGCAGACCCTTGAAAGGAATCCTGCGTGCTCCCCATTCCATGGGTCCCAACTCTCCAGGTTCAACGCAATCTTCCGACAGCGAAAGCACTCATTGGAAACCCAGCGGATGCTACACCGTGGGATCGGGAAAGCTTTCTGAAACTCACCTCAGTTTTCATCTCCTGGTGCTCGTGTTCTCCATTCAGGCCCCCTTACTAACAATCTCCCCACTTGGAGACTCGGCGCCTTTCCATGCCTCTTTCGTACCGTCTGCAATTTGTCCGCAGGATGAACTGCAAGAGGGGGAACCAATGAGAGACTCGCTGGAGGTGTTTGGTCGGGCACATGTCACTCTCATTTCCCATCACGAAGAAGAATTCACCAGCGGTTCAGCCTGCCACCCCGGATCGACAATAGGGCGTGAAGCCATCCAGCCGTGTTGCGTCCCACTCACAAAAAAGCGACTTGGGAAATGGAGCTCAGGGGCACTGCACTTCCCAAACCTGCAGAGTTCTAAACGATAACTATCGCCCCAAAATATATTGAGGTCAGGCTACGAAGAGGCGCTGAACGCAAGGCAGAACTGCAGGAAACGGATGTCAACGGGTACATCGGAATGGCCCCGATAGCACATGAAAAGCGCCAGAACGTGGACAATGATGCGGTTGGCCAAAAAGGGCGTATGCGTTTTTTCCTGAATATATTCAGGAAAAAACGCATACGCCCTTTTTGGCCAACCAAGCAACCTGGGAGAGCAAATCAGCACTACAAAGAAATCTCTCGCCCCCCCCGGGGCAAAAGGGCCAGGCGAAAAAAGTCTAAAAACCAGAAAGGCAGGACAGGCCACGGAGTCAAGGGAGCCTTGTTAAGCTGATGGGCGGGATGTCAATGGCCAACAGCCAATCTTCACAAGTGTATCCTCTTTCCCAAACCATGGAAAACACAGAACCACAGAGCATAGGGCACTTCCACACATGGGCGTTGACCTTGGGAAAATCAAAAAATCAACCAGACACAGGGACCCCAAAGTTGAGGGCTGCTGTCTTGACAAGAACCTCCACTCCGGTACACGTTTGATATCCCAGGAAAGAGCCAAGTGGACAAAGACGAGTGGACAAGTGGACAAAGACAAGTGGACAAGTGGACAAGTGGTGCTACGTAGGTCCAATGGAGTGTCACTCAGCCATGAAATCCACGTCATGAGGCTGGTAGCAGCATCCTGAGTGGATTTAGGTACGATCATCCTCAGTGAAATAAGTCCCACAAAAAAAGAAACTTATGATATCACTTATCGAGGGAATGTAAAAATCGCTCCCCATGCACTGAATCCCCAAACAGAACAGAGTCACGCTTTTAGAAAACACACTTATGCCTGCTTCAGGGGAAAGCTGAGGTGGGGTGACGCATAAAACTCGAGTTTGAAATGAGCACAGATACCCTTCCGAAAACCGAATATGGAATGGACACGACCTACTCCTTGCTCAATCAACTGGACTCACCAGACCCTGTTCATCGCACAAGTATCTATCCGACTAGTAAGCATCTTCAAAGCTAAGTCTTGATATCTCTGTGTAAGTGCATCAAGTGTGTGTAAAGCGGCCTAAAACCAGCAGGGAAAATCAGCTCAGACCCATTCTGAGGATACATTTCCAACATAAAGAAGAAACAAGCAGGGCAAAACAGAGAGAAATTCTTCCAAAATGCGTTCAGGGACTGGCATGCAACCAGGATTGACCACATCTACAGCCCCAGCGGCAGAAGACATAAGGCTGGACACTCTTGGGGCTGAGACGATTGGTGAGGTTGGGAAAGCAAATGCAGACCCTTGAAAGGAATCCTGCGTGCTCCCCATTCCATGGGTCCCAACTCTCCAGGTTCAACGCAATCTTCCGACAGCGAAAGCACTCATTGGAAACCCAGCGGATGCTACACCGTGGGATCGGGAAAGCTTTCTGAAACTCACCTCAGTTTTCATCTCCTGGTGCTCGTGTTCTCCATTCAGGCCCCCTTACTAACAATCTCCCCACTTGGAGACTCGGCGCCTTTCCATGCCTCTTTCGTACCGTCTGCAATTTGTCCGCAGGATGAACTGCAAGAGGGGGAACCAATGAGAGACTCGCTGGAGGTGTTTGGTCGGGCACATGTCACTCTCATTTCCCATCACGAAGAAGAATTCACCAGCGGTTCAGCCTGCCACCCCGGATCGACAATAGGGCGTGAAGCCATCCAGCCGTGTTGCGTCCCACTCACAAAAAAGCGACTTGGGAAATGGAGCTCAGGGGCACTGCACTTCCCAAACCTGCAGAGTTCTAAACGATAACTATCGCCCCAAAATATATTGAGGTCAGGCTACGAAGAGGCGCTGAACGCAAGGCAGAACTGCAGGAAACGGATGTCAACGGCTACATCGGAATGGCCCCGATAGCACATGAAAAGCGCCAGAACGTGGACAATGATGCGGTTGGCCAAAAAGGGCGTATGCGTTTTTTCCTGAATATATTCAGGAAAAAACGCATACGCCCTTTTTGGCCAACCAAGCAACCTGGGAGAGCAAATCAGCACTACAAAGAAATCTCTCGCCCCCCCCGGGGCAAAAGGGCCAGGCGAAAAAAGTCTAAAAACCAGAAAGGCAGGACAGGCCACGGAGTCAAGGGAGCCTTGTTAAGCTGATGGGCGGGATGTCAATGGCCAACAGCCAATCTTCACAAGTGTATCCTCTTTCCCAAACCATGGAAAACACAGAACCACAGAGCATAGGGCACTTCCACACATGGGCGTTGACCTTGGGAAAATGAAAAAATCAACCAGACACAGGGACCCCAAAGTTGAGGGCTGCTGTCTTGACAAGAACCTCCACTCCGGTACACGTTTCATATCCCAGGAAAGAGCCAAGTGGACAAAGACGAGTGGACAAGTGGACAAAGACAAGTGGACAAGTGGACAAGTGGTGCTACGTAGGTCCAATGGAGTGTCACTCAGCCATGAAATCCACGTCATGAGGCTGGTAGCAGCATCCTGAGTGGATTTAGGTACGATCATCCTCAGTGAAATAAGTCCCACAAAAAAACAAACTTATGATATCACTTATCGAGGGAATGTAAAAATCGCTCCCCATGCACTGAATCCCCAAACAGAACAGAGTCACGCTTTTAGAAAACACACTTATGCCTGCTTCAGGGGAAAGGTGAGGTGGGGTGACGCATAAAACTCGAGTTTGAAATGAGCACAGATACCCTTCCGAAAACCGAATATGGAATGGACACGACCTACTCCTTGCTCAATCAACTGGACTCACCAGACCCTGTTCATCGCACAAGTATCTATCCGACTAGTAAGCATCTTAAAAGCTAAGTCTTGATATCTCTGTGTAAGTGCATCAAGTGTGTGTAAAGCGGCCTAAAACCAGCAGGGAAAATCAGCTCAGACCCATTCTGAGGATACATTTCCAACATAAAGAAGAAACAAGCAGGGCAAAACAGAGAGAAATTCTTCCAAAATGCGTTCAGGGACTGGCATGCAACCAGGATTGACCACATCTACAGCCCCAGCGGCAGAAGACATAAGGCTGGACACTCTTGGGGCTGAGACGATTGGTGAGGTTGGGAAAGCAAATGCAGACCCTTGAAAGGAATCCTGCGTGCTCCCCATTCCATGGGTCCCAACTCTCCAGGTTCAACGCAATCTTCCGACAGCGAAAGCACTCATTGGAAACCCAGCGGATGCTACACCGTGGGATCGGGAAAGCTTTCTGAAACTCACCTCAGTTTTCATCTCCTGGTGCTCGTGTTCTCCATTCAGGCCCCCTTACTAACAATCTCCCCACTTGGAGACTCGGCGCCTTTCCATGCCTCTTTCGTACCGTCTGCAATTTGTCCGCAGGATGAACTGCAAGAGGGGGAACCAATGAGAGACTCGCTGGAGGTGTTTGGTCGGGCACATGTCACTCTCATTTCCCATCACGAAGAAGAATTCACCAGCGGTTCAGCCTGCCACCCCGGATCGACAATAGGGCGTGAAGCCATCCAGCCGTGTTGCGTCCCACTCACAAAAAAGCGACTTGGGAAATGGAGCTCAGGGGCACTGCACTTCCCAAACCTGCAGAGTTCTAAACGATAACTATCGCCCCAAAATATATTGAGGTCAGGCTACGAAGAGGCGCTGAACGCAAGGCAGAACTGCAGGAAACGGATGTCAACGGGTACATCGGAATGGCCCCGATAGCACATGAAAAGCGCCAGAACGTGGACAATGATGCGGTTGGCCAAAAAGGGCGTATGCGTTTTTTCCTGAATATATTCAGGAAAAAACGCATACGCCCTTTTTGGCCAACCAAGCAACCTGGGAGAGCAAATCAGCACTACAAAGAAATCTCTCGCCCCCCCCGGGGCAAAAGGGCCAGGCGAAAAAAGTCTAAAAACCAGAAAGGCAGGACAGGCCACGGAGTCAAGGGAGCCTTGTTAAGCTGATGGGCGGGATGTCAATGGCCAACAGCCAATCTTCACAAGTGTATCCTCTTTCCCAAACCATGTAAAACACAGAACCACAGAGCATAGGGCACTTCCACACATGGGCGTTGACCTTGGGAAAATAAAAAAATCAACCAGACACAGGGACCCCAAAGTTGAGGGCTGCTGTCTTGACAAGAACCTCCACTCCGGTACACGTTTGATATCCCAGGAAAGAGCCAAGTGGACAAAGACGAGTGGACAAGTGGACAAAGACAAGTGGACAAGTGGACAAGTGGTGCTACGTAGGTCCAATGGAGTGTCACTCAGCCATGAAATCCACGTCATGAGGCTGGTAGCAGCATCCTGAGTGGATTTAGGTACGATCATCCTCAGTGAAATAAGTCCCACAAAAAAAGAAACTTATGATATCACTTATCGAGGGAATGTAAAAATCGCTCCCCATGCACTGAATCCCCAAACAGAACAGAGTCACGCTTTTAGAAAACACACTTATGCCTGCTTCAGGGGAAAGGTGAGGTGGGGTGGCGCATAAAACTCGAGTTTGAAATGAGCACAGATACCCTTCCGAAAACCGAATATGGAATGGACACGACCTACTCCTTGCTCAATCAACTGGACTCACCAGACCCTGTTCATCGCACAAGTATCTATCCGACTAGTAAGCATCTTAAAAGCTAAGTCTTGATATCTCTGTGTAAGTGCATCAAGTGTGTGTAAAGCGGCCTAAAACCAGCAGGGAAAATCAGCTCAGACCCATTCTGAGGATACATTTCCAACATAAAGAAGAAACAAGCAGGGCAAAACAGAGAGAAATTCTTCCAAAATGCGTTCAGGGACTGGCATGCAACCAGGATTGACCACATCTACAGCCCCAGCGGCAGAAGACATAAGGCTGGACACTCTTGGGGCTGAGACGATTGGTGAGGTTGGGAAAGCAAATGCAGACCCTTGAAAGGAATCCTGCGTGCTCCCCATTCCATGGGTCCCAACTCTCCAGGTTCAACGCAATCTTCCGACAGCGAAAGCACTCATTGGAAACCCAGCGGATGCTACACCGTGGGATCGGGAAAGCTTTCTGAAACTCACCTCAGTTTTCATCTCCTGGTGCTCGTGTTCTCCATTCAGGCCCCCTTACTAACAATCTCCCCACTTGGAGACTCGGCGCCTTTCCATGCCTCTTTCGTACCGTCTGCAATTTGTCCGCAGGATGAACTGCAAGAGGGGGAACCAATGAGAGACTCGCTGGAGGTGTTTGGTCGGGCACATGTCACTCTCATTTCCCATCACGAAGAAGAATTCACCAGCGGTTCAGCCTGCCACCCCGGATCGACAATAGGGCGTGAAGCCATCCAGCCGTGTTGCGTCCCACTCACAAAAAAGCGACTTGGGAAATGGAGCTCAGGGGCACTGCACTTCCCAAACCTGCAGAGTTCTAAACGATAACTATCGCCCCAAAATATATTGAGGTCAGGCTACGAAGAGGCGCTGAACGCAAGGCAGAACTGCAGGAAACGGATGTCAACGGGTACATCGGAATGGCCCCGATAGCACATGAAAAGCGCCAGAACGTGGACAATGATGCGGTTGGCCAAAAAGGGCGTATGCGTTTTTTCCTGAATATATTCAGGAAAAAACGCATACGCCCTTTTTGGCCAACCAAGCAACCTGGGAGAGCAAATCAGCACTACAAAGAAATCTCTCGCCCCCCCCGGGGCAAAAGGGCCAGGCGAAAAAAGTCTAAAAACCAGAAAGGCAGGACAGGCCACGGAGTCAAGGGAGCCTTGTTAAGCTGATGGGCGGGATGTCAATGGCCAACAGCCAATCTTCACAAGTGTATCCTCTTTCCCAAACCATGGAAAACACAGAACCACAGAGCATAGGGCACTTCCACACATGGGCGTTGACCTTGGGAAAATGAAAAAATCAACCAGACACAGGGACCCCAAAGTTGAGGGCTGCTGTCTTGACAAGAACCTCCACTCCGGTACACATTTGATATCCCAGGAAAGAGCCAAGTGGACAAAGACGAGTGGACAAGTGGACAAAGACAAGTGGACAAGTGGACAAGTGGTGCTACGTAGGTCCAATGGAGTGTCACTCAGCCATGAAATCCACGTCATGAGGCTGGTAGCAGCATCCTGAGTGGATTTAGGTACGATCATCCTCAGTGAAATAAGTCCCACAAAAAAACAAACTTATGATATCACTTATCGAGGGAATGTAAAAATCGCTCCCCATGCACTGAATCCCCAAACAGAACAGAGTCACGCTTTTAGAAAACACACTTATGCCTGCTTCAGGGGAAAGGTGAGGTGGGGTGACGCATAAAACTCGAGTTTGAAATGAGCACAGATACCCTTCCGAAAACCGAATATGGAATGGACACGACCTACTCCTTGCTCAATCAACTGGACTCACCAGACCCTGTTCATCGCACAAGTATCTATCCGACTAGTAAGCATCTTAAAAGCTAAGTCTTGATATCTCTGTGTAAATGCATCAAGTGTGTGTAAAGCGGCCTAAAACCAGCAGGGAAAATCAGCTCAGACCCATTCTGAGGATACATTTCCAACATAAAGAAGAAACAAGCAGGGCAAAACAGAGAGAAATTCTTCCAAAATGCGTTCAGGGACTGGCATGCAACCAGGATTGACCACATCTACAGCCCCAGCGGCAGAAGACATAAGGCTGGACACTCTTGGGGCTGAGACGATTGGTGAGGTTGGGAAAGCAAATGCAGACCCTTGAAAGGAATCCTGCGTGCTCCCCATTCCATGGGTCCCAACTCTCCAGGTTCAACGCAATCTTCCGACAGCGAAAGCACTCATTGGAAACCCAGCGGATGCTACACCGTGGGATCGGGAAAGCTTTCTGAAACTCACCTCAGTTTTCATCTCCTGGTGCTCGTGTTCTCCATTCAGGCCCCCTTACTAACAATCTCCCCACTTGGAGACTCGGCGCCTTTCCATGCCTCTTTCGTACCGTCTGCAATTTGTCCGCAGGATGAACTGCAAGAGGGGGAACCAATGAGAGACTCGCTGGAGGTGTTTGGTCGGGCACATGTCACTCTCATTTCCCATCACGAAGAAGAATTCACCAGCGGTTCAGCCTGCCACCCCGGATCGACAATAGGGCGTGAAGCCATCCAGCCGTGTTGCGTCCCACTCACAAAAAAGCGACTTGGGAAATGGAGCTCAGGGGCACTGCACTTCCCAAACCTGCAGAGTTCTAAACGATAACTATCGCCCCAAAATATATTGAGGTCAGGCTACGAAGAGGCGCTGAACGCAAGGCAGAACTGCAGGAAACGGATGTCAACGGGTACATCGGAATGGCCCCGATAGCACATGAAAAGCGCCAGAACGTGGACAATGATGCGGTTGGCCAAAAAGGGCGTATGCGTTTTTTCCTGAATATATTCAGGAAAAAACGCATACGCCCTTTTTGGCCAACCAAGCAACCTGGGAGAGCAAATCAGCACTACAAAGAAATCTCTCGCCCCCCCCGGGGCAAAAGGGCCAGGCGAAAAAAGTCTAAAAACCAGAAAGGCAGGACAGGCCACGGAGTCAAGGGAGCCTTGTTAAGCTGATGGGCGGGATGTCAATGGCCAACAGCCAATCTTCACAAGTGTATCCTCTTTCCCAAACCATGGAAAACACAGAACCACAGAGCATAGGGCACTTCCACACATGGGCGTTGACCTTGGGAAAATCAAAAAATCAACCAGACACAGGGACCCCAAAGTTGAGGGCTGCTGTCTTGACAAGAACCTCCACTCCGGTACACGTTTGATATCCCAGGAAAGAGCCAAGTGGACAAAGACGAGTGGACAAGTGGACAAAGACAAGTGGACAAGTGGACAAGTGGTGCTACGTAGGTCCAATGGAGTGTCACTCAGCCATGAAATCCACGTCATGAGGCTGGTAGCAGCATCCTGAGTGGATTTAGGTACGATCATCCTCAGTGAAATAAGTCCCACAAAAAAACAAACTTATGATATCACTTATCGAGGGAATGTAAAAATCGCTCCCCATGCACTGAATCCCCAAACAGAACAGAGTCACGCTTTTAGAAAACACACTTATGCCTGCTTCAGGGGAAAGCTGAGGTGGGGTGACGCATAAAACTCGAGTTTGAAATGAGCACAGATACCCTTCCGAAAACCGAATATGGAATGGACACGACCTACTCCTTGCTCAATCAACTGGACTCACCAGACCCTGTTCATCGCACAAGTATCTATCCGACTAGTAAGCATCTTAAAAGCTAAGTCTTGATATCTCTGTGTAAGTGCATCAAGTGTGTGTAAAGCGGCCTAAAACCAGCAGGGAAAATCAGCTCAGACCCATTCTGAGGATACATTTCCAACATAAAGAAGAAACAAGCAGGGCAAAACAGAGAGAAATTCTTCCAAAATGCGTTCAGGGACTGGCATGCAACCAGGATTGACCACATCTACAGCCCCAGCGGCAGAAGACATAAGGCTGGACACTCTTGGGGCTGAGACGATTGGTGAGGTTGGGAAAGCAAATGCAGACCCTTGAAAGGAATCCTGCGTGCTCCCCATTCCATGGGTCCCAACTCTCCAGGTTCAACGCAATCTTCCGACAGCGAAAGCACTCATTGGAAACCCAGCGGATGCTACACCGTGGGATCGGGAAAGCTTTCTGAAACTCACCTCAGTTTTCATCTCCTGGTGCTCGTGTTCTCCATTCAGGCCCCCTTACTAACAATCTCCCCACTTGGAGACTCGGCGCCTTTCCATGCCTCTTTCGTACCGTCTGCAATTTGTCCGCAGGATGAACTGCAAGAGGGGGAACCAATGAGAGACTCGCTGGAGGTGTTTGGTCGGGCACATGTCACTCTCATTTCCCATCACGAAGAAGAATTCACCAGCGGTTCAGCCTGCCACCCCGGATCGACAATAGGGCGTGAAGCCATCCAGCCGTGTTGCGTCCCACTCACAAAAAAGCGACTTGGGAAATGGAGCTCAGGGGCACTGCACTTCCCAAACCTGCAGAGTTCTAAACGATAACTATCGCCCCAAAATATATTGAGGTCAGGCTACGAAGAGGCGCTGAACGCAAGGCAGAACTGCAGGAAACGGATGTCAACGGGTACATCGGAATGGCCCCGAGAGCACATGAAAAGCGCCAGAACGTGGACAATGATGCGGTTGGCCAAAAAGGGCGTATGCGTTTTTTCCTGAATATATTCAGGAAAAAACGCATACGCCCTTTTTGGCCAACCAAGCAACCTGGGAGAGCAAATCAGCACTACAAAGAAATCTCTCGCCCCCCCCGGGGCAAAAGGGCCAGGCGAAAAAAGTCTAAAAACCAGAAAGGCAGGACAGGCCACGGAGTCAAGGGAGCCTTGTTAAGCTGATGGGCGGGATGTCAATGGCCAACAGCCAATCTTCACAAGTGTATCCTCTTTCCCAAACCATGGAAAACACAGAACCACAGAGCATAGGGCACTTCCACACATGGGCGTTGACCTTGGGAAAATAAAAAAATCAACCAGACACAGGGACCCCAAAGTTGAGGGCTGCTGTCTTGACAAGAACCTCCACTCCGGTACACGTTTCATATCCCAGGAAAGAGCCAAGTGGACAAAGACGAGTGGACAAGTGGACAAAGACAAGTGGACAAGTGGACAAGTGGTGCTACGTAGGTCCAATGGAGTGTCACTCAGCCATGAAATCCACGTCATGAGGCTGGTAGCAGCATCCTGAGTGGATTTAGGTACGATCATCCTCAGTGAAATAAGTCCCACAAAAAAAGAAACTTATGATATCACTTATCGAGGGAATGTAAAAATCGCTCCCCATGCACTGAATCCCCAAACAGAACAGAGTCACGCTTTTAGAAAACACACTTATGCCTGCTTCAGGGGAAAGCTGAGGTGGGGTGACGCATAAAACTCGAGTTTGAAATGAGCACAGATACCCTTCCGAAAACCGAATATGGAATGGACACGACCTACTCCTTGCTCAATCAACTGGACTCACCAGACCCTGTTCATCGCACAAGTATCTATCCGACTAGTAAGCATCTTAAAAGCTAAGTCTTGATATCTCTGTGTAAGTGCATCAAGTGTGTGTAAAGCGGCCTAAAACCAGCAGGGAAAATCAGCTCAGACCCATTCTGAGGATACATTTCCAACATAAAGAAGAAACAAGCAGGGCAAAACAGAGAGAAATTCTTCCAAAATGCGTTCAGGGACTGGCATGCAACCAGGATTGACCACATCTACAGCCCCAGCGGCAGAAGACATAAGGCTGGACACTCTTGGGGCTGAGACGATTGGTGAGGTTGGGAAAGCAAATGCAGACCCTTGAAAGGAATCCTGCGTGCTCCCCATTCCATGGGTCCCAACTCTCCAGGTTCAACGCAATCTTCCGACAGCGAAAGCACTCATTGGAAACCCAGCGGATGCTACACCGTGGGATCGGGAAAGCTTTCTGAAACTCACCTCAGTTTTCATCTCCTGGTGCTCGTGTTCTCCATTCAGGCCCCCTTACTAACAATCTCCCCACTTGGAGACTCGGCGCCTTTCCATGCCTCTTTCGTACCGTCTGCAATTTGTCCGCAGGATGAACTGCAAGAGGGGGAACCAATGAGAGACTCGCTGGAGGTGTTTGGTCGGGCACATGTCACTCTCATTTCCCATCACGAAGAAGAATTCACCAGCGGTTCAGCCTGCCACCCCGGATCGACAATAGGGCGTGAAGCCATCCAGCCGTGTTGCGTCCCACTCACAAAAAAGCGACTTGGGAAATGGAGCTCAGGGGCACTGCACTTCCCAAACCTGCAGAGTTCTAAACGATAACTATCGCCCCAAAATATATTGAGGTCAGGCTACGAAGAGGCGCTGAACGCAAGGCAGAACTGCAGGAAACGGATGTCAACGGGTACATCGGAATGGCCCCGATAGCACATGAAAAGCGCCAGAACGTGGACAATGATGCGGTTGGCCAAAAAGGGCGTATGCGTTTTTTCCTGAATATATTCAGGAAAAAACGCATACGCCCTTTTTGGCCAACCAAGCAACCTGGGAGAGCAAATCAGCACTACAAAGAAATCTCTCGCCCCCCCCGGGGCAAAAGGGCCAGGCGAAAAAAGTCTAAAAACCAGAAAGGCAGGACAGGCCACGGAGTCAAGGGAGCCTTGTTAAGCTGATGGGCGGGATGTCAATGGCCAACAGCCAATCTTCACAAGTGTATCCTCTTTCCCAAACCATGGAAAACACAGAACCACAGAGCATAGGGCACTTCCACACATGGGCGTTGACCTTGGGAAAATCAAAAAATCAACCAGACACAGGGACCCCAAAGTTGAGGGCTGCTGTCTTGACAAGAACCTCCACTCCGGTACACGTTTCATATCCCAGGAAAGAGCCAAGTGGACAAAGACGAGTGGACAAGTGGACAAAGACAAGTGGACAAGTGGACAAGTGGTGCTACGTAGGTCCAATGGAGTGTCACTCAGCCATGAAATCCACGTCATGAGGCTGGTAGCAGCATCCTGAGTGGATTTAGGTACCATCATCCTCAGTGAAATAAGTCCCACAAAAAAAGAAACTTATGATATCACTTATCGAGGGAATGTAAAAATCGCTCCCCATGCACTGAATCCCCAAACAGAACAGAGTCACGCTTTTAGAAAACACACTTATGCCTGCTTCAGGGGAAAGCTGAGGTGGGGTGACGCATAAAACTCGAGTTTGAAATGAGCACAGATACCCTTCCGAAAACCGAATATGGAATGGACACGACCTACTCCTTGCTCAATCAACTGGACTCACCAGACCCTGTTCATCGCACAAGTATCTATCCGACTAGTAAGCATCTTAAAAGCTAAGTCTTGATATCTCTGTGTAAGTGCATCAAGTGTGTGTAAAGCGGCCTAAAACCAGCAGGGAAAATCAGCTCAGACCCATTCTGAGGATACATTTCCAACATAAAGAAGAAACAAGCAGGGCAAAACAGAGAGAAATTCTTCCAAAATGCGTTCAGGGACTGGCATGCAACCAGGATTGACCACATCTACAGCCCCAGCGGCAGAAGACATAAGGCTGGACACTCTTGGGGCTGAGACGATTGGTGAGGTTGGGAAAGCAAATGCAGACCCTTGAAAGGAATCCTGCGTGCTCCCCATTCCATGGGTCCCAACTCTCCAGGTTCAACGCAATCTTCCGACAGCGAAAGCACTCATTGGAAACCCAGCGGATGCTACACCGTGGGATCGGGAAAGCTTTCTGAAACTCACCTCAGTTTTCATCTCCTGGTGCTCGTGTTCTCCATTCAGGCCCCCTTACTAACAATCTCCCCACTTGGAGACTCGGCGCCTTTCCATGCCTCTTTCGTACCGTCTGCAATTTGTCCGCAGGATGAACTGCAAGAGGGGGAACCAATGAGAGACTCGCTGGAGGTGTTTGGTCGGGCACATGTCACTCTCATTTCCCATCACGAAGAAGAATTCACCAGCGGTTCAGCCTGCCACCCCGGATCGACAATAGGGCGTGAAGCCATCCAGCCGTGTTGCGTCCCACTCACAAAAAAGCGACTTGGGAAATGGAGCTCAGGGGCACTGCACTTCCCAAACCTGCAGAGTTCTAAACGATAACTATCGCCCCAAAATATATTGAGGTCAGGCTACGAAGAGGCGCTGAACGCAAGGCAGAACTGCAGGAAACGGATGTCAACGGGTACATCGGAATGGCCCCGAGAGCACATGAAAAGCGCCAGAACGTGGACAATGATGCGGTTGGCCAAAAAGGGCGTATGCGTTTTTTCCTGAATATATTCAGGAAAAAACGCATACGCCCTTTTTGGCCAACCAAGCAACCTGGGAGAGCAAATCAGCACTACAAAGAAATCTCTCGCCCCCCCCGGGGCAAAAGGGCCAGGCGAAAAAAGTCTAAAAACCAGAAAGGCAGGACAGGCCACGGAGTCAAGGGAGCCTTGTTAAGCTGATGGGCGGGATGTCAATGGCCAACAGCCAATCTTCACAAGTGTATCCTCTTTCCCAAACCATGGAAAACACAGAACCACAGAGCATAGGGCACTTCCACACATGGGCGTTGACCTTGGGAAAATAAAAAAATCAACCAGACACAGGGACCCCAAAGTTGAGGGCTGCTGTCTTGACAAGAACCTCCACTCCGGTACACGTTTCATATCCCAGGAAAGAGCCAAGTGGACAAAGACGAGTGGACAAGTGGACAAAGACAAGTGGACAAGTGGACAAGTGGTGCTACGTAGGTCCAATGGAGTGTCACTCAGCCATGAAATCCACGTCATGAGGCTGGTAGCAGCATCCTGAGTGGATTTAGGTACGATCATCCTCAGTGAAATAAGTCCCACAAAAAAAGAAACTTATGATATCACTTATCGAGGGAATGTAAAAATCGCTCCCCATGCACTGAATCCCCAAACAGAACAGAGTCACGCTTTTAGAAAACACACTTATGCCTGCTTCAGGGGAAAGCTGAGGTGGGGTGACGCATAAAACTCGAGTTTGAAATGAGCACAGATACCCTTCCGAAAACCGAATATGGAATGGACACGACCTACTCCTTGCTCAATCAACTGGACTCACCAGACCCTGTTCATCGCACAAGTATCTATCCGACTAGTAAGCATCTTAAAAGCTAAGTCTTGATATCTCTGTGTAAGTGCATCAAGTGTGTGTAAAGCGGCCTAAAACCAGCAGGGAAAATCAGCTCAGACCCATTCTGAGGATACATTTCCAACATAAAGAAGAAACAAGCAGGGCAAAACAGAGAGAAATTCTTCCAAAATGCGTTCAGGGACTGGCATGCAACCAGGATTGACCACATCTACAGCCCCAGCGGCAGAAGACATAAGGCTGGACACTCTTGGGGCTGAGACGATTGGTGAGGTTGGGAAAGCAAATGCAGACCCTTGAAAGGAATCCTGCGTGCTCCCCATTCCATGGGTCCCAACTCTCCAGGTTCAACGCAATCTTCCGACAGCGAAAGCACTCATTGGAAACCCAGCGGATGCTACACCGTGGGATCGGGAAAGCTTTCTGAAACTCACCTCAGTTTTCATCTCCTGGTGCTCGTGTTCTCCATTCAGGCCCCCTTACTAACAATCTCCCCACTTGGAGACTCGGCGCCTTTCCATGCCTCTTTCGTACCGTCTGCAATTTGTCCGCAGGATGAACTGCAAGAGGGGGAACCAATGAGAGACTCGCTGGAGGTGTTTGGTCGGGCACATGTCACTCTCATTTCCCATCACGAAGAAGAATTCACCAGCGGTTCAGCCTGCCACCCCGGATCGACAATAGGGCGTGAAGCCATCCAGCCGTGTTGCGTCCCACTCACAAAAAAGCGACTTGGGAAATGGAGCTCAGGGGCACTGCACTTCCCAAACCTGCAGAGTTCTAAACGATAACTATCGCCCCAAAATATATTGAGGTCAGGCTACGAAGAGGCGCTGAACGCAAGGCAGAACTGCAGGAAACGGATGTCAACGGGTACATCGGAATGGCCCCGATAGCACATGAAAAGCGCCAGAACGTGGACAATGATGCGGTTGGCCAAAAAGGGCGTATGCGTTTTTTCCTGAATATATTCAGGAAAAAACGCATACGCCCTTTTTGGCCAACCAAGCAACCTGGGAGAGCAAATCAGCACTACAAAGAAATCTCTCGCCCCCCCCGGGGCAAAAGGGCCAGGCGAAAAAAGTCTAAAAACCAGAAAGGCAGGACAGGCCACGGAGTCAAGGGAGCCTTGTTAAGCTGATGGGCGGGATGTCAATGGCCAACAGCCAATCTTCACAAGTGTATCCTCTTTCCCAAACCATGGAAAACACAGAACCACAGAGCATAGGGCACTTCCACACATGGGCGTTGACCTTGGGAAAATCAAAAAATCAACCAGACACAGGGACCCCAAAGTTGAGGGCTGCTGTCTTGACAAGAACCTCCACTCCGGTACACGTTTCATATCCCAGGAAAGAGCCAAGTGGACAAAGACGAGTGGACAAGTGGACAAAGACAAGTGGACAAGTGGACAAGTGGTGCTACGTAGGTCCAATGGAGTGTCACTCAGCCATGAAATCCACGTCATGAGGCTGGTAGCAGCATCCTGAGTGGATTTAGGTACCATCATCCTCAGTGAAATAAGTCCCACAAAAAAAGAAACTTATGATATCACTTATCGAGGGAATGTAAAAATCGCTCCCCATGCACTGAATCCCCAAACAGAACAGAGTCACGCTTTTAGAAAACACACTTATGCCTGCTTCAGGGGAAAGCTGAGGTGGGGTGACGCATAAAACTCGAGTTTGAAATGAGCACAGATACCCTTCCGAAAACCGAATATGGAATGGACACGACCTACTCCTTGCTCAATCAACTGGACTCACCAGACCCTGTTCATCGCACAAGTATCTATCCGACTAGTAAGCATCTTAAAAGCTAAGTCTTGATATCTCTGTGTAAGTGCATCAAGTGTGTGTAAAGCGGCCTAAAACCAGCAGGGAAAATCAGCTCAGACCCATTCTGAGGATACATTTCCAACATAAAGAAGAAACAAGCAGGGCAAAACAGAGAGAAATTCTTCCAAAATGCGTTCAGGGACTGGCATGCAACCAGGATTGACCACATCTACAGCCCCAGCGGCAGAAGACATAAGGCTGGACACTCTTGGGGCTGAGACGATTGGTGAGGTTGGGAAAGCAAATGCAGACCCTTGAAAGGAATCCTGCGTGCTCCCCATTCCATGGGTCCCAACTCTCCAGGTTCAACGCAATCTTCCGACAGCGAAAGCACTCATTGGAAACCCAGCGGATGCTACACCGTGGGATCGGGAAAGCTTTCTGAAACTCACCTCAGTTTTCATCTCCTGGTGCTCGTGTTCTCCATTCAGGCCCCCTTACTAACAATCTCCCCACTTGGAGACTCGGCGCCTTTCCATGCCTCTTTCGTACCGTCTGCAATTTGTCCGCAGGATGAACTGCAAGAGGGGGAACCAATGAGAGACTCGCTGGAGGTGTTTGGTCGGGCACATGTCACTCTCATTTCCCATCACGAAGAAGAATTCACCAGCGGTTCAGCCTGCCACCCCGGATCGACAATAGGGCGTGAAGCCATCCAGCCGTGTTGCGTCCCACTCACAAAAAAGCGACTTGGGAAATGGAGCTCAGGGGCACTGCACTTCCCAAACCTGCAGAGTTCTAAACGATAACTATCGCCCCAAAATATATTGAGGTCAGGCTACGAAGAGGCGCTGAACGCAAGGCAGAACTGCAGGAAACGGATGTCAACGGGTACATCGGAATGGCCCCGATAGCACATGAAAAGCGCCAGAACGTGGACAATGATGCGGTTGGCCAAAAAGGGCGTATGCGTTTTTGCCTGAATATATTCAGGAAAAAACGCATACGCCCTTTTTGGCCAACCAAGCAACCTGGGAGAGCAAATCAGCACTACAAAGAAATCTCTCGCCCCCCCCGGGGCAAAAGGGCCAGGCGAAAAAAGTCTAAAAACCAGAAAGGCAGGACAGGCCACGGAGTCAAGGGAGCCTTGTTAAGCTGATGGGCGGGATGTCAATGGCCAACAGCCAATCTTCACAAGTGTATCCTCTTTCCCAAACCATGGAAAACACAGAACCACAGAGCATAGGGCACTTCCACACATGGGCGTTGACCTTGGGAAAATAAAAAAATCAACCAGACACAGGGACCCCAAAGTTGAGGGCTGCTGTCTTGACAAGAACCTCCACTCCGGTACACGTTTCATATCCCAGGAAAGAGCCAAGTGGACAAAGACGAGTGGACAAGTGGACAAAGACAAGTGGACAAGTGGACAAGTGGTGCTACGTAGGTCCAATGGAGTGTCACTCAGCCATGAAATCCACGTCATGAGGCTGGTAGCAGCATCCTGAGTGGATTTAGGTACGATCATCCTCAGTGAAATAAGTCCCACAAAAAAAGAAACTTATGATATCACTTATCGAGGGAATGTAAAAATCGCTCCCCATGCACTGAATCCCCAAACAGAACAGAGTCACGCTTTTAGAAAACACACTTATGCCTGCTTCAGGGGAAAGCTGAGGTGGGGTGACGCATAAAACTCGAGTTTGAAATGAGCACAGATACCCTTCCGAAAACCGAATATGGAATGGACACGACCTACTCCTTGCTCAATCAACTGGACTCACCAGACCCTGTTCATCGCACAAGTATCTATCCGACTAGTAAGCATCTTAAAAGCTAAGTCTTGATATCTCTGTGTAAGTGCATCAAGTGTGTGTAAAGCGGCCTAAAACCAGCAGGGAAAATCAGCTCAGACCCATTCTGAGGATACATTTCCAACATAAAGAAGAAACAAGCAGGGCAAAACAGAGAGAAATTCTTCCAAAATGCGTTCAGGGACTGGCATGCAACCAGGATTGACCACATCTACAGCCCCAGCGGCAGAAGACATAAGGCTGGACACTCTTGGGGCTGAGACGATTGGTGAGGTTGGGAAAGCAAATGCAGACCCTTGAAAGGAATCCTGCGTGCTCCCCATTCCATGGGTCCCAACTCTCCAGGTTCAACGCAATCTTCCGACAGCGAAAGCACTCATTGGAAACCCAGCGGATGCTACACCGTGGGATCGGGAAAGCTTTCTGAAACTCACCTCAGTTTTCATCTCCTGGTGCTCGTGTTCTCCATTCAGGCCCCCTTACTAACAATCTCCCCACTTGGAGACTCGGCGCCTTTCCATGCCTCTTTCGTACCGTCTGCAATTTGTCCGCAGGATGAACTGCAAGAGGGGGAACCAATGAGAGACTCGCTGGAGGTGTTTGGTCGGGCACATGTCACTCTCATTTCCCATCACGAAGAAGAATTCACCAGCGGTTCAGCCTGCCACCCCGGATCGACAATAGGGCGTGAAGCCATCCAGCCGTGTTGCGTCCCACTCACAAAAAAGCGACTTGGGAAATGGAGCTCAGGGGCACTGCACTTCCCAAACCTGCAGAGTTCTAAACGATAACTATCGCCCCAAAATATATTGAGGTCAGGCTACGAAGAGGCGCTGAACGCAAGGCAGAACTGCAGGAAACGGATGTCAACGGGTACATCGGAATGGCCCCGATAGCACATGAAAAGCGCCAGAACGTGGACAATGATGCGGTTGGCCAAAAAGGGCGTATGCGTTTTTTCCTGAATATATTCAGGAAAAAACGCATACGCCCTTTTTGGCCAACCAAGCAACCTGGGAGAGCAAATCAGCACTACAAAGAAATCTCTCGCCCCCCCCGGGGCAAAAGGGCCAGGCGAAAAAAGTCTAAAAACCAGAAAGGCAGGACAGGCCACGGAGTCAAGGGAGCCTTGTTAAGCTGATGGGCGGGATGTCAATGGCCAACAGCCAATCTTCACAAGTGTATCCTCTTTCCCAAACCATGTAAAACACAGAACCACAGAGCATAGGGCACTTCCACACATGGGCGTTGACCTTGGGAAAATCAAAAAATCAACCAGACACAGGGACCCCAAAGTTGAGGGCTGCTGTCTTGACAAGAACCTCCACTCCGGTACACGTTTCATATCCCAGGAAAGAGCCAAGTGGACAAAGACGAGTGGACAAGTGGACAAAGACAAGTGGACAAGTGGACAAGTGGTGCTACGTAGGTCCAATGGAGTGTCACTCAGCCATGAAATCCACGTCATGAGGCTGGTAGCAGCATCCTGAGTGGATTTAGGTACGATCATCCTCAGTGAAATAAGTCCCACAAAAAAAGAAACTTATGATATCACTTATCGAGGGAATGTAAAAATCGCTCCCCATGCACTGAATCCCC
The DNA here is from genome assembly GCF_026419965.1 of Kogia breviceps. NCBI lineage: Eukaryota > Metazoa > Chordata > Mammalia > Artiodactyla > Physeteridae > Kogia > Kogia breviceps. Next base: position 344,349 of record NC_081325.1, on the reverse strand, counting down.
AAACAGAACAGAGTCACGCTTTTAGAAAACACACTTATGCCTGCTTCAGGGGAAAGGTGAGGTGGGGTGACGCATAAAACTCGAGTTTGAAATGAGCACAGATACCCTTCCGAAAACCGAATATGGAATGGACACGACCTACTCCTTGCTCAATCAACTGGACTCACCAGACCCTGTTCATCGCACAAGTATCTATCCGACTAGTAAGCATCTTAAAAGCTAAGTCTTGATATCTCTGTGTAAGTGCATCAAGTGTGTGTAAAGCGGCCTAAAACCAGCAGGGAAAATCAGCTCAGACCCATTCTGAGGATACATTTCCAACATAAAGAAGAAACAAGCAGGGCAAAACAGAGAGAAATTCTTCCAAAATGCGTTCAGGGACTGGCATGCAACCAGGATTGACCACATCTACAGCCCCAGCGGCAGAAGACATAAGGCTGGACACTCTTGGGGCTGAGACGATTGGTGAGGTTGGGAAAGCAAATGCAGACCCTTGAAAGGAATCCTGCGTGCTCCCCATTCCATGGGTCCCAACTCTCCAGGTTCAACGCAATCTTCCGACAGCGAAAGCACTCATTGGAAACCCAGCGGATGCTACACCGTGGGATCGGGAAAGCTTTCTGAAACTCACCTCAGTTTTCATCTCCTGGTGCTCGTGTTCTCCATTCAGGCCCCCTTACTAACAATCTCCCCACTTGGAGACTCGGCGCCTTTCCATGCCTCTTTCGTACCGTCTGCAATTTGTCCGCAGGATGAACTGCAAGAGGGGGAACCAATGAGAGACTCGCTGGAGGTGTTTGGTCGGGCACATGTCACTCTCATTTCCCATCACGAAGAAGAATTCACCAGCGGTTCAGCCTGCCACCCCGGATCGACAATAGGGCGTGAAGCCATCCAGCCGTGTTGCGTCCCACTCACAAAAAAGCGACTTGGGAAATGGAGCTCAGGGGCACTGCACTTCCCAAACCTGCAGAGTTCTAAACGATAACTATCGCCCCAAAATATATTGAGGTCAGGCTACGAAGAGGCGCTGAACGCAAGGCAGAACTGCAGGAAACGGATGTCAACGGGTACATCGGAATGGCCCCGATAGCACATGAAAAGCGCCAGAACGTGGACAATGATGCGGTTGGCCAAAAAGGGCGTATGAGGAAAAAACGCATACGCCCTTTTTGGCCAACCAAGCAACCTGGGAGAGCAAATCAGCACTACAAAGAAATCTCTCGCCCCCCCCGGGGCAAAAGGGCCAGGCGAAAAAAGTCTAAAAACCAGAAAGGCAGGACAGGCCACGGAGTCAAGGGAGCCTTGTTAAGCTGATGGGCGGGATGTCAATGGCCAACAGCCAATCTTCACAAGTGTATCCTCTTTCCCAAACCATGTAAAACACAGAACCACAGAGCATAGGGCACTTCCACACATGGGCGTTGACCTTGGGAAAATCAAAAAATCAACCAGACACAGGGACCCCAAAGTTGAGGGCTGCTGTCTTGACAAGAACCTCCACTCCGGTACACGTTTCATATCCCAGGAAAGAGCCAAGTGGACAAAGACGAGTGGACAAGTGGACAAAGACAAGTGGACAAGTGGACAAGTGGTGCTACGTAGGTCCAATGGAGTGTCACTCAGCCATGAAATCCACGTCATGAGGCTGGTAGCAGCATCCTGAGTGGATTTAGGTACGATCATCCTCAGTGAAATAAGTCCCACAAAAAAAGAAACTTATGATATCACTTATCGAGGGAATGTAAAAATCGCTCCCCATGCACTGAATCCCCAAACAGAACAGAGTCACGCTTTTAGAAAACACACTTATGCCTGCTTCAGGGGAAAGGTGAGGTGGGGTGACGCATAAAACTCGAGTTTGAAATGAGCACAGATACCCTTCCGAAAACCGAATATGGAATGGACACGACCTACTCCTTGCTCAATCAACTGGACTCACCAGACCCTGTTCATCGTACAAGTATCTATCCGACTAGTAAGCATCTTAAAAGCTAAGTCTTGATATCTCTGTGTAAGTGCATCAAGTGTGTGTAAAGCGGCCTAAAACCAGCAGGGAAAATCAGCTCAGACCCATTCTGAGGATACATTTCCAACATAAAGAAGAAACAAGCAGGGCAAAACAGAGAGAACTTCTTCCAAAATGCGTTCAGGGACTGGCATGCAACCAGGATTGACCACATCTACAGCCCCAGCGGCAGAAGACATAAGGCTGGACACTCTTGGGGCTGAGACGATTGGTGAGGTTGGGGAAGCAAATGCAGACCCTTGAAAGGAATCCTGCGTGCTCCCCATTCCATGGGTCCCAACTCTCCAGGTTCAACGCAATCTTCCGACAGCGAAAGCACTCATTGGAAACCCAGCGGATGCTACACCGTGGGATCGGGAAAGCTTTCTGAAACTCACCTCAGTTTTCATCTCCTGGTGCTCGTGTTCTCCATTCAGGCCCCCTTACTAACAATCTCCCCACTTGGAGACTCGGCGCCTTTCCATGCCTCTTTCGTACCGTCTGCAATTTGTCCGCAGGATGAACTGCAAGAGGGGGAACCAATGAGAGACTCGCTGGAGGTGTTTGGTCGGGCACATGTCACTCTCATTTCCCATCACGAAGAAGAATTCACCAGCGGTTCAGCCTGCCACCCCGGATCGACAATAGGGCGTGAAGCCATCCAGCCGTGTTGCGTCCCACTCACAAAAAAGCGACTTGGGAAATGGAGCTCAGGGGCACTGCACTTCCCAAACCTGCAGAGTTCTAAACGATAACTATCGCCCCAAAATATATTGAGGTCAGGCTACGAAGAGGCGCTGAACGCAAGGCAGAACTGCAGGAAACGGATGTCAACGGGTACATCGGAATGGCCCCGATAGCACATGAAAAGCGCCAGAACGTGGACAATGATGCGGTTGGCCAAAAAGGGCGTATGCGTTTTTTCCTGAATATATTCAGGAAAAAACGCATACGCCCTTTTTGGCCAACCAAGCAACCTGGGAGAGCAAATCAGCACTACAAAGAAATCTCTCGCCCCCCCCCGGGGCAAAAGGGCCAGGCGAAAAAAGTCTAAAAACCAGAAAGGCAGGACAGGCCACGGAGTCAAGGGAGCCTTGTTAAGCTGATGGGCGGGATGTCAATGGCCAACAGCCAATCTTCACAAGTGTATCCTCTTTCCCAAACCATGTAAAACACAGAACCACAGAGCATAGGGCACTTCCACACATGGGCGTTGACCTTGGGAAAATCAAAAAATCAACCAGACACAGGGACCCCAAAGTTGAGGGCTGCTGTCTTGACAAGAACCTCCACTCCGGTACACGTTTCATATCCCAGGAAAGAGCCAAGTGGACAAAGACGAGTGGACAAGTGGACAAAGACAAGTGGACAAGTGGTGCTACGTAGGTCCAATGGAGTGTCACTCAGCCATGAAATCCACGTCATGAGGCTGGTAGCAGCATCCTGAGTGGATTTAGGTACGATCATCCTCAGTGAAATAAGTCCCACAAAAAAAGAAACTTATGATATCACTTATCGAGGGAATGTAAAAATCGCTCCCCATGCACGGAATCCCCAAACAGAACAGAGTCACGCTTTTAGAAAACACACTTATGCCTGCTTCAGGGGAAAGGTGAGGTGGGGTGACGCATAAAACTCGAGTTTGAAATGAGCACAGATACCCTTCCGAAAACCGAATATGGAATGGACACGACCTACTCCTTGCTCAATCAACTGGACTCACCAGACCCTGTTCATCGCACAAGTATCTATCCGACTAGTAAGCATCTTAAAAGCTAAGTCTTGATATCTCTGTGTAAGTGCATCAAGTGTGTGTAAAGCGGCCTAAAACCAGCAGGGAAAATCAGCTCAGACCCATTCTGAGGATACATTTCCAACATAAAGAAGAAACAAGCAGGGCAAAACAGAGAGAAATTCTTCCAAAATGCGTTCAGGGACTGGCATGCAACCAGGATTGACCACATCTACAGCCCCAGCGGCAGAAGACATAAGGCTGGACACTCTTGGGGCTGAGACGATTGGTGAGGTTGGGAAAGCAAATGCAGACCCTTAAAAGGAATCCTGCGTGATCCCCATTCCATGGGTCCCAACTCTCCAGGTTCAACGCAATCTTCCGACAGCGAAAGCACTCATTGGAAACCCAGCGGATGCTACACCGTGGGATCGGGAAAGCTTTCTGAAACTCACCTCAGTTTTCATCTCCTGGTGCTCGTGTTCTCCATTCAGGCCCCCTTACTAACAATCTCCCCACTTGGAGACTCGGCGCCTTTCCATGCCTCTTTCGTACCGTCTGCAATTTGTCCGCAGGATGAACTGCAAGAGGGGGAACCAATGAGAGACTCGCTGGAGGTGTTTGGTCGGGCACATGTCACTCTCATTTCCCATCACGAAGAAGAATTCACCAGCGGTTCAGCCTGCCACCCCGGATCGACAATAGGGCGTGAAGCCATCCAGCCGTGTTGCGTCCCACTCACAAAAAAGCGACTTGGGAAATGGAGCTCAGGGGCACTGCACTTCCCAAACCTGCAGAGTTCTAAACGATAACTATCGCCCCAAAATATATTGAGGTCAGGCTACGAAGAGGCGCTGAACGCAAGGCAGAACTGCAGGAAACGGATGTCAACGGGTACATCGGAATGGCCCCGATAGCACATGAAAAGCGCCAGAACGTGGACAATGATGCGGTTGGCCAAAAAGGGCGTATGCGTTTTTTCCTGAATATATTCAGGAAAAAACGCATACGCCCTTTTTGGCCAACCAAGCAACCTGGGAGAGCAAATCAGCACTACAAAGAAATCTCTCGCCCCCCCCCGGGGCAAAAGGGCCAGGCGAAAAAAGTCTAAAAACCAGAAAGGCAGGACAGGCCACGGAGTCAAGGGAGCCTTGTTAAGCTGATGGGCGGGATGTCAATGGCCAACAGCCAATCTTCACAAGTGTATCCTCTTTCCCAAACCATGTAAAACACAGAACCACAGAGCATAGGGCACTTCCACACATGGGCGTTGACCTTGGGAAAATCAAAAAATCAACCAGACACAGGGACCCCAAAGTTGAGGGCTGCTGTCTTGACAAGAACCTACACTCCGGTACACGTTTCATATCCCAGGAAAGAGCCAAGTGTACAAAGACGAGTGGACAAGTGGACAAAGACAAGTGGACAAGTGGTGCTACGTAGGTCCAATGGAGTGTCACTCAGCCATGAAATCCACGTCATGAGGCTGGTAGCAGCATCCTGAGTGGATTTAGGTACGATCATCCTCAGTGAAATAAGTCCCACAAAAAAAGAAACTTATGATATCACTTATCGAGGGAATGTAAAAATCGCTCCCCATGCACTGAATCCCCAAACAGAACAGAGTCACGCTTTTAGAAAACACACTTATGCCTGCTTCAGGGGAAAGGTGAGGTGGGGTGACGCATAAAACTCGAGTTTGAAATGAGCACAGATACCCTTCCGAAAACCGAATATGGAATGGACACGACCTACTCCTTGCTCAATCAACTGGACTCACCAGACCCTGTTCATCGCACAAGTATCTATCCGACTAGTAAGCATCTTAAAAGCTAAGTCTTGATATCTCTGTGTAAGTGCATCAAGTGTGTGTAAAGCGGCCTAAAACCAGCAGGGAAAATCAGCTCAGACCCATTCTGAGGATACATTTCCAACATAAAGAAGAAACAAGCAGGGCAAAACAGAGAGAAATTCTTCCAAAATGCGTTCAGGGACTGGCATGCAACCAGGATTGACCACATCTACAGCCCCAGCGGCAGAAGACATAAGGCTGGACACTCTTGGGGCTGAGACGATTGGTGAGGTTGGGAAAGCAAATGCAGACCCTTAAAAGGAATCCTGCGTGATCCCCATTCCATGGGTCCCAACTCTCCAGGTTCAACGCAATCTTCCGACAGCGAAAGCACTCATTGGAAACCCAGCGGATGCTACACCGTGGGATCGGGAAAGCTTTCTGAAACTCACCTCAGTTTTCATCTCCTGGTGCTCGTGTTCTCCATTCAGGCCCCCTTACTAACAATCTCCCCACTTGGAGACTCGGCGCCTTTCCATGCCTCTTTCGTACCGTCTGCAATTTGTCCGCAGGATGAACTGCAAGAGGGGGAACCAATGAGAGACTCGCTGGAGGTGTTTGGTCGGGCACATGTCACTCTCATTTCCCATCACGAAGAAGAATTCACCAGCGGTTCAGCCTGCCACCCCGGATCGACAATAGGGCGTGAAGCCATCCAGCCGTGTTGCGTCCCACTCACAAAAAAGCGACTTGGGAAATGGAGCTCAGGGGCACTGCACTTCCCAAACCTGCAGAGTTCTAAACGATAACTATCGCCCCAAAATATATTGAGGTCAGGCTACGAAGAGGCGCTGAACGCAAGGCAGAACTGCAGGAAACGGATGTCAACGGGTACATCGGAATGGCCCCGAGAGCACATGAAAAGCGCCAGAACGTGGACAATGATGCGGTTGGCCAAAAAGGGCGTATGCGTTTTTTCCTGAATATATTCAGGAAAAAACGCATACGCCCTTTTTGGCCAACCAAGCAACCTGGGAGAGCAAATCAGCACTACAAAGAAATCTCTCGCCCCCCCCGGGGCAAAAGGGCCAGGCGAAAAAAGTCTAAAAACCAGAAAGGCAGGACAGGCCACGGAGTCAAGGGAGCCTTGTTAAGCTGATGGGCGGGATGTCAATGGCCAACAGCCAATCTTCACAAGTGTATCCTCTTTCCCAAACCATGTAAAACACAGAACCACAGAGCATAGGGCACTTCCACACATGGGCGTTGACCTTGGGAAAATCAAAAAATCAACCAGACACAGGGACCCCAAAGTTGAGGGCTGCTGTCTTGACAAGAACCTCCACTCCGGTACACGTTTCATATCCCAGGAAAGAGCCAAGTGGACAAAGACGAGTGGACAAGTGGACAAAGACAAGTGGACAAGTGGACAAGTGGTGCTACGTAGGTCCAATGGAGTGTCACTCAGCCATGAAATCCACGTCATGAGGCTGGTAGCAGCATCCTGAGTGGATTTAGGTACGATCATCCTCAGTGAAATAAGTCCCACAAAAAAAGAAACTTATGATATCACTTATCGAGGGAATGTAAAAATCGCTCCCCATGCACTGAATCCCCAAACAGAACAGAGTCACGCTTTTAGAAAACACACTTATGCCTGCTTCAGGGGAAAGGTGAGGTGGGGTGGCGCATAAAACTCGAGTTTGAAATGAGCACAGATACCCTTCCGAAAACCGAATATGGAATGGACACGACCTACTCCTTGCTCAATCAACTGGACTCACCAGACCCTGTTCATCGCACAAGTATCTATCCGACTAGTAAGCATCTTAAAAGCTAAGTCTTGATATCTCTGTGTAAGTGCATCAAGTGTGTGTAAAGCGGCCTAAAACCAGCAGGGAAAATCAGCTCAGACCCATTCTGAGGATACATTTCCAACATAAAGAAGAAACAAGCAGGGCAAAACAGAGAGAAATTCTTCCAAAATGCGTTCAGGGACTGGCATGCAACCAGGATTGACCACATCTACAGCCCCAGCGGCAGAAGACATAAGGCTGGACCCTCTTGGGGCTGAGACGATTGGTGAGGTTGGGAAAGCAAATGCAGACCCTTGAAAGGAATCCTGCGTGCTCCCCATTCCATGGGTCCCAACTCTCCAGGTTCAACGCAATCTTCCGACAGCGAAAGCACTCATTGGAAACCCAGCGGATGCTACACCGTGGGATCGGGAAAGCTTTCTGAAACTCACCTCAGTTTTCATCTCCTGGTGCTCGTGTTCTCCATTCAGGCCCCCTTACTAACAATCTCCCCACTTGGAGACTCGGCGCCTTTCCATGCCTCTTTCGTACCGTCTGCAATTTGTCCGCAGGATGAACTGCAAGAGGGGGAACCAATGAGAGACTCGCTGGAGGTGTTTGGTCGGGCACATGTCACTCTCATTTCCCATCACGAAGAAGAATTCACCAGCGGTTCAGCCTGCCACCCCGGATCGACAATAGGGCGTGAAGCCATCCAGCCGTGTTGCGTCCCACTCACAAAAAAGCGACTTGGGAAATGGAGCTCAGGGGCACTGCACTTCCCAAACCTGCAGAGTTCTAAACGATAACTATCGCCCCAAAATATATTGAGGTCAGGCTACGAAGAGGCGCTGAACGCAAGGCAGAACTGCAGGAAACGGATGTCAACGGGTACATCGGAATGGCCCCGATAGCACATGAAAAGCGCCAGAACGTGGACAATGATGCGGTTGGCCAAAAAGGGCGTATGCGTTTTTTCCTGAATATATTCAGGAAAAAACGCATACGCCCTTTTTGGCCAACCAAGCAACCTGGGAGAGCAAATCAGCACTACAAAGAAATCTCTCGCCCCCCCCGGGGCAAAAGGGCCAGGCGAAAAAAGTCTAAAAACCAGAAAGGCAGGACAGGCCACGGAGTCAAGGGAGCCTTGTTAAGCTGATGGGCGGGATGTCAATGGCCAACAGCCAATCTTCACAAGTGTATCCTCTTTCCCAAACCATGGAAAACACAGAACCACAGAGCATAGGGCACTTCCACACATGGGCGTTGACCTTGGGAAAATGAAAAAATCAACCAGACACAGGGACCCCAAAGTTGAGGGCTGCTGTCTTGACAAGAACCTCCACTCCGGTACACGTTTGATATCCCAGGAAAGAGCCAAGTGGACAAAGACGAGTGGACAAGTGGACAAAGACAAGTGGACAAGTGGACAAGTGGTGCTACGTAGGTCCAATGGAGTGTCACTCAGCCATGAAATCCACGTCATGAGGCTGGTAGCAGCATCCTGAGTGGATTTAGGTACGATCATCCTCAGTGAAATAAGTCCCACAAAAAAAGAAACTTATGATATCACTTATCGAGGGAATGTAAAAATCGCTCCCCATGCACGGAATCCCCAAACAGAACAGAGTCACGCTTTTAGAAAACACACTTATGCCTGCTTCAGGGGAAAGGTGAGGTGGGGTGACGCATAAAACTCGAGTTTGAAATGAGCACAGATACCCTTCCGAAAACCGAATATGGAATGGACACGACCTACTCCTTGCTCAATCAACTGGACTCACCAGACCCTGTTCATCGCACAAGTATCTATCCGACTAGTAAGCATCTTAAAAGCTAAGTCTTGATATCTCTGTGTAAGTGCATCAAGTGTGTGTAAAGCGGCCTAAAACCAGCAGGGAAAATCAGCTCAGACCCATTCTGAGGATACATTTCCAACATAAAGAAGAAACAAGCAGGGCAAAACAGAGAGAAATTCTTCCAAAATGCGTTCAGGGACTGGCATGCAACCAGGATTGACCACATCTACAGCCCCAGCGGCAGAAGACATAAGGCTGGACACTCTTGGGGCTGAGACGATTGGTGAGGTTGGGAAAGCAAATGCAGACCCTTGAAAGGAATCCTGCGTGCTCCCCATTCCATGGGTCCCAACTCTCCAGGTTCAACGCAATCTTCCGACAGCGAAAGCACTCATTGGAAACCCAGCGGATGCTACACCGTGGGATCGGGAAAGCTTTCTGAAACTCACCTCAGTTTTCATCTCCTGGTGCTCGTGTTCTCCATTCAGGCCCCCTTACTAACAATCTCCCCACTTGGAGACTCGGCGCCTTTCCATGCCTCTTTCGTACCGTCTGCAATTTGTCCGCAGGATGAACTGCAAGAGGGGGAACCAATGAGAGACTCGCTGGAGGTGTTTGGTCGGGCACATGTCACTCTCATTTCCCATCACGAAGAAGAATTCACCAGCGGTTCAGCCTGCCACCCCGGATCGACAATAGGGCGTGAAGCCATCCAGCCGTGTTGCGTCCCACTCACAAAAAAGCGACTTGGGAAATGGAGCTCAGGGGCACTGCACTTCCCAAACCTGCAGAGTTCTAAACGATAACTATCGCCCCAAAATATATTGAGGTCAGGCTACGAAGAGGCGCTGAACGCAAGGCAGAACTGCAGGAAACGGATGTCAACGGGTACATCGGAATGGCCCCGATAGCACATGAAAAGCGCCAGAACGTGGACAATGATGCGGTTGGCCAAAAAGGGCGTATGCGTTTTTTCCTGAATATATTCAGGAAAAAACGCATACGCCCTTTTTGGCCAACCAAGCAACCTGGGAGAGCAAATCAGCACTACAAAGAAATCTCTCGCCCCCCCCGGGGCAAAAGGGCCAGGCAAAAAAAGTCTAAAAACCAGAAAGGCAGGACAGGCCACGGAGTCAAGGGAGCCTTGTTAAGCTGATGGGCGGGATGTCAATGGCCAACAGCCAATCTTCACAAGTGTATCCTCTTTCCCAAACCATGGAAAACACAGAACCACAGAGCATAGGGCACTTCCACACATGGGCGTTGACCTTGGGAAAATGAAAAAATCAACCAGACACAGGGACCCCAAAGTTGAGGGCTGCTGTCTTGACAAGAACCTCCACTCCGGTACACGTTTGATATCCCAGGAAAGAGCCAAGTGGACAAAGACGAGTGGACAAGTGGACAAAGACAAGTGGACAAGTGGACAAGTGGTGCTACGTAGGTCCAATGGAGTGTCACTCAGCCATGAAATCCACGTCATGAGGCTGGTAGCAGCATCCTGAGTGGATTTAGGTACGATCATCCTCAGTGAAATAAGTCCCACAAAAAAAGAAACTTATGATATCACTTATCGAGGGAATGTAAAAATCGCTCCCCATGCACGGAATCCCCAAACAGAACAGAGTCACGCTTTTAGAAAACACACTTATGCCTGCTTCAGGGGAAAGGTGAGGTGGGGTGACGCATAAAACTCGAGTTTGAAATGAGCACAGATACCCTTCCGAAAACCGAATATGGAATGGACACGACCTACTCCTTGCTCAATCAACTGGACTCACCAGACCCTGTTCATCGCACAAGTATCTATCCGACTAGTAAGCATCTTAAAAGCTAAGTCTTGATATCTCTGTGTAAGTGCATCAAGTGTGTGTAAAGCGGCCTAAAACCAGCAGGGAAAATCAGCTCAGACCCATTCTGAGGATACATTTCCAACATAAAGAAGAAACAAGCAGGGCAAAACAGAGAGAAATTCTTCCAAAATGCGTTCAGGGACTGGCATGCAACCAGGATTGACCACATCTACAGCCCCAGCGGCAGAAGACATAAGGCTGGACACTCTTGGGGCTGAGACGATTGGTGAGGTTGGGAAAGCAAATGCAGACCCTTGAAAGGAATCCTGCGTGCTCCCCATTCCATGGGTCCCAACTCTCCAGGTTCAACGCAATCTTCCGACAGCGAAAGCACTCATTGGAAACCCAGCGGATGCTACACCGTGGGATCGGGAAAGCTTTCTGAAACTCACCTCAGTTTTCATCTCCTGGTGCTCGTGTTCTCCATTCAGGCCCCCTTACTAACAATCTCCCCACTTGGAGACTCGGCGCCTTTCCATGCCTCTTTCGTACCGTCTGCAATTTGTCCGCAGGATGAACTGCAAGAGGGGGAACCAATGAGAGACTCGCTGGAGGTGTTTGGTCGGGCACATGTCACTCTCATTTCCCATCACGAAGAAGAATTCACCAGCGGTTCAGCCTGCCACCCCGGATCGACAATAGGGCGTGAAGCCATCCAGCCGTGTTGCGTCCCACTCACAAAAAAGCGACTTGGGAAATGGAGCTCAGGGGCACTGCACTTCCCAAACCTGCAGAGTTCTAAACGATAACTATCGCCCCAAAATATATTGAGGTCAGGCTACGAAGAGGCGCTGAACGCAAGGCAGAACTGCAGGAAACGGATGTCAACGGGTACATCGGAATGGCCCCGAGAGCACATGAAAAGCGCCAGAACGTGGACAATGATGCGGTTGGCCAAAAAGGGCGTATGCGTTTTTTCCTGAATATATTCAGGAAAAAACGCATACGCCCTTTTTGGCCAACCAAGCAACCTGGGAGAGCAAATCAGCACTACAAAGAAATCTCTCGCCCCCCCCGGGGCAAAAGGGCCAGGCGAAAAAAGTCTAAAAACCAGAAAGGCAGGACAGGCCACGGAGTCAAGGGAGCCTTGTTAAGCTGATGGGCGGGATGTCAATGGCCAACAGCCAATCTTCACAAGTGTATCCTCTTTCCCAAACCATGTAAAACACAGAACCACAGAGCATAGGGCACTTCCACACATGGGCGTTGACCTTGGGAAAATCAAAAAATCAACCAGACACAGGGACCCCAAAGTTGAGGGCTGCTGTCTTGACAAGAACCTCCACTCCGGTACACGTTTGATATCCCAGGAAAGAGCCAAGTGGACAAAGACGAGTGGACAAGTGGACAAAGACAAGTGGACAAGTGGACAAGTGGTGCTACGTAGGTCCAATGGAGTGTCACTCAGCCATGAAATCCACGTCATGAGGCTGGTAGCAGCATCCTGAGTGGATTTAGGTACGATCATCCTCAGTGAAATAAGTCCCACAAAAAAAGAAACTTATGATATCACTTATCGAGGGAATGTAAAAATCGCTCCCCATGCACGGAATCCCCAAACAGAACAGAGTCACGCTTTTAGAAAACACACTTATGCCTGCTTCAGGGGAAAGGTGAGGTGGGGTGGCGCATAAAACTCGAGTTTGAAATGAGCACAGATACCCTTCCGAAAACCGAATATGGAATGGACACGACCTACTCCTTGCTCAATCAACTGGACTCACCAGACCCTGTTCATCGCACAAGTATCTATCCGACTAGTAAGCATCTTAAAAGCTAAGTCTTGATATCTCTGTGTAAGTGCATCAAGTGTGTGTAAAGCGGCCTAAAACCAGCAGGGAAAATCAGCTCAGACCCATTCTGAGGATACATTTCCAACATAAAGAAGAAACAAGCAGGGCAAAACAGAGAGAAATTCTTCCAAAATGCGTTCAGGGACTGGCATGCAACCAGGATTGACCACATCTACAGCCCCAGCGGCAGAAGACATAAGGCTGGACACTCTTGGGGCTGAGACGATTGGTGAGGTTGGGAAAGCAAATGCAGACCCTTGAAAGGAATCCTGCGTGCTCCCCATTCCATGGGTCCCAACTCTCCAGGTTCAACGCAATCTTCCGACAGCGAAAGCACTCATTGGAAACCCAGCGGATGCTACACCGTGGGATCGGGAAAGCTTTCTGAAACTCACCTCAGTTTTCATCTCCTGGTGCTCGTGTTCTCCATTCAGGCCCCCTTACTAACAATCTCCCCACTTGGAGACTCGGCGCCTTTCCATGCCTCTTTCGTACCGTCTGCAATTTGTCCGCAGGATGAACTGCAAGAGGGGGAACCAATGAGAGACTCGCTGGAGGTGTTTGGTCGGGCACATGTCACTCTCATTTCCCATCACGAAGAAGAATTCACCAGCGGTTCAGCCTGCCACCCCGGATCGACAATAGGGCGTGAAGCCATCCAGCCGTGTTGCGTCCCACTCACAAAAAAGCGACTTGGGAAATGGAGCTCAGGGGCACTGCACTTCCCAAACCTGCAGAGTTCTAAACGATAACTATCGCCCCAAAATATATTGAGGTCAGGCTACGAAGAGGCGCTGAACGCAAGGCAGAACTGCAGGAAACGGATGTCAACGGGTACATCGGAATGGCCCCGAGAGCACATGAAAAGCGCGAGAACGTGGACAATGATGCGGTTGGCCAAAAAGGGCGTATGCGTTTTTTCCTGAATATATTCAGGAAAAAACGCATACGCCCTTTTTGGCCAACCAAGCAACCTGGGAGAGCAAATCAGCACTACAAAGAAATCTCTCGCCCCCCCCCGGGGCAAACGGGCCAGGCGAAAAAAGTCTAAAAACCAGAAAGGCAGGACAGGCCACGGAGTCAAGGGAGCCTTGTTAAGCTGATGGGCGGGATGTCAATGGCCAACAGCCAATCTTCACAAGTGTATCCTCTTTCCCAAACCATGGAAAACACAGAACCACAGAGCATAGGGCACTTCCACACATGGGCGTTGACCTTGGGAAAATGAAAAAATCAACCAGACACAGGGACCCCAAAGTTGAGGGCTGCTGTCTTGACAAGAACCTCCACTCCGGTACACGTTTCATATCCCAGGAAAGAGCCAAGTGGACAAAGACGAGTGGACAAGTGGACAAAGACAAGTGGACAAGTGGACAAGTGGTGCTACGTAGGTCCAATGGAGTGTCACTCAGCCATGAAATCCACGTCATGAGGCTGGTAGCAGCATCCTGAGTGGATTTAGGTACGATCATCCTCAGTGAAATAAGTCCCACAAAAAAAGAAACTTATGATATCACTTATCGAGGGAATGTAAAAATCGCTCCCCATGCACTGAATCCCCAAACAGAACAGAGTCACGCTTTTAGAAAACACACTTATGCCTGCTTCAGGGGAAAGCTGAGGTGGGGTGACGCATAAAACTCGAGTTTGAAATGAGCACAGATACCCTTCCGAAAACCGAATATGGAATGGACACGACCTACTCCTTGCTCAATCAACTGGACTCACCAGACCCTGTTCATCGCACAAGTATCTATCCGACTAGTAAGCATCTTAAAAGCTAAGTCTTGATATCTCTGTGTAAGTGCATCAAGTGTGTGTAAAGCGGCCTAAAACCAGCAGGGAAAATCAGCTCAGACCCATTCTGAGGATACATTTCCAACATAAAGAAGAAACAAGCAGGGCAAAACAGAGAGAAATTCTTCCAAAATGCGTTCAGGGACTGGCATGCAACCAGGATTGACCACATCTACAGCCCCAGCGGCAGAAGACATAAGGCTGGACACTCTTGGGGCTGAGACGATTGGTGAGGTTGGGAAAGCAAATGCAGACCCTTGAAAGGAATCCTGCGTGCTCCCCATTCCATGGGTCCCAACTCTGCAGGTTCAACGCAATCTTCCGACAGCGAAAGCACTCATTGGAAACCCAGCGGATGCTACACCGTGGGATCGGGAAAGCTTTCTGAAACTCACCTCAGTTTTCATCTCCTGGTGCTCGTGTTCTCCATTCAGGCCCCCTTACTAACAATCTCCCCACTTGGAGACTCGGCGCCTTTCCATGCCTCTTTCGTACCGTCTGCAATTTGTCCGCAGGATGAACTGCAAGAGGGGGAACCAATGAGAGACTCGCTGGAGGTGTTTGGTCGGGCACATGTCACTCTCATTTCCCATCACGAAGAAGAATTCACCAGCGGTTCAGCCTGCCACCCCGGATCGACAATAGGGCGTGAAGCCATCCAGCCGTGTTGCGTCCCACTCACAAAAAAGCGACTTGGGAAATGGAGCTCAGGGGCACTGCACTTCCCAAACCTGCAGAGTTCTAAACGATAACTATCGCCCCAAAATATATTGAGGTCAGGCTACGAAGAGGCGCTGAACGCAAGGCAGAACTGCAGGAAACGGATGTCAACGGGTACATCGGAATGGCCCCGAGAGCACATGAAAAGCGCCAGAACGTGGACAATGATGCGGTTGGCCAAAAAGGGCGTATGCGTTTTTTCCTGAATATATTCAGGAAAAAACGCATACGCCCTTTTTGGCCAACCAAGCAACCTGGGAGAGCAAATCAGCACTACAAAGAAATCTCTCGCCCCCCCCGGGGCAAAAGGGCCAGGCGAAAAAAGTCTAAAAACCAGAAAGGCAGGACAGGCCACGGAGTCAAGGGAGCCTTGTTAAGCTGATGGGCGGGATGTCAATGGCCAACAGCCAATCTTCACAAGTGTATCCTCTTTCCCAAACCATGGAAAACACAGAACCACAGAGCATAGGGCACTTCCACACATGGGCGTTGACCTTGGGAAAATCAAAAAATCAACCAGACACAGGGACCCCAAAGTTGAGGGCTGCTGTCTTGACAAGAACCTCCACTCCGGTACACGTTTCATATCCCAGGAAAGAGCCAAGTGGACAAAGACGAGTGGACAAGTGGACAAAGACAAGTGGACAAGTGGACAAGTGGTGCTACGTAGGTCCAATGGAGTGTCACTCAGCCATGAAATCCACGTCATGAGGCTGGTAGCAGCATCCTGAGTGGATTTAGGTACGATCATCCTCAGTGAAATAAGTCCCACAAAAAAAGAAACTTATGATATCACTTATCGAGGGAATGTAAAAATCGCTCCCCATGCACTGAATCCCCAAACAGAACAGAGTCACGCTTTTAGAAAACACACTTATGCCTGCTTCAGGGGAAAGGTGAGGTGGGGTGACGCATAAAACTCGAGTTTGAAATGAGCACAGATACTCTTCCGAAAACCGAATATGGAATGGACACGACCTACTCCTTGCTCAATCAACTGGACTCACCAGACCCTGTTCATCGCACAAGTATCTATCCGACTAGTAAGCATCTTAAAAGCTAAGTCTTGATATCTCTGTGTAAGTGCATCAAGTGTGTGTAAAGCGGCCTAAAACCAGCAGGGAAAATCAGCTCAGACCCATTCTGAGGATACATTTCCAACATAAAGAAGAAACAAGCAGGGCAAAACAGAGAGAAATTCTTCCAAAATGCGTTCAGGGACTGGCATGCAACCAGGATTGACCACATCTACAGCCCCAGCGGCAGAAGACATAAGGCTGGACACTCTTGGGGCTGAGACGATTGGTGAGGTTGGGAAAGCAAATGCAGACCCTTGAAAGGAATCCTGCGTGCTCCCCATTCCATGGGTCCCAACTCTCCAGGTTCAACGCAATCTTCCGACAGCGAAAGCACTCATTGGAAACCCAGCGGATGCTACACCGTGGGATCGGGAAAGCTTTCTGAAACTCACCTCAGTTTTCATCTCCTGGTGCTCGTGTTCTCCATTCAGGCCCCCTTACTAACAATCTCCCCACTTGGAGACTCGGCGCCTTTCCATGCCTCTTTCGTACCGTCTGCAATTTGTCCGCAGGATGAACTGCAAGAGGGGGAACCAATGAGAGACTCGCTGGAGGTGTTTGGTCGGGCACATGTCACTCTCATTTCCCATCACGAAGAAGAATTCACCAGCGGTTCAGCCTGCCACCCCGGATCGACAATAGGGCGTGAAGCCATCCAGCCGTGTTGCGTCCCACTCACAAAAAAGCGACTTGGGAAATGGAGCTCAGGGGCACTGCACTTCCCAAACCTGCAGAGTTCTAAACGATAACTATCGCCCCAAAATATATTGAGGTCAGGCTACGAAGAGGCGCTGAACGCAAGGCAGAACTGCAGGAAACGGATGTCAACGGGTACATCGGAATGGCCCCGAGAGCACATGAAAAGCGCCAGAACGTGGACAATGATGCGGTTGGCCAAAAAGGGCGTATGCGTTTTTTCCTGAATATATTCAGGAAAAAACGCATACGCCCTTTTTGGCCAACCAAGCAACCTGGGAGAGCAAATCAGCACTACAAAGAAATCTCTCGCCCCCCCCGGGGCAAAAGGGCCAGGCGAAAAAAGTCTAAAAACCAGAAAGGCAGGACAGGCCACGGAGTCAAGGGAGCCTTGTTAAGCTGATGGGCGGGATGTCAATGGCCAACAGCCAATCTTCACAAGTGTATCCTCTTTCCCAAACCATGTAAAACACAGAACCACAGAGCATAGGGCACTTCCACACATGGGCGTTGACCTTGGGAAAATCAAAAAATCAACCAGACACAGGGACCCCAAAGTTGAGGGCTGCTGTCTTGACAAGAACCTCCACTCCGGTACACGTTTCATATCCCAGGAAAGAGCCAAGTGGACAAAGACGAGTGGACAAGTGGACAAAGACAAGTGGACAAGTGGACAAGTGGTGCTACGTAGGTCCAATGGAGTGTCACTCAGCCATGAAATCCACGTCATGAGGCTGGTAGCAGCATCCTGAGTGGATTTAGGTACGATCATCCTCAGTGAAATAAGTCCCACAAAAAAAGAAACTTATGATATCACTTATCGAGGGAATGTAAAAATCGCTCCCCATGCACTGAATCCCCAAACAGAACAGAGTCACGCTTTTAGAAAACACACTTATGCCTGCTTCAGGGGAAAGGTGAGGTGGGGTTGCGCATAAAACTCGAGTTTGAAATGAGCACAGATACCCTTCCGAAAACCGAATATGGAATGGACACGACCTACTCCTTGCTCAATCAACTGGACTCACCAGACCCTGTTCATCGCACAAGTATCTATCCGACTAGTAAGCATCTTAAAAGCTAAGTCTTGATATCTCTGTGTAAGTGCATCAAGTGTGTGTAAAGCGGCCTAAAACCAGCAGGGAAAATCAGCTCAGACCCATTCTGAGGATACATTTCCAACATAAAGAAGAAACAAGCAGGGCAAAACAGAGAGAAATTCTTCCAAAATGCGTTCAGGGACTGGCATGCAACCAGGATTGACCACATCTACAGCCCCAGCGGCAGAAGACATAAGGCTGGACACTCTTGGGGCTGAGACGATTGGTGAGGTTGGGAAAGCAAATGCAGACCCTTGAAAGGAATCCTGCGTGCTCCCCATTCCATGGGTCCCAACTCTCCAGGTTCAACGCAATCTTCCGACAGCGAAAGCACTCATTGGAAACCCAGCGGATGCTACACCGTGGGATCGGGAAAGCTTTCTGAAACTCACCTCAGTTTTCATCTCCTGGTGCTCGTGTTCTCCATTCAGGCCCCCTTACTAACAATCTCCCCACTTGGAGACTCGGCGCCTTTCCATGCCTCTTTCGTACCGTCTGCAATTTGTCCGCAGGATGAACTGCAAGAGGGGGAACCAATGAGAGACTCGCTGGAGGTGTTTGGTCGGGCACATGTCACTCTCATTTCCCATCACGAAGAAGAATTCACCAGCGGTTCAGCCTGCCACCCCGGATCGACAATAGGGCGTGAAGCCATCCAGCCGTGTTGCGTCCCACTCACAAAAAAGCGACTTGGGAAATGGAGCTCAGGGGCACTGCACTTCCCAAACCTGCAGAGTTCTAAACGATAACTATCGCCCCAAAATATATTGAGGTCAGGCTACGAAGAGGCGCTGAACGCAAGGCAGAACTGCAGGAAACGGATGTCAACGGGTACATCGGAATGGCCCCGATAGCACATGAAAAGCGCCAGAACGTGGACAATGATGCGGTTGGCCAAAAAGGGCGTATGCGTTTTTTCCTGAATATATTCAGGAAAAAACGCATACGCCCTTTTTGGCCAACCAAGCAACCTGGGAGAGCAAATCAGCACTACAAAGAAATCTCTCGCCCCCCCCGGGGCAAACGGGCCAGGCGAAAAAAGTCTAAAAACCAGAAAGGCAGGACAGGCCACGGAGTCAAGGGAGCCTTGTTAAGCTGATGGGCGGGATGTCAATGGCCAACAGCCAATCTTCACAAGTGTATCCTCTTTCCCAAACCATGGAAAACACAGAACCACAGAGCATAGGGCACTTCCACACATGGGCGTTGACCTTGGGAAAATAAAAAAATCAACCAGACACAGGGACCCCAAAGTTGAGGGCTGCTGTCTTGACAAGAACCTCCACTCCGGTACACGTTTGATATCCCAGGAAAGAGCCAAGTGGACAAAGACGAGTGGACAAGTGGACAAAGACAAGTGGACAAGTGGACAAGTGGTGCTACGTAGGTCCAATGGAGTGTCACTCAGCCATGAAATCCACGTCATGAGGCTGGTAGCAGCATCCTGAGTGGATTTAGGTACGATCATCCTCAGTGAAATAAGTCCCACAAAAAAAGAAACTTATGATATCACTTATCGAGGGAATGTAAAAATCGCTCCCCATGCACTGAATCCCCAAACAGAACAGAGTCACGCTTTTAGAAAACACACTTATGCCTGCTTCAGGGGAAAGGTGAGGTGGGGTGGCGCATAAAACTCGAGTTTGAAATGAGCACAGATACCCTTCCGAAAACCGAATATGGAATGGACACGACCTACTCCTTGCTCAATCAACTGGACTCACCAGACCCTGTTCATCGCACAAGTATCTATCCGACTAGTAAGCATCTTAAAAGCTAAGTCTTGATATCTCTGTGTAAGTGCATCAAGTGTGTGTAAAGCGGCCTAAAACCAGCAGGGAAAATCAGCTCAGACCCATTCTGAGGATACATTTCCAACATAAAGAAGAAACAAGCAGGGCAAAACAGAGAGAAATTCTTCCAAAATGCGTTCAGGGACTGGCATGCAACCAGGATTGACCACATCTACAGCCCCAGCGGCAGAAGACATAAGGCTGGACACTCTTGGGGCTGAGACGATTGGTGAGGTTGGGAAAGCAAATGCAGACCCTTGAAAGGAATCCTGCGTGCTCCCCATTCCATGGGTCCCAACTCTCCAGGTTCAACGCAATCTTCCGACAGCGAAAGCACTCATTGGAAACCCAGCGGATGCTACACCGTGGGATCGGGAAAGCTTTCTGAAACTCACCTCAGTTTTCATCTCCTGGTGCTCGTGTTCTCCATTCAGGCCCCCTTACTAACAATCTCCCCACTTGGAGACTCGGCGCCTTTCCATGCCTCTTTCGTACCGTCTGCAATTTGTCCGCAGGATGAACTGCAAGAGGGGGAACCAATGAGAGACTCGCTGGAGGTGTTTGGTCGGGCACATGTCACTCTCATTTCCCATCACGAAGAAGAATTCACCAGCGGTTCAGCCTGCCACCCCGGATCGACAATAGGGCGTGAAGCCATCCAGCCGTGTTGCGTCCCACTCACAAAAAAGCGACTTGGGAAATGGAGCTCAGGGGCACTGCACTTCCCAAACCTGCAGAGTTCTAAACGATAACTATCGCCCCAAAATATATTGAGGTCAGGCTACGAAGAGGCGCTGAACGCAAGGCAGAACTGCAGGAAACGGATGTCAACGGCTACATCGGAATGGCCCCGATAGCACATGAAAAGCGCCAGAACGTGGACAATGATGCAGTTGGCCAAAAAGGGCGTATGCGTTTTTTCCTGAATATATTCAGGAAAAAACGCATACGCCCTTTTTGGCCAACCAAGCAACCTGGGAGAGCAAATCAGCACTACAAAGAAATCTCTCGCCCCCCCCGGGGCAAAAGGGCCAGGCGAAAAAAGTCTAAAAACCAGAAAGGCAGGACAGGCCACGGAGTCAAGGGAGCCTTGTTAAGCTGATGGGCGGGATGTCAATGGCCAACAGCCAATCTTCACAAGTGTATCCTCTTTCCCAAACCATGGAAAACACAGAACCACAGAGCATAGGGCACTTCCACACATGGGCGTTGACCTTGGGAAAATGAAAAAATCAACCAGACACAGGGACCCCAAAGTTGAGGGCTGCTGTCTTGACAAGAACCTCCACTCCGGTACACGTTTCATATCCCAGGAAAGAGCCAAGTGGACAAAGACGAGTGGACAAGTGGACAAAGACAAGTGGACAAGTGGACAAGTGGTGCTACGTAGGTCCAATGGAGTGTCACTCAGCCATGAAATCCACGTCATGAGGCTGGTAGCAGCATCCTGAGTGGATTTAGGTACGATCATCCTCAGTGAAATAAGTCCCACAAAAAAAGAAACTTATGATATCACTTATCGAGGGAATGTAAAAATCGCTCCCCATGCACTGAATCCCCAAACAGAACAGAGTCACGCTTTTAGAAAACACACTTATGCCTGCTTCAGGGGAAAGGTGAGGTGGGGTGACGCATAAAACTCGAGTTTGAAATGAGCACAGATACCCTTCCGAAAACCGAATATGGAATGGACACGACCTACTCCTTGCTCAATCAACTGGACTCACCAGACCCTGTTCATCGCACAAGTATCTATCCGACTAGTAAGCATCTTAAAAGCTAAGTCTTGATATCTCTGTGTAAGTGCATCAAGTGTGTGTAAAGCGGCCTAAAACCAGCAGGGAAAATCAGCTCAGACCCATTCTGAGGATACATTTCCAACATAAAGAAGAAACAAGCAGGGCAAAACAGAGAGAAATTCTTCCAAAATGCGTTCAGGGACTGGCATGCAACCAGGATTGACCACATCTACAGCCCCAGCGGCAGAAGACATAAGGCTGGACACTCTTGGGGCTGAGACGATTGGTGAGGTTGGGAAAGCAAATGCAGACCCTTGAAAGGAATCCTGCGTGCTCCCCATTCCATGGGTCCCAACTCTCCAGGTTCAACGCAATCTTCCGACAGCGAAAGCACTCATTGGAAACCCAGCGGATGCTACACCGTGGGATCGGGAAAGCTTTCTGAAACTCACCTCAGTTTTCATCTCCTGGTGCTCGTGTTCTCCATTCAGGCCCCCTTACTAACAATCTCCCCACTTGGAGACTCGGCGCCTTTCCATGCCTCTTTCGTACCGTCTGCAATT
The DNA here is from genome assembly GCF_026419965.1 of Kogia breviceps. Classification (NCBI taxonomy): domain Eukaryota; kingdom Metazoa; phylum Chordata; class Mammalia; order Artiodactyla; family Physeteridae; genus Kogia; species Kogia breviceps. The sequence continues at coordinate 322,089 of NC_081325.1, read as the reverse complement.
TGTCCGCAGGATGAACTGCAAGAGGGGGAACCAATGAGAGACTCGCTGGAGGTGTTTGGTCGGGCACATGTCACTCTCATTTCCCATCACGAAGAAGAATTCACCAGCGGTTCAGCCTGCCACCCCGGATCGACAATAGGGCGTGAAGCCATCCAGCCGTGTTGCGTCCCACTCACAAAAAAGCGACTTGGGAAATGGAGCTCAGGGGCACTGCACTTCCCAAACCTGCAGAGTTCTAAACGATAACTATCGCCCCAAAATATATTGAGGTCAGGCTACGAAGAGGCGCTGAACGCAAGGCAGAACTGCAGGAAACGGATGTCAACGGGTACATCGGAATGGCCCCGAGAGCACATGAAAAGCGCCAGAACGTGGACAATGATGCGGTTGGCCAAAAAGGGCGTATGCGTTTTTTCCTGAATATATTCAGGAAAAAACGCATACGCCCTTTTTGGCCAACCAAGCAACCTGGGAGAGCAAATCAGCACTACAAAGAAATCTCTCGCCCCCCCCGGGGCAAACGGGCCAGGCGAAAAAAGTCTAAAAACCAGAAAGGCAGGACAGGCCACGGAGTCAAGGGAGCCTTGTTAAGCTGATGGGCGGGATGTCAATGGCCAACAGCCAATCTTCACAAGTGTATCCTCTTTCCCAAACCATGGAAAACACAGAACCACAGAGCATAGGGCACTTCCACACATGGGCGTTGACCTTGGGAAAATAAAAAAATCAACCAGACACAGGGACCCCAAAGTTGAGGGCTGCTGTCTTGACAAGAACCTCCACTCCGGTACACGTTTGATATCCCAGGAAAGAGCCAAGTGGACAAAGACGAGTGGACAAGTGGACAAAGACAAGTGGACAAGTGGACAAGTGGTGCTACGTAGGTCCAATGGAGTGTCACTCAGCCATGAAATCCACGTCATGAGGCTGGTAGCAGCATCCTGAGTGGATTTAGGTACGATCATCCTCAGTGAAATAAGTCCCACAAAAAAAGAAACTTATGATATCACTTATCGAGGGAATGTAAAAATCGCTCCCCATGCACTGAATCCCCAAACAGAACAGAGTCACGCTTTTAGAAAACACACTTATGCCTGCTTCAGGGGAAAGGTGAGGTGGGGTGGCGCATAAAACTCGAGTTTGAAATGAGCACAGATACCCTTCCGAAAACCGAATATGGAATGGACACGACCTACTCCTTGCTCAATCAACTGGACTCACCAGACCCTGTTCATCGCACAAGTATCTATCCGACTAGTAAGCATCTTAAAAGCTAAGTCTTGATATCTCTGTGTAAGTGCATCAAGTGTGTGTAAAGCGGCCTAAAACCAGCAGGGAAAATCAGCTCAGACCCATTCTGAGGATACATTTCCAACATAAAGAAGAAACAAGCAGGGCAAAACAGAGAGAAATTCTTCCAAAATGCGTTCAGGGACTGGCATGCAACCAGGATTGACCACATCTACAGCCCCAGCGGCAGAAGACATAAGGCTGGACACTCTTGGGGCTGAGACGATTGGTGAGGTTGGGAAAGCAAATGCAGACCCTTGAAAGGAATCCTGCGTGCTCCCCATTCCATGGGTCCCAACTCTCCAGGTTCAACGCAATCTTCCGACAGCGAAAGCACTCATTGGAAACCCAGCGGATGCTACACCGTGGGATCGGGAAAGCTTTCTGAAACTCACCTCAGTTTTCATCTCCTGGTGCTCGTGTTCTCCATTCAGGCCCCCTTACTAACAATCTCCCCACTTGGAGACTCGGCGCCTTTCCATGCCTCTTTCGTACCGTCTGCAATTTGTCCGCAGGATGAACTGCAAGAGGGGGAACCAATGAGAGACTCGCTGGAGGTGTTTGGTCGGGCACATGTCACTCTCATTTCCCATCACGAAGAAGAATTCACCAGCGGTTCAGCCTGCCACCCCGGATCGACAATAGGGCGTGAAGCCATCCAGCCGTGTTGCGTCCCACTCACAAAAAAGCGACTTGGGAAATGGAGCTCAGGGGCACTGCACTTCCCAAACCTGCAGAGTTCTAAACGATAACTATCGCCCCAAAATATATTGAGGTCAGGCTACGAAGAGGCGCTGAACGCAAGGCAGAACTGCAGGAAACGGATGTCAACGGGTACATCGGAATGGCCCCGAGAGCACATGAAAAGCGCCAGAACGTGGACAATGATGCGGTTGGCCAAAAAGGGCGTATGCGTTTTTTCATGAATATATTCAGGAAAAAACGCATACGCCCTTTTTGGCCAACCAAGCAACCTGGGAGAGCAAATCAGCACTACAAAGAAATCTCTCGCCCCCCCCGGGGCAAAAGGGCCAGGCGAAAAAAGTCTAAAAACCAGAAAGGCAGGACAGGCCACGGAGTCAAGGGAGCCTTGTTAAGCTGATGGGCGGGATGTCAATGGCCAACAGCCAATCTTCACAAGTGTATCCTCTTTCCCAAACCATGGAAAACACAGAACCACAGAGCATAGGGCACTTCCACACATGGGCGTTGACCTTGGGAAAATGAAAAAATCAACCAGACACAGGGACCCCAAAGTTGAGGGCTGCTGTCTTGACAAGAACCTCCACTCCGGTACACGTTTCATATCCCAGGAAAGAGCCAAGTGGACAAAGACGAGTGGACAAGTGGACAAAGACAAGTGGACAAGTGGACAAGTGGTGCTACGTAGGTCCAATGGAGTGTCACTCAGCCATGAAATCCACGTCATGAGGCTGGTAGCAGCATCCTGAGTGGATTTAGGTACGATCATCCTCAGTGAAATAAGTCCCACAAAAAAAGAAACTTATGATATCACTTATCGAGGGAATGTAAAAATCGCTCCCCATGCACGGAATCCCCAAACAGAACAGAGTCACGCTTTTAGAAAACACACTTATGCCTGCTTCAGGGGAAAGGTGAGGTGGGGTGGCGCATAAAACTCGAGTTTGAAATGAGCACAGATACCCTTCCGAAAACCGAATATGGAATGGACACGACCTACTCCTTGCTCAATCAACTGGACTCACCAGACCCTGTTCATCGCACAAGTATCTATCCGACTAGTAAGCATCTTAAAAGCTAAGTCTTGATATCTCTGTGTAAGTGCATCAAGTGTGTGTAAAGCGGCCTAAAACCAGCAGGGAAAATCAGCTCAGACCCATTCTGAGGATACATTTCCAACATAAAGAAGAAACAAGCAGGGCAAAACAGAGAGAAATTCTTCCAAAATGCGTTCAGGGACTGGCATGCAACCAGGATTGACCACATCTACAGCCCCAGCGGCAGAAGACATAAGGCTGGACACTCTTGGGGCTGAGACGATTGGTGAGGTTGGGAAAGCAAATGCAGACCCTTGAAAGGAATCCTGCGTGCTCCCCATTCCATGGGTCCCAACTCTCCAGGTTCAACGCAATCTTCCGACAGCGAAAGCACTCATTGGAAACCCAGCGGATGCTACACCGTGGGATCGGGAAAGCTTTCTGAAACTCACCTCAGTTTTCATCTCCTGGTGCTCGTGTTCTCCATTCAGGCCCCCTTACTAACAATCTCCCCACTTGGAGACTCGGCGCCTTTCCATGCCTCTTTCGTACCGTCTGCAATTTGTCCGCAGGATGAACTGCAAGAGGGGGAACCAATGAGAGACTCGCTGGAGGTGTTTGGTCGGGCACATGTCACTCTCATTTCCCATCACGAAGAAGAATTCACCAGCGGTTCAGCCTGCCACCCCGGATCGACAATAGGGCGTGAAGCCATCCAGCCGTGTTGCGTCCCACTCACAAAAAAGCGACTTGGGAAATGGAGCTCAGGGGCACTGCACTTCCCAAACCTGCAGAGTTCTAAACGATAACTATCGCCCCAAAATATATTGAGGTCAGGCTACGAAGAGGCGCTGAACGCAAGGCAGAACTGCAGGAAACGGATGTCAACGGGTACATCGGAATGGCCCCGATAGCACATGAAAAGCGCCAGAACGTGGACAATGATGCGGTTGGCCAAAAAGGGCGTATGCGTTTTTTCCTGAATATATTCAGGAAAAAACGCATACGCCCTTTTTGGCCAACCAAGCAACCTGGGAGAGCAAATCAGCACTACAAAGAAATCTCTCGCCCCCCCCGGGGCAAAAGGGCCAGGCGAAAAAAGTCTAAAAACCAGAAAGGCAGGACAGGCCACGGAGTCAAGGGAGCCTTGTTAAGCTGATGGGCGGGATGTCAATGGCCAACAGCCAATCTTCACAAGTGTATCCTCTTTCCCAAACCATGGAAAACACAGAACCACAGAGCATAGGGCACTTCCACACATGGGCGTTGACCTTGGGAAAATCAAAAAATCAACCAGACACAGGGACCCCAAAGTTGAGGGCTGCTGTCTTGACAAGAACCTCCACTCCGGTACACGTTTCATATCCCAGGAAAGAGCCAAGTGGACAAAGACGAGTGGACAAGTGGACAAAGACAAGTGGACAAGTGGACAAGTGGTGCTACGTAGGTCCAATGGAGTGTCACTCAGCCATGAAATCCACGTCATGAGGCTGGTAGCAGCATCCTGAGTGGATTTAGGTACGATCATCCTCAGTGAAATAAGTCCCACAAAAAAAGAAACTTATGATATCACTTATCGAGGGAATGTAAAAATCGCTCCCCATGCACTGAATCCCCAAACAGAACAGAGTCACGCTTTTAGAAAACACACTTATGCCTGCTTCAGGGGAAAGCTGAGGTGGGGTGACGCATAAAACTCGAGTTTGAAATGAGCACAGATACCCTTCCGAAAACCGAATATGGAATGGACACGACCTACTCCTTGCTCAATCAACTGGACTCACCAGACCCTGTTCATCGCACAAGTATCTATCCGACTAGTAAGCATCTTAAAAGCTAAGTCTTGATATCTCTGTGTAAGTGCATCAAGTGTGTGTAAAGCGGCCTAAAACCAGCAGGGAAAATCAGCTCAGACCCATTCTGAGGATACATTTCCAACATAAAGAAGAAACAAGCAGGGCAAAACAGAGAGAAATTCTTCCAAAATGCGTTCAGGGACTGGCATGCAACCAGGATTGACCACATCTACAGCCCCAGCGGCAGAAGACATAAGGCTGGACACTCTTGGGGCTGAGACGATTGGTGAGGTTGGGGAAGCAAATGCAGACCCTTGAAAGGAATCCTGCGTGCTCCCCATTCCATGGGTCCCAACTCTCCAGGTTCAACGCAATCTTCCGACAGCGAAAGCACTCATTGGAAACCCAGCGGATGCTACACCGTGGGATCGGGAAAGCTTTCTGAAACTCACCTCAGTTTTCATCTCCTGGTGCTCGTGTTCTCCATTCAGGCCCCCTTACTAACAATCTCCCCACTTGGAGACTCGGCGCCTTTCCATGCCTCTTTCGTACCGTCTGCAATTTGTCCGCAGGATGAACTGCAAGAGGGGGAACCAATGAGAGACTCGCTGGAGGTGTTTGGTCGGGCACATGTCACTCTCATTTCCCATCACGAAGAAGAATTCACCAGCGGTTCAGCCTGCCACCCCGGATCGACAATAGGGCGTGAAGCCATCCAGCCGTGTTGCGTCCCACTCACAAAAAAGCGACTTGGGAAATGGAGCTCAGGGGCACTGCACTTCCCAAACCTGCAGAGTTCTAAACGATAACTATCGCCCCAAAATATATTGAGGTCAGGCTACGAAGAGGCGCTGAACGCAAGGCAGAACTGCAGGAAACGGATGTCAACGGGTACATCGGAATGGCCCCGATAGCACATGAAAAGCGCCAGAACGTGGACAATGATGCGGTTGGCCAAAAAGGGCGTATGCGTTTTTTCCTGAATATATTCAGGAAAAAACGCATACGCCCTTTTTGGCCAACCAAGCAACCTGGGAGAGCAAATCAGCACTACAAAGAAATCTCTCGCCCCCCCCCGGGGCAAAAGGGCCAGGCGAAAAAAGTCTAAAAACCAGAAAGGCAGGACAGGCCACGGAGTCAAGGGAGCCTTGTTAAGCTGATGGGCGGGATGTCAATGGCCAACAGCCAATCTTCACAAGTGTATCCTCTTTCCCAAACCATGTAAAACACAGAACCACAGAGCATAGGGCACTTCCACACATGGGCGTTGACCTTGGGAAAATCAAAAAATCAACCAGACACAGGGACCCCAAAGTTGAGGGCTGCTGTCTTGACAAGAACCTACACTCCGGTACACGTTTCATATCCCAGGAAAGAGCCAAGTGGACAAAGACGAGTGGACAAGTGGACAAAGACAAGTGGACAAGTGGTGCTACGTAGGTCCAATGGAGTGTCACTCAGCCATGAAATCCACGTCATGAGGCTGGTAGCAGCATCCTGAGTGGATTTAGGTACGATCATCCTCAGTGAAATAAGTCCCACAAAAAAAGAAACTTATGATATCACTTATCGAGGGAATGTAAAAATCGCTCCCCATGCACGGAATCCCCAAACAGAACAGAGTCACGCTTTTAGAAAACACACTTATGCCTGCTTCAGGGGAAAGGTGAGGTGGGGTGACGCATAAAACTCGAGTTTGAAATGAGCACAGATACCCTTCCGAAAACCGAATATGGAATGGACACGACCTACTCCTTGCTCAATCAACTGGACTCACCAGACCCTGTTCATCGCACAAGTATCTATCCGACTAGTAAGCATCTTAAAAGCTAAGTCTTGATATCTCTGTGTAAGTGCATCAAGTGTGTGTAAAGCGGCCTAAAACCAGCAGGGAAAATCAGCTCAGACCCATTCTGAGGATACATTTCCAACATAAAGAAGAAACAAGCAGGGCAAAACAGAGAGAACTTCTTCCAAAATGCGTTCAGGGACTGGCATGCAACCAGGATTGACCACATCTACAGCCCCAGCGGCAGAAGACATAAGGCTGGACACTCTTGGGGCTGAGACGATTGGTGAGGTTGGGAAAGCAAATGCAGACCCTTGAAAGGAATCCTGCGTGCTCCCCATTCCATGGGTCCCAACTCTCCAGGTTCAACGCAATCTTCCGACAGCGAAAGCACTCATTGGAAACCCAGCGGATGCTACACCGTGGGATCGGGAAAGCTTTCTGAAACTCACCTCAGTTTTCATCTCCTGGTGCTCGTGTTCTCCATTCAGGCCCCCTTACTAACAATCTCCCCACTTGGAGACTCGGCGCCTTTCCATGCCTCTTTCGTACCGTCTGCAATTTGTCCGCAGGATGAACTGCAAGAGGGGGAACCAATGAGAGACTCGCTGGAGGTGTTTGGTCGGGCACATGTCACTCTCATTTCCCATCACGAAGAAGAATTCACCAGCGGTTCAGCCTGCCACCCCGGATCGACAATAGGGCGTGAAGCCATCCAGCCGTGTTGCGTCCCACTCACAAAAAAGCGACTTGGGAAATGGAGCTCAGGGGCACTGCACTTCCCAAACCTGCAGAGTTCTAAACGATAACTATCGCCCCAAAATATATTGAGGTCAGGCTACGAAGAGGCGCTGAACGCAAGGCAGAACTGCAGGAAACGGATGTCAACGGGTACATCGGAATGGCCCCGAGAGCACATGAAAAGCGCCAGAACGTGGACAATGATGCGGTTGGCCAAAAAGGGCGTATGCGTTTTTTCCTGAATATATTCAGGAAAAAACGCATACGCCCTTTTTGGCCAACCAAGCAACCTGGGAGAGCAAATCAGCACTACAAAGAAATCTCTCGCCCCCCCCCCCGGGGCAAAAGGGCCAGGCGAAAAAAGTCTAAAAACCAGAAAGGCAGGACAGGCCACGGAGTCAAGGGAGCCTTGTTAAGCTGATGGGCGGGATGTCAATGGCCAACAGCCAATCTTCACAAGTGTATCCTCTTTCCCAAACCATGTAAAACACAGAACCACAGAGCATAGGGCACTTCCACACATGGGCGTTGACCTTGGGAAAATCAAAAAATCAACCAGACACAGGGACCCCAAAGTTGAGGGCTGCTGTCTTGACAAGAACCTCCACTCCGGTACACGTTTCATATCCCAGGAAAGAGCCAAGTGGACAAAGACGAGTGGACAAGTGGACAAAGACAAGTGGACAAGTGGACAAGTGGTGCTACGTAGGTCCAATGGAGTGTCACTCAGCCATGAAATCCACGTCATGAGGCTGGTAGCAGCATCCTGAGTGGATTTAGGTACGATCATCCTCAGTGAAATAAGTCCCACAAAAAAAGAAACTTATGATATCACTTATCGAGGGAATGTAAAAATCGCTCCCCATGCACTGAATCCCCAAACAGAACAGAGTCACGCTTTTAGAAAACACACTTATGCCTGCTTCAGGGGAAAGGTGAGGTGGGGTGACGCATAAAACTCGAGTTTGAAATGAGCACAGATACCCTTCCGAAAACCGAATATGGAATGGACACGACCTACTCCTTGCTCAATCAACTGGACTCACCAGACCCTGTTCATCGCACAAGTATCTATCCGACTAGTAAGCATCTTAAAAGCTAAGTCTTGATATCTCTGTGTAAGTGCATCAAGTGTGTGTAAAGCGGCCTAAAACCAGCAGGGAAAATCAGCTCAGACCCATTCTGAGGATACATTTCCAACATAAAGAAGAAACAAGCAGGGCAAAACAGAGAGAACTTCTTCCAAAATGCGTTCAGGGACTGGCATGCAACCAGGATTGACCACATCTACAGCCCCAGCGGCAGAAGACATAAGGCTGGACACTCTTGGGGCTGAGACGATTGGTGAGGTTGGGAAAGCAAATGCAGACCCTTGAAAGGAATCCTGCGTGCTCCCCATTCCATGGGTCCCAACTCTCCAGGTTCAACGCAATCTTCCGACAGCGAAAGCACTCATTGGAAACCCAGCGGATGCTACACCGTGGGATCGGGAAAGCTTTCTGAAACTCACCTCAGTTTTCATCTCCTGGTGCTCGTGTTCTCCATTCAGGCCCCCTTACTAACAATCTCCCCACTTGGAGACTCAGCGCCTTTCCATGCCTCTTTCGTACCGTCTGCAATTTGTCCGCAGGATGAACTGCAAGAGGGGGAACCAATGAGAGACTCGCTGGAGGTGTTTGGTCGGGCACATGTCACTCTCATTTCCCATCACGAAGAAGAATTCACCAGCGGTTCAGCCTGCCACCCCGGATCGACAATAGGGCGTGAAGCCATCCAGCCGTGTTGCGTCCCACTCACAAAAAAGCGACTTGGGAAATGGAGCTCAGGGGCACTGCACTTCCCAAACCTGCAGAGTTCTAAACGATAACTATCGCCCCAAAATATATTGAGGTCAGGCTACGAAGAGGCGCTGAACGCAAGGCAGAACTGCAGGAAACGGATGTCAACGGGTACATCGGAATGGCCCCGAGAGCACATGAAAAGCGCCAGAACGTGGACAATGATGCGGTTGGCCAAAAAGGGCGTATGCGTTTTTTCCTGAATATATTCAGGAAAAAACGCATACGCCCTTTTTGGCCAACCAAGCAACCTGGGAGAGCAAATCAGCACTACAAAGAAATCTCTCGCCCCCCCCCCGGGGCAAAAGGGCCAGGCGAAAAAAGTCTAAAAACCAGAAAGGCAGGACAGGCCACGGAGTCAAGGGAGCCTTGTTAAGCTGATGGGCGGGATGTCAATGGCCAACAGCCAATCTTCACAAGTGTATCCTCTTTCCCAAACCATGTAAAACACAGAACCACAGAGCATAGGGCACTTCCACACATGGGCGTTGACCTTGGGAAAATCAAAAAATCAACCAGACACAGGGACCCCAAAGTTGAGGGCTGCTGTCTTGACAAGAACCTCCACTCCGGTACACGTTTCATATCCCAGGAAAGAGCCAAGTGGACAAAGACGAGTGGACAAGTGGACAAAGGCAAGTGGACAAGTGGACAAGTGGTGCTACGTAGGTCCAATGGAGTGTCACTCAGCCATGAAATCCACGTCATGAGGCTGGTAGCAGCATCCTGAGTGGATTTAGGTACGATCATCCTCAGTGAAATAAGTCCCACAAAAAAAGAAACTTATGATATCACTTATCGAGGGAATGTAAAAATCGCTCCCCATGCACTGAATCCCCAAACAGAACAGAGTCACGCTTTTAGAAAACACACTTATGCCTGCTTCAGGGGAAAGGTGAGGTGGGGTGACGCATAAAACTCGAGTTTGAAATGAGCACAGATACCCTTCCGAAAACCGAATATGGAATGGACACGACCTACTCCTTGCTCAATCAACTGGACTCACCAGACCCTGTTCATCGCACAAGTATCTATCCGACTAGTAAGCATCTTAAAAGCTAAGTCTTGATATCTCTGTGTAAGTGCATCAAGTGTGTGTAAAGCGGCCTAAAACCAGCAGGGAAAATCAGCTCAGACCCATTCTGAGGATACATTTCCAACATAAAGAAGAAACAAGCAGGGCAAAACAGAGAGAACTTCTTCCAAAATGCGTTCAGGGACTGGCATGCAACCAGGATTGACCACATCTACAGCCCCAGCGGCAGAAGACATAAGGCTGGACACTCTTGGGGCTGAGACGATTGGTGAGGTTGGGAAAGCAAATGCAGACCCTTGAAAGGAATCCTGCGTGCTCCCCATTCCATGGGTCCCAACTCTCCAGGTTCAACGCAATCTTCCGACAGCGAAAGCACTCATTGGAAACCCAGCGGATGCTACACCGTGGGATCGGGAAAGCTTTCTGAAACTCACCTCAGTTTTCATCTCCTGGTGCTCGTGTTCTCCATTCAGGCCCCCTTACTAACAATCTCCCCACTTGGAGACTCGGCGCCTTTCCATGCCTCTTTCGTACCGTCTGCAATTTGTCCGCAGGATGAACTGCAAGAGGGGGAACCAATGAGAGACTCGCTGGAGGTGTTTGGTCGGGCACATGTCACTCTCATTTCCCATCACGAAGAAGAATTCACCAGCGGTTCAGCCTGCCACCCCGGATCGACAATAGGGCGTGAAGCCATCCAGCCGTGTTGCGTCCCACTCACAAAAAAGCGACTTGGGAAATGGAGCTCAGGGGCACTGCACTTCCCAAACCTGCAGAGTTCTAAACGATAACTATCGCCCCAAAATATATTGAGGTCAGGCTACGAAGAGGCGCTGAACGCAAGGCAGAACTGCAGGAAACGGATGTCAACGGGTACATCGGAATGGCCCCGAGAGCACATGAAAAGCGCCAGAACGTGGACAATGATGCGGTTGGCCAAAAAGGGCGTATGCGTTTTTTCATGAATATATTCAGGAAAAAACGCATACGCCCTTTTTGGCCAACCAAGCAACCTGGGAGAGCAAATCAGCACTACAAAGAAATCTCTCGCCCCCCCCGGGGCAAAAGGGCCAGGCGAAAAAAGTCTAAAAACCAGAAAGGCAGGACAGGCCACGGAGTCAAGGGAGCCTTGTTAAGCTGATGGGCGGGATGTCAATGGCCAACAGCCAATCTTCACAAGTGTATCCTCTTTCCCAAACCATGGAAAACACAGAACCACAGAGCATAGGGCACTTCCACACATGGGCGTTGACCTTGGGAAAATGAAAAAATCAACCAGACACAGGGACCCCAAAGTTGAGGGCTGCTGTCTTGACAAGAACCTCCACTCCGGTACACGTTTCATATCCCAGGAAAGAGCCAAGTGGACAAAGACGAGTGGACAAGTGGACAAAGACAAGTGGACAAGTGGACAAGTGGTGCTACGTAGGTCCAATGGAGTGTCACTCAGCCATGAAATCCACGTCATGAGGCTGGTAGCAGCATCCTGAGTGGATTTAGGTACGATCATCCTCAGTGAAATAAGTCCCACAAAAAAAGAAACTTATGATATCACTTATCGAGGGAATGTAAAAATCGCTCCCCATGCACTGAATCCCCAAACAGAACAGAGTCACGCTTTTAGAAAACACACTTATGCCTGCTTCAGGGGAAAGGTGAGGTGGGGTGGCGCATAAAACTCGAGTTTGAAATGAGCACAGATACCCTTCCGAAAACCGAATATGGAATGGACACGACCTACTCCTTGCTCAATCAACTGGACTCACCAGACCCTGTTCATCGCACAAGTATCTATCCGACTAGTAAGCATCTTAAAAGCTAAGTCTTGATATCTCTGTGTAAGTGCATCAAGTGTGTGTAAAGCGGCCTAAAACCAGCAGGGAAAATCAGCTCAGACCCATTCTGAGGATACATTTCCAACATAAAGAAGAAACAAGCAGGGCAAAACAGAGAGAAATTCTTCCAAAATGCGTTCAGGGACTGGCATGCAACCAGGATTGACCACATCTACAGCCCCAGCGGCAGAAGACATAAGGCTGGACACTCTTGGGGCTGAGACGATTGGTGAGGTTGGGAAAGCAAATGCAGACCCTTGAAAGGAATCCTGCGTGCTCCCCATTCCATGGGTCCCAACTCTCCAGGTTCAACGCAATCTTCCGACAGCGAAAGCACTCATTGGAAACCCAGCGGATGCTACACCGTGGGATCGGGAAAGCTTTCTGAAACTCACCTCAGTTTTCATCTCCTGGTGCTCGTGTTCTCCATTCAGGCCCCCTTACTAACAATCTCCCCACTTGGAGACTCGGCGCCTTTCCATGCCTCTTTCGTACCGTCTGCAATTTGTCCGCAGGATGAACTGCAAGAGGGGGAACCAATGAGAGACTCGCTGGAGGTGTTTGGTCGGGCACATGTCACTCTCATTTCCCATCACGAAGAAGAATTCACCAGCGGTTCAGCCTGCCACCCCGGATCGACAATAGGGCGTGAAGCCATCCAGCCGTGTTGCGTCCCACTCACAAAAAAGCGACTTGGGAAATGGAGCTCAGGGGCACTGCACTTCCCAAACCTGCAGAGTTCTAAACGATAACTATCGCCCCAAAATATATTGAGGTCAGGCTACGAAGAGGCGCTGAACGCAAGGCAGAACTGCAGGAAACGGATGTCAACGGGTACATCGGAATGGCCCCGATAGCACATGAAAAGCGCCAGAACGTGGACAATGATGCGGTTGGCCAAAAAGGGCGTATGCGTTTTTTCCTGAATATATTCAGGAAAAAACGCATACGCCCTTTTTGGCCAACCAAGCAACCTGGGAGAGCAAATCAGCACTACAAAGAAATCTCTCGCCCCCCCCGGGGCAAAAGGGCCAGGCGAAAAAAGTCTAAAAACCAGAAAGGCAGGACAGGCCACGGAGTCAAGGGAGCCTTGTTAAGCTGATGGGCGGGATGTCAATGGCCAACAGCCAATCTTCACAAGTGTATCCTCTTTCCCAAACCATGGAAAACACAGAACCACAGAGCATAGGGCACTTCCACACATGGGCGTTGACCTTGGGAAAATCAAAAAATCAACCAGACACAGGGACCCCAAAGTTGAGGGCTGCTGTCTTGACAAGAACCTCCACTCCGGTACACGTTTCATATCCCAGGAAAGAGCCAAGTGGACAAAGACGAGTGGACAAGTGGACAAAGACAAGTGGACAAGTGGACAAGTGGTGCTACGTAGGTCCAATGGAGTGTCACTCAGCCATGAAATCCACGTCATGAGGCTGGTAGCAGCATCCTGAGTGGATTTAGGTACGATCATCCTCAGTGAAATAAGTCCCACAAAAAAAGAAACTTATGATATCACTTATCGAGGGAATGTAAAAATCGCTCCCCATGCACTGAATCCCCAAACAGAACAGAGTCACGCTTTTAGAAAACACACTTATGCCTGCTTCAGGGGAAAGGTGAGGTGGGGTGACGCATAAAACTCGAGTTTGAAATGAGCACAGATACCCTTCCGAAAACCGAATATGGAATGGACACGACCTACTCCTTGCTCAATCAACTGGACTCACCAGACCCTGTTCATCGCACAAGTATCTATCCGACTAGTAAGCATCTTAAAAGCTAAGTCTTGATATCTCTGTGTAAGTGCATCAAGTGTGTGTAAAGCGGCCTAAAACCAGCAGGGAAAATCAGCTCAGACCCATTCTGAGGATACATTTCCAACATAAAGAAGAAACAAGCAGGGCAAAACAGAGAGAAATTCTTCCAAAATGCGTTCAGGGACTGGCATGCAACCAGGATTGACCACATCTACAGCCCCAGCGGCAGAAGACATAAGGCTGGACACTCTTGGGGCTGAGACGATTGGTGAGGTTGGGGAAGCAAATGCAGACCCTTGAAAGGAATCCTGCGTGCTCCCCATTCCATGGGTCCCAACTCTCCAGGTTCAACGCAATCTTCCGACAGCGAAAGCACTCATTGGAAACCCAGCGGATGCTACACCGTGGGATCGGGAAAGCTTTCTGAAACTCACCTCAGTTTTCATCTCCTGGTGCTCGTGTTCTCCATTCAGGCCCCCTTACTAACAATCTCCCCACTTGGAGACTCGGCGCCTTTCCATGCCTCTTTCGTACCGTCTGCAATTTGTCCGCAGGATGAACTGCAAGAGGGGGAACCAATGAGAGACTCGCTGGAGGTGTTTGGTCGGGCACATGTCACTCTCATTTCCCATCACGAAGAAGAATTCACCAGCGGTTCAGCCTGCCACCCCGGATCGACAATAGGGCGTGAAGCCATCCAGCCGTGTTGCGTCCCACTCACAAAAAAGCGACTTGGGAAATGGAGCTCAGGGGCACTGCACTTCCCAAACCTGCAGAGTTCTAAACGATAACTATCGCCCCAAAATATATTGAGGTCAGGCTACGAAGAGGCGCTGAACGCAAGGCAGAACTGCAGGAAACGGATGTCAACGGGTACATCGGAATGGCCCCGATAGCACATGAAAAGCGCCAGAACGTGGACAATGATGCGGTTGGCCAAAAAGGGCGTATGCGTTTTTTCCTGAATATATTCAGGAAAAAACGCATACGCCCTTTTTGGCCAACCAAGCAACCTGGGAGAGCAAATCAGCACTACAAAGAAATCTCTCGCCCCCCCCCGGGGCAAAAGGGCCAGGCGAAAAAAGTCTAAAAACCAGAAAGGCAGGACAGGCCACGGAGTCAAGGGAGCCTTGTTAAGCTGATGGGCGGGATGTCAATGGCCAACAGCCAATCTTCACAAGTGTATCCTCTTTCCCAAACCATGTAAAACACAGAACCACAGAGCATAGGGCACTTCCACACATGGGCGTTGACCTTGGGAAAATCAAAAAATCAACCAGACACAGGGACCCCAAAGTTGAGGGCTGCTGTCTTGACAAGAACCTACACTCCGGTACACGTTTCATATCCCAGGAAAGAGCCAAGTGGACAAAGACGAGTGGACAAGTGGACAAAGACAAGTGGACAAGTGGTGCTACGTAGGTCCAATGGAGTGTCACTCAGCCATGAAATCCACGTCATGAGGCTGGTAGCAGCATCCTGAGTGGATTTAGGTACGATCATCCTCAGTGAAATAAGTCCCACAAAAAAAGAAACTTATGATATCACTTATCGAGGGAATGTAAAAATCGCTCCCCATGCACGGAATCCCCAAACAGAACAGAGTCACGCTTTTAGAAAACACACTTATGCCTGCTTCAGGGGAAAGGTGAGGTGGGGTGACGCATAAAACTCGAGTTTGAAATGAGCACAGATACCCTTCCGAAAACCGAATATGGAATGGACACGACCTACTCCTTGCTCAATCAACTGGACTCACCAGACCCTGTTCATCGCACAAGTATCTATCCGACTAGTAAGCATCTTAAAAGCTAAGTCTTGATATCTCTGTGTAAGTGCATCAAGTGTGTGTAAAGCGGCCTAAAACCAGCAGGGAAAATCAGCTCAGACCCATTCTGAGGATACATTTCCAACATAAAGAAGAAACAAGCAGGGCAAAACAGAGAGAACTTCTTCCAAAATGCGTTCAGGGACTGGCATGCAACCAGGATTGACCACATCTACAGCCCCAGCGGCAGAAGACATAAGGCTGGACACTCTTGGGGCTGAGACGATTGGTGAGGTTGGGAAAGCAAATGCAGACCCTTGAAAGGAATCCTGCGTGCTCCCCATTCCATGGGTCCCAACTCTCCAGGTTCAACGCAATCTTCCGACAGCGAAAGCACTCATTGGAAACCCAGCGGATGCTACACCGTGGGATCGGGAAAGCTTTCTGAAACTCACCTCAGTTTTCATCTCCTGGTGCTCGTGTTCTCCATTCAGGCCCCCTTACTAACAATCTCCCCACTTGGAGACTCGGCGCCTTTCCATGCCTCTTTCGTACCGTCTGCAATTTGTCCGCAGGATGAACTGCAAGAGGGGGAACCAATGAGAGACTCGCTGGAGGTGTTTGGTCGGGCACATGTCACTCTCATTTCCCATCACGAAGAAGAATTCACCAGCGGTTCAGCCTGCCACCCCGGATCGACAATAGGGCGTGAAGCCATCCAGCCGTGTTGCGTCCCACTCACAAAAAAGCGACTTGGGAAATGGAGCTCAGGGGCACTGCACTTCCCAAACCTGCAGAGTTCTAAACGATAACTATCGCCCCAAAATATATTGAGGTCAGGCTACGAAGAGGCGCTGAACGCAAGGCAGAACTGCAGGAAACGGATGTCAACGGGTACATCGGAATGGCCCCGAGAGCACATGAAAAGCGCCAGAACGTGGACAATGATGCGGTTGGCCAAAAAGGGCGTATGCGTTTTTTCCTGAATATATTCAGGAAAAAACGCATACGCCCTTTTTGGCCAACCAAGCAACCTGGGAGAGCAAATCAGCACTACAAAGAAATCTCTCGCCCCCCCCCCCGGGGCAAAAGGGCCAGGCGAAAAAAGTCTAAAAACCAGAAAGGCAGGACAGGCCACGGAGTCAAGGGAGCCTTGTTAAGCTGATGGGCGGGATGTCAATGGCCAACAGCCAATCTTCACAAGTGTATCCTCTTTCCCAAACCATGTAAAACACAGAACCACAGAGCATAGGGCACTTCCACACATGGGCGTTGACCTTGGGAAAATCAAAAAATCAACCAGACACAGGGACCCCAAAGTTGAGGGCTGCTGTCTTGACAAGAACCTCCACTCCGGTACACGTTTCATATCCCAGGAAAGAGCCAAGTGGACAAAGACGAGTGGACAAGTGGACAAAGACAAGTGGACAAGTGGACAAGTGGTGCTACGTAGGTCCAATGGAGTGTCACTCAGCCATGAAATCCACGTCATGAGGCTGGTAGCAGCATCCTGAGTGGATTTAGGTACGATCATCCTCAGTGAAATAAGTCCCACAAAAAAAGAAACTTATGATATCACTTATCGAGGGAATGTAAAAATCGCTCCCCATGCACTGAATCCCCAAACAGAACAGAGTCACGCTTTTAGAAAACACACTTATGCCTGCTTCAGGGGAAAGGTGAGGTGGGGTGACGCATAAAACTCGAGTTTGAAATGAGCACAGATACCCTTCCGAAAACCGAATATGGAATGGACACGACCTACTCCTTGCTCAATCAACTGGACTCACCAGACCCTGTTCATCGCACAAGTATCTATCCGACTAGTAAGCATCTTAAAAGCTAAGTCTTGATATCTCTGTGTAAGTGCATCAAGTGTGTGTAAAGCGGCCTAAAACCAGCAGGGAAAATCAGCTCAGACCCATTCTGAGGATACATTTCCAACATAAAGAAGAAACAAGCAGGGCAAAACAGAGAGAACTTCTTCCAAAATGCGTTCAGGGACTGGCATGCAACCAGGATTGACCACATCTACAGCCCCAGCGGCAGAAGACATAAGGCTGGACACTCTTGGGGCTGAGACGATTGGTGAGGTTGGGAAAGCAAATGCAGACCCTTGAAAGGAATCCTGCGTGCTCCCCATTCCATGGGTCCCAACTCTCCAGGTTCAACGCAATCTTCCGACAGCGAAAGCACTCATTGGAAACCCAGCGGATGCTACACCGTGGGATCGGGAAAGCTTTCTGAAACTCACCTCAGTTTTCATCTCCTGGTGCTCGTGTTCTCCATTCAGGCCCCCTTACTAACAATCTCCCCACTTGGAGACTCAGCGCCTTTCCATGCCTCTTTCGTACCGTCTGCAATTTGTCCGCAGGATGAACTGCAAGAGGGGGAACCAATGAGAGACTCGCTGGAGGTGTTTGGTCGGGCACATGTCACTCTCATTTCCCATCACGAAGAAGAATTCACCAGCGGTTCAGCCTGCCACCCCGGATCGACAATAGGGCGTGAAGCCATCCAGCCGTGTTGCGTCCCACTCACAAAAAAGCGACTTGGGAAATGGAGCTCAGGGGCACTGCACTTCCCAAACCTGCAGAGTTCTAAACGATAACTATCGCCCCAAAATATATTGAGGTCAGGCTACGAAGAGGCGCTGAACGCAAGGCAGAACTGCAGGAAACGGATGTCAACGGGTACATCGGAATGGCCCCGAGAGCACATGAAAAGCGCCAGAACGTGGACAATGATGCGGTTGGCCAAAAAGGGCGTATGCGTTTTTTCCTGAATATATTCAGGAAAAAACGCATACGCCCTTTTTGGCCAACCAAGCAACCTGGGAGAGCAAATCAGCACTACAAAGAAATCTCTCGCCCCCCCCCCGGGGCAAAAGGGCCAGGCGAAAAAAGTCTAAAAACCAGAAAGGCAGGACAGGCCACGGAGTCAAGGGAGCCTTGTTAAGCTGATGGGCGGGATGTCAATGGCCAACAGCCAATCTTCACAAGTGTATCCTCTTTCCCAAACCATGTAAAACACAGAACCACAGAGCATAGGGCACTTCCACACATGGGCGTTGACCTTGGGAAAATCAAAAAATCAACCAGACACAGGGACCCCAAAGTTGAGGGCTGCTGTCTTGACAAGAACCTCCACTCCGGTACACGTTTCATATCCCAGGAAAGAGCCAAGTGGACAAAGACGAGTGGACAAGTGGACAAAGGCAAGTGGACAAGTGGACAAGTGGTGCTACGTAGGTCCAATGGAGTGTCACTCAGCCATGAAATCCACGTCATGAGGCTGGTAGCAGCATCCTGAGTGGATTTAGGTACGATCATCCTCAGTGAAATAAGTCCCACAAAAAAAGAAACTTATGATATCACTTATCGAGGGAATGTAAAAATCGCTCCCCATGCACTGAATCCCCAAACAGAACAGAGTCACGCTTTTAGAAAACACACTTATGCCTGCTTCAGGGGAAAGGTGAGGTGGGGTGACGCATAAAACTCGAGTTTGAAATGAGCACAGATACCCTTCCGAAAACCGAATATGGAATGGACACGACCTACTCCTTGCTCAATCAACTGGACTCACCAGACCCTGTTCATCGCACAAGTATCTATCCGACTAGTAAGCATCTTAAAAGCTAAGTCTTGATATCTCTGTGTAAGTGCATCAAGTGTGTGTAAAGCGGCCTAAAACCAGCAGGGAAAATCAGCTCAGACCCATTCTGAGGATACATTTCCAACATAAAGAAGAAACAAGCAGGGCAAAACAGAGAGAACTTCTTCCAAAATGCGTTCAGGGACTGGCATGCAACCAGGATTGACCACATCTACAGCCCCAGCGGCAGAAGACATAAGGCTGGACACTCTTGGGGCTGAGACGATTGGTGAGGTTGGGAAAGCAAATGCAGACCCTTGAAAGGAATCCTGCGTGCTCCCCATTCCATGGGTCCCAACTCTCCAGGTTCAACGCAATCTTCCGACAGCGAAAGCACTCATTGGAAACCCAGCGG
Organism: Kogia breviceps; assembly: GCF_026419965.1. Classification (NCBI taxonomy): domain Eukaryota; kingdom Metazoa; phylum Chordata; class Mammalia; order Artiodactyla; family Physeteridae; genus Kogia; species Kogia breviceps. Next base: position 302,488 of record NC_081325.1, on the reverse strand, counting down.
ATGCTACACCGTGGGATCGGGAAAGCTTTCTGAAACTCACCTCAGTTTTCATCTCCTGGTGCTCGTGTTCTCCATTCAGGCCCCCTTACTAACAATCTCCCCACTTGGAGACTCGGCGCCTTTCCATGCCTCTTTCGTACCGTCTGCAATTTGTCCGCAGGATGAACTGCAAGAGGGGGAACCAATGAGAGACTCGCTGGAGGTGTTTGGTCGGGCACATGTCACTCTCATTTCCCATCACGAAGAAGAATTCACCAGCGGTTCAGCCTGCCACCCCGGATCGACAATAGGGCGTGAAGCCATCCAGCCGTGTTGCGTCCCACTCACAAAAAAGCGACTTGGGAAATGGAGCTCAGGGGCACTGCACTTCCCAAACCTGCAGAGTTCTAAACGATAACTATCGCCCCAAAATATATTGAGGTCAGGCTACGAAGAGGCGCTGAACGCAAGGCAGAACTGCAGGAAACGGATGTCAACGGGTACATCGGAATGGCCCCGAGAGCACATGAAAAGCGCCAGAACGTGGACAATGATGCGGTTGGCCAAAAAGGGCGTATGCGTTTTTTCCTGAATATATTCAGGAAAAAACGCATACGCCCTTTTTGGCCAACCAAGCAACCTGGGAGAGCAAATCAGCACTACAAAGAAATCTCTCGCCCCCCCCCCCCCGGGGGCAAAAGGGCCAGGCGAAAAAAGTCTAAAAACCAGAAAGGCAGGACAGGCCACGGAGTCAAGGGAGCCTTGTTAAGCTGATGGGCGGGATGTCAATGGCCAACAGCCAATCTTCACAACTGTATCCTCTTTCCCAAACCATGGAAAACACAGAACCACAGAGCATAGGGCACTTCCACACATGGGCGTTGACCTTGGGAAAATGAAAAAATCAACCAGACACAGGGACCCCAAAGTTGAGGGCTGCTGTCTTGACAAGAACCTCCACTCCGGTACACGTTTCATATCCCAGGAAAGAGCCAAGTGGACAAAGACGAGTGGACAAGTGGACAAAGACAAGTGGACAAGTGGACAAGTGGTGCTACGTAGGTCCAATGGAGTGTCACTCAGCCATGAAATCCACGTCATGAGGCTGGTAGCAGCATCCTGAGTGGATTTAGGTACGATCATCCTCAGTGAAATAAGTCCCACAAAAAAAGAAACTTATGATATCACTTATCGAGGGAATGTAAAAATCGCTCCCCATGCACTGAATCCCCAAACAGAACAGAGTCACGCTTTTAGAAAACACACTTATGCCTGCTTCAGGGGAAAGGTGAGGTGGGGTGACGCATAAAACTCGAGTTTGAAATGAGCACAGATACCCTTCCGAAAACCGAATATGGAATGGACACGACCTACTCCTTGCTCAATCAACTGGACTCACCAGACCCTGTTCATCGCACAAGTATCTATCCGACTAGTAAGCATCTTAAAAGCTAAGTCTTGATATCTCTGTGTAAGTGCATCAAGTGTGTGTAAAGCGGCCTAAAACCAGCAGGGAAAATCAGCTCAGACCCATTCTGAGGATACATTTCCAACATAAAGAAGAAACAAGCAGGGCAAAACAGAGAGAACTTCTTCCAAAATGCGTTCAGGGACTGGCATGCAACCAGGATTGACCA